>NC_092875.1:430246876-430563876 GCF_028372415.1 Notamacropus eugenii | reverse complement strand
TTTATTAAATCACTGTTGATTTTCTCCTAAAGAGTAACATGACTGTTCATTATTCCCGTGCTGGGAATTTCAGCCTTTGACACTGCACAGATCTCTCAAAGTGGCACAGATTCCATCATGTTCCAGTGACGGTGTCCATTGCCTCCTGACGTGGGAAAGGGTCCCGAATCTTTCATCAGGTCTTACATTCACCACATCTCACTTTCCATGTGGTAAAGTTTTGCCTATAAAGAAAAACTAGTTTGACTAAAACCGGTAAAAAACAAAACAAAACAGTTTATTTCAGTAAACAACTGGGATTGTGGGCTACGTGGTGACAAGTAACTAGTATGATGGATATTTTTTGTTTGTTTTTTGTTTTGGGCTAAGTATTTAGTTACTGTAGAGCTACAGCTTTAATGAGAAATGTCTTTGCTATTAATGGAAAAAAATATTCATCAAATGCTCAGCTGCTAATGGTGCTGTTAAAGTGAAAAAAAAATACACCCTAGATGTTGGGTTGTGCAGCGTATGATAGATGGTTTCTACCCTCAAGTAGCATACAATCAAAGACATACACACTGGTATGCACTAGCAGAGAGGCTATATAAAGTGTTTCATTTAAGTATATGTCAAGGGAAAAGTCATAGTATAATAGATAGAGGGATGACCTTGAAGTCCTCTTGGGTTCAAGTCCTTCCTCTGACACTATGTGACTGTGGGCAAGTCATTTACCCTATCAGTGTTCCAAGCAACTAAGATTGGATGATGATACAGTGGAAATTTACATACCTACGAAATCATAAGTATGGGCAAAAATAAAAGTTAAAGGTAAGAGAATTTGGGAGGTGGGCTACAAAAAAATTAAATGCATGTATTCTTTAATTTTAGATTAGAAATCAGAAATTTCTGTTAGTTTTGGAGAAGAGAGCCAGAGGCTTACAGCTATTGCTACTGTTCTTTCCCTCCTCAGTTACTCAGTTACCCCCTTTTCACACTGGTTTGGGATTTAAATTATTAGAAAATAGATTCTGATGATCTGTGTTCACCGAGTGCCTGCCATGGGTTGGGCACTATGTCGAATAATGGATGAATCCAGTGCTCCTAGATTCAAACTGTGGATATCTAAGACTTCTCTGTTCTAAAGCAATTCAAGGATTAAATTCTCGAAGCAGACTCCTATGACAATATGTATATAAACATACACATATACATACATATATATATTTTTTCTAAATGAAATACTTTTAAAGACAGTTGCTTTATTCAGCACATTTTCAATGGTATTCAGAGAGGGCCCATGGCGAACTCCAAGTAAGCAATGCCCTACATAGAAGAGACAAACACCAGGTGTAAATAAATCATATTCCTCAGTGGGGGGTGAGACATTTTTTTCAATGACTAACCAAGATTGACAATTCTGTTAATAGGATTAAGGTTCATTATGGAACTCTTTTCTCTTATTAATTTGGTTTGACTTGCATATGGATTTGGGGTTTGCTAAGAGGAGGGGCACATTTTAGTCTCAAAATAGCCTAATGGTTTTGTTTAGAAAATAATTTTTGATTTTATTTCAAGTGAAAAAAATTACATCATTCTGATATGAATCTAGAAACATCATTTGTCCCTTATAGTAAGAACATTTACTTTAAAATAACAATTAAGAACCTGTAATTCTTATAGGGACTAATTTGAATATGATGAGACAGAAAATTTGTTTCTTCGGGGATGTTTGAGTTTCTTTGATTACCTTATAATATTCTATTTTTCATTTGGATCAGTTTTTATAACTAGTTATTGTGAATCTAGTGATTCTCAAAATTCTTTTTAAAAACAGAGATTTGAAACAAAGTATTAATCAAAAATCAAAACAAATCACTGTAATTTGTTGAACATCAAACAAAACCAAATTTAAAAAATGCCCTTACCGATTTATGGATGCAATCAAGGTTCTGTTTTGTTTTTTTAAAGTGTCTAATGAAGCTATGCCAATCAGAACTGAATCTTTATCTTTACAACATCATTGAACAGAGCCTGCACTAAACACAATTTGGAAAGAAGAAAACTCTATCTGCCCCATCCCTTCTGTCTGGAGGAAAGAATTTGATCAGCTACTTTTTCTCCATTATATTTTTAAGGTGTTAGTGGGGAGTGGAACCCGAAGGAATGAAACTCTTAACAGTGACATCATATGCTTTTGTTATCTGGGAGTGGAGGATATTTGGGGCATCTACTTGTCCTGTGCAGACAACCACATACACTGCCTTTCCACACAATATGAATAACCCTGAATATGGAACAAAAGGAAAACCCAATAATTCATTTGGTTCAAGTCTCCTCTGAAGCAAAAATTAAAAAACAAACACACTTAAATGTCTTACTAAAATAATTCACGTCTGTAACTGATATACACTTTAATACTTCAAGGAGCCATGATTTAATCAGTGTGAGCACTCCACCTAATAGTGCAGCTATTTCAATTTAATACATGGTCTTCAAGAGTTACTGTGCCTAAAAGAATCATCATTCTTTAACCAAGTTAGTGATGTTCTTCTATGAACTTTGGTAGGGTTAGTTCTTGACCAACAGACATACAGTCCCTCAACAGCTCATACTGGTTTTTCTAGTTTGGGAAGACCTGGTAGAGTTTGTGCTCCACTGGCACTGTCTTTGGTTGAACACCAGATCAACTCCATGTCACAAAGAATAAAGATTTTAGTGAAGGTCGGAAGACATGTATACAATTATATGTTTTCCATTTTCTTCCTTTTATAAAGGCATAGCTACAATTATAGTGATTCTTTACTCTAGGACTTCTGCCTGTGGTACTGCTTACGAACTTGCATCCTTGAGGAGCCAGAGTCCAAAATGGAATATCTTTCTTTTTCAAAGACAGTTGGATGGATTCTCCACACAGCTGGTCCATTGGTACATTTTTTTTGACAGACATGGCAAATAGCCAATGAACTGTACTCATAATTAAATAGAAATGGGATGGATTGTTGTTAAGGGATTATGTAATAATTTTAGGAACTCCAACATTTTCTGTGAAGAAAGCTTTATCTTTGGAATTGTCCTTGGAAGGACCATTGGAATGGAATTGAAAGACCAACAGTTTTCCAGCGATGCTATGTGGCTTAGAATCATAGAATACAACAGTGTCTGAGGAATGAAAATTGAAGGTCACCTAAAGAGTACTAGAAAGAAAGAGACATATGGTGAATGTGCATATATTGCATTATGGGACCAGTAACAAATTGTGTGTGAACAGCAGCACCAAATATGCCATCATGGAGGATTACAAGCATACAATATTACATATACTGTCAAAAAAATGGTTGATATGTTGACTGACTTTTGCTGAACTGTTTCCCCCCACCCCCAATCTGTTTAAACATCTTATTGCAAAGGGTGCCTATTCTCTGAGTAAGGCAGAGGAGAGGTATACCTTCAGAAGTCAAATAATATAATATAAAGAATCAGTAAAAAAAATTATGTTTTAAAAGGGAAAAAGAAAAGATCCTATCAAAAAGGTGACTGGGAAATAAGGTTGTTCTAATTATGTAGCAACGGTGAGAGAGCAAAGATATATGGACCACACATTGTATTAGTACCCATACAATATCAAAAGATCTAGAAAGGAAGATCAAAAGATCCCAGCAAGGCTGAGTTGTCTACCTGTGGAAGATTTGTAAGAATGTTGGATGCTTGGAGGGAATGCCCTCACTGAATCAGTGTGTACAATCAAGTTTGAATTTAACATGACTATGGATTCCTTTGATTATTTTTGGGTGCCACCGGATAATAGAATTCTAGACTTGAAAGACTTTAGAGAACATCTAGTCCAAATATTTCTTAATGAAGTGTCATTTTGGGGGAAAGAACTTTAGGAATTTAAAATCTAGCTATTTGTTCATTTTTATCATGTCCTTGCTAAAAACTATTCTTTTCTTATTAGCCGTATTAAAAATGGTCACCAGGTATCATCAGCATGCTTGATGACACACATAAGCAGGGAATAAGAAAATATATCATAAGAAGACTTCTAGTACCCATCAAAGTAAGTCAGTCACTCCATTTAATAGTCACCCGGTTTATTTTTCCCCAGTCGGTGGAGTATGACCTTTTTAATAAGAGATCGAAGTCAAATAGTTCCTTTAGAAAATTTACTCCCCAATCAAAAATTTGGCAAAGTAATCTTTATAAGATGTGACAGCTCCTGGGAGGATATTTTCCTGAAATTTTTTCCAAGTTGGGCCCTAATAAGGGCACTATCCTGGGGGCCAAGAACTGAATCCTGCCACTATTTAACCTCTGGAATGGTAGCCCTGAGCAATTATGAATGAAGTATCCTGAGGGATTGTTTGTTAGCTTGAGGACATTTTGAATGTGTTGTGCTCCCTGTGGCTTATTAATGTCATTATTGCTTCCTAATAGATACAGATTGATACTAATGTTAGCATTAACATCTTAGCATTCTCCAAGGCAGTGCTCTTGGACCAGTGATCAGGAAGGTGTGAGTGGCCCTGATTTGCCTTCTATGGCCCTTGCTCTCTAATACAGAATCTCAGAACTAAAAGGGACTTTAAAGCTTCTTGCATATGTTTCTCCTAACAAATACCCTGGCTTCCATTGCCCCTTCTCCTAAATACTCAAATGGAACTGTGATCTCCTTCATCTAACCCATCCCCTATCGAACTGAGAATCTCCTCAACAACATCTCCGAGTGATCATCTACTCTTTATTCAAAGATAACTAATTAGTGAGAGAAATCCTGAGGCAGTCAATCCCACTTCTAATTGGAAAAAAACAACCATTTATTAAACACCTACTATATTCTAGGCACTGTGCTAAGTGCTTTACAAGTATCATCTCATTTGATCCTCACAACAGCCCTGGGAGGTAGGTGCTATTATAATTCTCATTTTACAGTCAAGGAAACGGAGGCAGAGAGGAGATAAGTGACTTTTCAGACTTCAGGAGGCATCTTCCTCTTCCAGCTGCCAGCCCAATCTCCCAGCTGGGATGTGGAGAGCCTCCAAAGCAAAGAAAAGCAATCCTTGCATTGACTCCAGACCTCTTGCTGCAAGTGTTCTTTGGTGTTGCCCTCCACTCAATGATGAACATTCTCACACCTGGTAATACTCTTCACATCCAAGTGACTATGAACTCCCATAGATCACTTCCAAATACTATTCCACACTTCCTTACAACTTGATTCATACTTTCTATCTCCCTTAATTCTCCTACTCTAAAGTTTCATCTTAACTCTACCTAGTTGTTCCACTGTGCCCTCTGAAATACTTATTCCATAGCCAACAAATTTCCTTTCCTCTTAAATCTTTTTCGGTTTTATTCCTTCCATCTACTAGCTCTTAATGAAACCTACTTCCCCCTAATGATACAGCCTCTCTAGCCACCCTTTCCAGTACTGACTGTACCTTCACTCATTCTCCTTGGCTCACTGGTCAAGATAGGGGAATACTCTCCATTGCTACTTCCAGATTCTCCCTTTTTCTCCATCACTCAGTAACCTCTCCTCCTTTGAAGTTCATGCTATTCATATCTACCAGCCAATTCACATCCCAGTAGCTGTTGTCCACAGATCTCCAGGTCACTCTTCTTCCTTCTTCACTGAGTAAAATATTTGGCCTATAGTATTTCTCTCTTTCCCAACTTCTGTTCTCATATTAAGGGACTTCACCATATATATTGATTCTCCCTCAAATATACTGAACCACTCAGTTCCTTAACCTACCCGACTCCCATGAGCCACTCCATCCAACCTTAAGCCACACACAAAGGTGGTCATACCGTTGAACTTGCCATCACCCACAGATGTACCACCTCCACGGTTCAAGAAATCTCATATCCTTCAATCTGACCATAATCTATTGGGTGTTTATCTCTCCCTCTGTCTTCCCTTACATAACCCTATCTTTCATCTGCACTGTAACCACCAATCACTTGATGCCTCAGTTCTCTCCCAGGCCAATTCCCCACCACAGCCACTCTCTCCTCTTCTCTCCATTTTGACTCTTTGGTGAACCAGTTCAACTCTACACTATCCTCCTCTCTTGAATCCCTAACCCCATTATTATATCACCAAATATGTGAACCACACCTCAGTCTTGGATCTCTCCCACCATTTATAGCTTTTGATCCTACATATGTGTTTGCTACTGAAAAAAGGTGCAGAAAAATCACACAACTATTCTGACTGGGTTCACTGCAATTTAATTTACATAAATCAAATTAGGCTCCCACTGTTGGTAGACAATCATACTACATCTCCATTATCTATTCACTATCCCCAACTCTATAGCAGTTCTTTCAAACTTTTTTATCCCTCCTCACTTTCCCTCCCCGCCCAATCTCTCAGTTGTGAATATTGCCCCATATTTTATGAAAAAAATGGAGGCCATTCACTGTGAACTCCTTCTTCTCCCCTCTTCCTCATCTCCTATCACTCAGGTGCCTTCTGCCACTCTCTCCTCCACCCCTGTCTCACATAATGAAGTGATCTTACTCCTTACCACAACTAACCCATCTACTTGCTCAAGTAATCCCATTCCATCCCATCTCTTTCAACAAATATCCCCCTGTGTCCCTTATTTTCAATTTCTCCCTCTCTACTGATTTATTTTCTATTGCCCACAAATATGGCTATGTCTCTGTTATCTCAAAAGAAAAGCTCTCACTTGATCCTGCCATCCCCACTATAACCTATATCTCTTCTGCTAAACATTGTAGCCAAACTCTTCAAAAAGGTCATCTATAACTGATGCCTCCACTTTCTCTCCTCTCACTCTTCTTAACCCCTTTTGGCTTCTGACCTTATCATTCAATGGACACTACTCTCTCCAAAGTTATTAATGTTCTCTTAGTTGCCAAATTTAATGGCCCTTTCTCAATCCTCATTCTCCTTGACCTCTCTGTAGCCTGTGACACTGTTTATCACCCTCTCTTCCCTCTTTTTTTTTTTTTCACTAGCAATCCTATCTGGTCATGTCTTCTCTGTGTCTTTGGCTAGATCTTCCTCCAGATCATACCATCTAACTGTAAATATCTCCTAGAGAACTGTCCCAAGTTCTCTTCTCTTATATTACTTCATTTGATCTCATCAGTTTCCGTGGATTTCATTACCATTTCTATGCTGATGATTCTCAATTCTATCTATCCTGTCCCAATCTCTCTGCTGACCTTTAATCTCCCATCTTCAGCTGCCATTCAGACATTTCAAAGTTTTGTAGACACCATAAACTCACTATGTCTAAAATGGAACTCATTACTTTTCCCCCTAAACCCTTCCCCCCACCGCACTGTAGAGGGTAACACCATCCTCCCACTCTTTCTGGATTGCAACCTAGAAATCATCCAGGATTCCTCAATTATATCTCAAACGCCATATCCAATCTGTTGCCAAGACCTGTTGATGTCACCTTTGCAACATCTCTCAGATATGTTGTCTTCTCTCCTCTGACTCTGCCACTCTTCTAGTACAGGCCCTTATCACCTCACATCTGTGTTATTATTGTAACAGCCTATTGGTGGATCTACCTGCCTCAAATCCCTTCCCACTCCAATCCATCCTCCATTCAATTTCTAGTGATTCTGTCAAAGATCAGATCTGATTATGTCACACACACACATACACATACACACACACACACACACACACACACACACCACTCAAAAAAACTCCAGTGATTTCCTATTTTTCAAAAATAAAAACAAAAATGTTTTGTCATTCAAAGCCCCTTATAACCTAGTGCCCTCCTACCTTTCCACTCTTCTAACACTTTAGTCTCCACTACATACTCTTCAATCCAGTGACACTGACCTCCTGTCTGTCCTATGAACAAAATACCTCTTGACTCTGAGCATTGTCTCTGGCAGTCTTTCTTGGTTGAAACACTTTCCTTCCTCTGTTCCAACTACTGACTTCCATGATTTCCTTTTAAATCCCAACTAAATTGTACCTTCTACAGGAAACCTTTCCCAATCCCTCTTAATACCAGTGCCTTCCCTCTGTTAATTATTTACATGTATTATATGTATATCTTTGTTTGCATGTTGTCTCTCCCATTAGTTTATGAACTCATTGAGAGAAAAAATGGTCTTTTGCCTCACTTTGTATCTCCAGCACTTGGCACAGTTCCTGGTACATAGCAGGTGCTTAATAAATGTTTATTGATCAATAGATTGTTGTCAATTTCCTGAACTTTTCATCCTCCTTCTAATTATGTCTGCCTCACTTTTCACAACTGCAAAATGCAGATCATAATAGCATCTATCTTTTGGGGTTGTTGTATGAATCAAATAAGATATTTGTAAAATGCTTAGCATAGTGCCTGGCACATAGTTGGCACTGTATAAATACTTATTATTTTTATTAATTATTATGTATAGAATATTGCTTCTTTCCCTCTGTATTGATATTCACCCAGATGCTTTCCTCTATGCTTCCTTTTTTCTTTCTTTTATTACTTTTAGCATGTTCTGTCTATATTCAAACAATATCAGTGCTTTTTCTGGAGGTGGATAGTATGCTTCATCATGAGCCCTTTGGGACTGTTTGGGATCATTGTATTGTCGAGAACAGCCAAGTGCTTAATATTTAATCAAATAATATTGCTGTTACAGAATACAACATTCTCCTGATTCTGCTCATTTCACTTTGCATCAGTTCATGTTAGTCTTTCCAGGTTTTTCTGAAATCATCCTCCACACTTCCTTCTTAATACTTAATGTTTCTCCCCTCCCACTCCACTCCCAGATAGTTATCTCTTCTATCCCTTTTGAACAAGTATCTTCTTCAAGGACCATATCTTAGTCATGGTCCCTTCCTATAAAAGCTGGATGATACCTGTAAAAACAAATTGGACTCTGAGTTAGGAGCATTAGTTTACCTTGCTTGTTACTCATTTGCAGTTAATTCTCAGATCTATTTAACCTCTAACTTATTGAACTGCCCAAATTGGATGTCCCATGAACAACTTGAACTCAACATGTCCCAGATGGAACTCATTCTCTGTCTTCTCAAACCTTCTCCTCTTCCTAGTCCTATCAAGAATACCACCATTTTTCCAGTAACTCAGGTTCAAAACCTAGGTGTCATCCTCAATGATTCACTCAAGTTTTCTCACCTTTCTATATACAATCAGTTGTCAAATCCCGTCAAATCTTCCTTTGCAATAAATGGCTCCTGAATATATCCTCTTCTCTCCTCTGATACTGCTACCACCTCATGCAGGTTCTTATCCGCTCATGCCTGAACTATTATAATAGCCTTCTGGTTGGTCTCCCAGCATCACTTTTCTCCTCATTCTAACCCATTCTCTACTCAGCTGTCAGGTTGATTTTCTTAAAGCAAAGGTCTGACTCCCACCCCCATTCAATAAACTCCACTGGTTCCCTATTACCTTCAGGATCAAATATCCTCTGTTTGACTTTTAAAGCTCTTTATAAACTGGATCCTTCCTACTTTCCCTGCTTACAACTTACTCCCTTCTTCAGACTTTGGGATCCAGTGACACTGCTCTCCTTACTGTTTCTCATACATGACACACCATCTCTCTTCATTTTCACTGGCAATCCCCATGCCTGAAATTCTCCTCCTCATCTCCATCTCCTCCTTTCATCATTCCCTTTCTCTCATCTTCAATCTATTCTTATATATGTGGTCCTCCTTTAGTAACTACAGATATGCCCAGGTCCCCAAAATTCTTTAAAAAGAAAACACCATCCCTTAAGCCATTCATGTTCTCATAGCCAAACCTCTAGAAAGAATACTCTATGCTGATTGCCTCCATTTTTTCTCTTCACACTAATTTCTCCACCCCTCAAACTCCTTCACTTGATTACAATTGTTCTCTCCAACATTAACTATGATTTCTTTAAAAGATTTTTAGCATATTTTATTGATGGCTTTTCATTTTCCAGTCATATTAATTTCTGAATATATCCTTTCCCTTCCTCACCCTCACCACACACATCCCTTACGACAAAGATTTTTAAAAGGATGGGGGGGGGTATAAATTCAAGAAAACTAGCTAACATATGATTTCTAACAGTATATGAAATATTTCACACCCATAACCCCCAACTTCTGCAAAGATGAGAGGAATGTATATTTTTTTCACCCTTTCTAGGACTGAATTTGAACAAGAACTTTTGAACTTGAATTATCACAGCATTCACTTTTGTGACTTTTTCTTATTTCCATTCATACTGTTGTAGACATTATGCATATTATTTTCCTATAATAATCACAATTTTCATGAGTTGGTCTTCTAACACAACTCTAAGTTCTATATATTCATAATTCTTTCCACACAGTTATACTCCATTACATTTGTGTACAATTTTGTTTAGTTATCCCTTAATAAGTGGTTAACTCCTTTGTTTCCAGTTCTTTGCTATTATGAAAATCACTGCTCTACATATTTTGGTGTCTATGGGCATTTTTTTTCCTTTGACCTCTTTAGGAGATATACCTAGCAGTAAAATCTCTGGATCAAAGGGCATATATACACTTTAGACATATTCTTAGAATAATTCCAAATTACTTTCCACAATGTTTTGATGATGTCATTATTCATCTATATGAAAATGACTCCCAAATATATGTATCCAATCTAATCTTTCTTTTAAAATTCAGTTCCACATCACCCAACTACTTGCTAGACATCTCCATCTAGATATCTTGCCATTTCAAACCCACGTCTAAGATGAAGTTCATATTTCACCCATTTGCAGCTCTCCCAAACTTCCTCTAAACTTTCTTGTTTCTGTTGAGGGTTAAATCCATTCTTCCATTGATCTTGGACTCCTTCCATCATCCTTGGAGTCATTATTGATTCTTCCCTTTCTCTTTTACCTCGCCATATGGAATGATCGCAGCCTAAAACTGATGCTTCTAAATTGAACTTAGAAGTCATAATTTCTTTTTTTTAAACATTTATATGAAACATATTTTCACAGTAGTCATGTTGCAAAGAATTAGAAACAATGGGAGGAACCACAAGAAAGAAGAAGCAAAAGAAAAGAGAGAGAGAGAGAGAGAGAGAGAGAGTAAATAGTATGCTTTGATCAGCATTCAGACTTCATAGATCTTTTTCTGGATGTGGACAGCATTTTCCATCATGAGTCTTTTAGAGTTGTCTTAGATCCTTGCATTGCTGAGAAGAGCTAAGTCTATCAAAGTCAGTCATCACACAATGTTGCTATTACTGTGTACAATGTTCTCCTGGTTCTGCTCACTTCACTCAGCACCAGTTCATGTAAGTCTTTCCAAGTTTTTCTGAAATCTGCCTGCTCATTTCTTATGGAACACTAGTATTCCATTGCTTTCATATATTATAACGTGTTTAGCCATTCCTCAATTGATGGGCATCCCCTCAATTTCCAGTTCTTGGCCACCACAAAAAGAACTGCTATAAATATTTTTGTACATGTAAGTCCTTTTCCCATTTTTATGATCTCTTTGAGATGCAGACCTAGAAATAGTACTGCTGGGTCAAAGAATAGGCACAGTTTTAAAACCCTTTGGGCATAGTTCTAAATTGCTCTCCAAAATGGTTGGATCAGTTCACAACTCCACCAACAATTCATTAGTGTTTCAATTTTCCCATATCTTCTCCACATTTATCATTTTCCTGTTTTGTTATATTAGCCAATCTGATAGGTATGATGTGCTATAGAGGTCATAATTTCATACAAGTCTCATAGACTTCACTTTTCAAATGAGAAAATTGAGGTATAAGAAGTTAAGTGACTGTCCCAGGATCACACAATTAGTAAATGGCAGAGTTGGGTTATGAACCTAGATCTCTCTCATTCAGGACCCAATGCTGTTTCCACTACATTTTAATCAGTTACCAAGTCATATTGATACTACTTTCACAAAATTACTCACTTCTATCTCTTTCTACTTTCACTGCCATAGTACTGATTGAGGCTTGGCAACAGTATTATAATAATTTCCAAATTGATCTTGTCTCCTAGTATCTTTACCTTAAATCCACCCTTCACAAAGCTACTAAAATAATGTTCTAATGCAAAGTTCTGACCAGGCTGTATCCCTGTTCAAAATTCTTCACTGGCTCCCTATTGCTTATAGAACAAAAATCAAATTCCTCAGCCTAGAATTTAAAGCTCTCCATAAATTCTATTGTGCTATAAGAAGTGACAAGGGGGATGGTTTCAGATAAACCTGAGAAGACTTATATGAACTGATACAAAGTGAAGTAAGCAGAACCATGAGAACATTGTACATAGTAACAACAATATTATAATGATGATCAACTGTGCAAGACTTAGGTACTGTGATCAATACAATGATCCAACATAATTCTGGAGGATTCGTGATGAAAAATGCCATTCATTTCCAGAAAGAGAACTGATGAACTCTCAGTGCAGATTGAAGTACGTTGTGTTTCACTTTTTTTCTTGCCCTTTTTTTCTGATGATATGGCCAATACAGAAATATGTTTTGCATGACTTCACATATATAAATGGATGTCATATTTCTTGCTTCTCTTGAAGGAAGGAGAAAAGTTAGAATTCAAAATTTTAAAAATGAATGTAAAAAATAAATAAATAATAGAATGAAGAGGATAAGTGAACTAAATAAATGAATGAATAAATAAAGTTCTCCAGAACATGGCTCCAATCTAACTTTACAGATTAATTTATTATTAATCCCCTTCTTGGCATATTTTAGGCACTTTATAAAATGTTTGTTGATTGATTGCATTTTACATTCCAACAAAAAAATTTCTTGAACTAGGTATTCCATCTTTTATCTCTGCTTTTTCACATGTTGTCCCTCTTTCCCAAAGGACTCCTTGTTTCCCTCTGCCTCTCAAAATCCTTATCCTTCTTCAACATATGGCAGGGGAACAGGGGCTTAAATTTATATTTTTAAATTTGCATTTTTTTCCCGAACTTAACAAACACCAACTAAAACAAGCACTTCTATATGCAAAGTAGAACAGGAAAAGAAGATTGCACTTAAAATTATGAATCTGTATTATGTACAGCTTGCTTAAACTTTTAAGTATATAATAAATTCAGTATGTGACTTTCAAAGCTATCCAGCTTACTGGAGTTTTCTTTAAACCTCCATAGGCAAATTTCTATGCTTTTTTGATACTCCAGGTTAGTC
Organism: Notamacropus eugenii; assembly: GCF_028372415.1. NCBI lineage: Eukaryota > Metazoa > Chordata > Mammalia > Diprotodontia > Macropodidae > Notamacropus > Notamacropus eugenii. Next base: position 430,550,726 of record NC_092875.1, on the reverse strand, counting down.
TCAATGAAAAAAGTCAAAATGTGGGTGGAGAGAGATGAAACATTTGACAGGAAGTGATATTGTAGCAGGACAGAGATGCTGCCAACTAGAAGTCTTGAGATCTGAGGGATGCTAGAGCAGAACTACAGCAGGGCCCCCCTTGCTGGGATCACTTGCTGAAACTATTCCCTCTGTTCCACCATATGCTAGCTACAGAGAGAAGCAGTCTCAGATGGTAGTCTCTACCAGTGATAAAACACGAAATGAAAAGCACCAGCTTCCAAGAGTTCCATTTCATACAAGATCCCAAGACCATGCCCTGTCCAAGGTCCCAAGTTTCTGACTCTTCATCTATTCATCCTACTCATGAGTAAGCCAGAACATCAGTTGTCAACTATGTTGTACTGTCTGGACTCTTTTGCCCATTTGCAGGAATGGCTGTAACTTTCAAGGAAACTGAACTGTGAATTTTCTGGAATTCTTGGGTTCAAGTGGTCTGTGAAGCATCTGAAAATTGCCTGGATGTAGGGGGATAAGGCAGGAGACAGCAAAAAGGTAGAATTTTTATTGTGGATTGTTTTAGACAAGGAAATAAGAATTTTTTAAAAAGTGTTTAATATTTGCCTGTCACTACACTATCTGCTGAGGATACAAATGGGGATAAACAGAAAAATAGTCCCTGACCTCAAGGAACTTACATTCCAATGGAGGAAGATAATGGTACCAAAGGCTGCTGAAAAGGGAGCATGAATCTGTTCATATAGGGGCATGGTGTTAAAGACCAAAGACTTGTTTTTATGTACTGCTTTACTGCTTTAATTGATTCAGTGTTGAGATGAAAGGATCATATGCAGAATCCAAGCATACCTGTCCATTACTATGGGGAATCTACTCCAGGATTTTCCAGGTTACATGCCTAGGGCTTATTGAACTAGCAAGTCAGGGAACAGGCAGGGTTTGGCAGAGGTGAAGTCTGCAATTGGATAGGTCCACTACAATATACAGCCCTCGATCATAAATTAATACAGTCTCTTACAAAAAAATAAAACTGGAGGAAAGAAGGTCATTGATAGTTTTAGAACTATGTAGAAGTTAGATGGTACAGTGGATAGAGTGCCAGGTATGGAGTCAAGAAGATTTATCTTCCTAAATTTAAATTCAGCCTCAGATACTTCCTAGCTGTGTGACCCTGGGCAGGTCACTATTTACCTCGGTTTCTTCATTTGTAATATAAGCTCAAAAATGAAATGGGAAGTCATTCCAGTATCTTTGCCAAGGAAACCCCAAATGGGGCCATGAAGACTGTTTCATGACTGAAACAACTGTACAACAAAAAGAAGTAAATAGGTCTCCAGTAGTTCCCATTCAACTATAGGTCTAGCCCAGCCTCTGATCCAGATATACAGAATCAGAGAAGTGGCTATCCATGACACCTTGTGGTTAACAAGTCAGCTCCCATTCAGAGCCTTTCCTGAGCCCGCAAATTCTTAACCCTCCTTCATGAAATTAGTTTGCATTTGTGTCTTAGTGTGCATGTGATATCCCTCTTTTTATTTATTTCTGGAGCCTAGCACAAAGACTTGCACATAGTAGGTACTTAAGAAATGTTTGTTGTTGTTGAAAGCACTTTCTCCACCACACCCCAGGGAGGCAGATATATTTGTCTCCAAAATTTAATTGATATGTGATCTCTTTTCCTTTCCCCCACTGGAATGCAAGCTTCTTGTAGGAAGGGATTATTTCCTTTCTTTTGTATCTGTATTCCACAGTGCTCACACACAATTGATAATAAATACCAGTTGATTAATGGACTGATTGATCTTATCTACAGGTATGCTTCCCTCCAAAAGTACAGGGGTGTAAGCAATTTCCAGCAAACTAATTTCAAGTTCCTTTTCTATTTCAATCATTTAAAGATGTTGGTTAATTTAATATATCTTTAACAAATTATACCTCCTTACCTCTATTATCTGCCCTTTGCTTTCTGTGAGTACATCAACTGGAGAGAAAGGGAATTCATTTGGTAAATACCAACTACCTCCTCACACAAATCAATGAAGCAATCAACAACTATTTATTCATCTCCTACTATGTGTTCAACGCTGCGTTGGGTCCTTGGGATAAAGGTAAGCAAAACTGAACAACATAGCATATATCATATTTAAGCACCCATAGTCCCCCACCTCTCCAAAGAAGGGAGGGAAGCATATTTCATTATCTTTTCTCTATGGTCAAGATTGGACATTACATTAAATAGAATTTTGGCTTTATTTTAGTGTCACTTTTATTTAATCTGCTGCAGTCATTGCAAATATTTTTCTGATTTTTCTTATTTCATTCTGCATCTATTCATACAAATCTTCCTCAATTACACAGAATTTCTCATATTTTTTGTTTCTTATGATATTTGACTACTTCTTGAGCCCACAACATTGTTGTAATTAAGTTTTAACCTATTTATACATTTATGCTGTTTTTCCATTTTCCATTGGGTTGCTTGAAGTTTTGACCTTTTTGATGCTGTTGTATTCTTTTATTTTTAACTATAGAGTATCACTGGGAGAACACGGATGTTAAAAAATTGGATTTGGGTGTCATGGAGCCATTTAGAATCATTGAGAGTGGTGCATGATTTCTTAAATGTGTTCAAATCTTCTTTCATATTCTTATTCAGTTCCAGGCCAAAACTGATGTTTTTTGAGAAAAAGTGGTATAATCAACTGTCATTTGAGGCTTTGTCCAGTGTGATCTGTCCGTGATTCCTTTTTTTTTATTTTTTCTTAGGGTCTGGGAGTGTTCAACATTTCATGATTGCCATGGATCTCTGTTTCTGGCTTTGACTCAAAGGAACCAACCAAAAACTGCCTGAAATCTCCCCTGGATAATTTTAGAGTACCGTTGCTCCACCTTGGATGGCCACTCCCAATCCACAGTCTCTTACAAAGAACTCCCTCACCCCATTTCCCCATCTGGTTCCCAGTGAATTTCTTTCACTATCTCTGAAATGATGCTGCACCGGCTGTTTGTAATGGGAACACCAGGTGGCGCAAGGCGTCAGACACTCGTTGCTAACAGTGGGGACCAGATGCTTCCCTAATCCCCAATGTGGGCTCCATGTGCTCTTTGCTCAGAGGCGGGGCCTTTGCAGCCACAGGGAGGACTGTGTTACACGCTGTCAACCTGAATCTCAAAGCATTTATCTCCCTCCCTCCTGTGTGAGCTGCTAATCGCTCATTTTACTCTGGGACAGACTAGAATTTCAATTTTCATTCCTTGTTAGGCAAAAGCAAGAGAATGCAGAGTTGGTTGTCCCTGAGAGTAGCTCTTGGTTCCTGAGTGATATGCCATGATAATGAACATCCCTAACAACTTGTCAAAAGCAGAAGACCAAAGGATTCCTGGCACTGGACTTACAGTCAGGAAACCTGGGGCTGAAGCCCAGCAGCGTGGCACAGTAGAAAGGACCTGGATTCAAAGCCCAGCTATGTTGCTTCTGGTAATCTTGGGCAAGTCATTGAAATTCTCTGCCTCACTGTCCTCATCTGTTAAAGAGAGGAGGGACTAAATGGCCTCTGACATCCCATCCAGCTTTTAAAAATTTGGGGGCAAAATTGGGAGATAGAGACAGAAATCTGGGAATCTGTGACCATGAAAGTCACACAAGAAGACAAATTCACTAAAGATTGCCCCAGATCTATGGTCCTACTTACTTCTTGCTGTATGACCATGAGTAGGTAACTTCACTTGCTGGAGTTTCAGTTTTTTCATTCATAAAATGGGAATAATACTTGTCCTATCTACCTCACAGTTATAAAAAAAACCATTCTGTAACTCCCAAAGCTCACTAAATGTGAGCTGCTCTTATTGTGTTACTGATATCAAAGCTTATCCAGGGTTAGAGATTACTGGAACAACTCAGTAGATTTGGCAGCAGAATAAGAAAGGTAGTGTTACAAGTTTTTTTAAAAAAATTAATTTCTTATTTTTCAAAAAATGTGATGATGGATCCACCACTGTAACATGTAAAAAGGTTTTACAAATTTCAAAGAACTATATTCCCAGTGAATTTTCCTTTATACAATAGATATGTTTCTGCAAAGGTAAATGGAAAATATTGTTGGCACATATAACCCTGTTTTCAATACACTAGGGGGAGCTCTATATTTAAAGGAAACCTAGGATGAGTTCTTTAGTTAAGTGAAATATCCCCTAGTCTATTTGTTTTAACTATAAATTTGGTTTTTCTTTCAGTTAAATATTCACCCACATGCCTCTCTGATTGAGCCCCAAGAAAACCACAGCAAAGAATGAGGTGGAAATCAAGTGTGGCTACAGTAGTATTGGCAGAGTATTATGTTCCAACAAATCTTTTTTTGTGATTCTTCACTAAAATATTGGACCATATCTCCTACATTCCTGCACTGGGGGGTCAGGGAGGGTGTTACAGCATAGGGCAAGGGAGAGAACTCTTGCTCTGAAGTTAGGAGATGTGAATTCCTTTCTAATTCTGTCACAATTTTCTGTGAACAATTCCTAGTCTCAGTTTCCTCATCCGTAAAATGAGGGATTTGAAGTAGATGTTCTCTAAGGCCCTTTATGGCCCTACCAATCTATGTTTCTACAAATAAATCAGGTGTGATATTATGGGAACTTGGAAGCACTACCAGGTTTAGACATTTTGGGGAAGGGGAATCTTTAGTCCTTAAAAGTCACAGGGGAAAGAACGTCATCATGCCATGGGCTTTGGTCTAGAGCAGGTCTGGAATCCCAGATTGGCTTCTTCTACATTCTCCAGATTGGGAATAATCTGACAAAGACAACTCATTTTCTCCCCTTCCCCAAATGTTGGGATAGTGTGAACTCTTTAATCTGATCCTTACCTAGATTTTCACTCTTCAAATTTGGTTAGAATCAGACTGGGTGTGGTTAGAGCAGTGCAACACGACCAGAGGCTACATGAACACTTGTTGCGTGTATTCTAGTGAGGATCTCGTTGGTGAATGGAAAGCACACACACACGTGTGTGTGTGTGTCTATATATATATAGAGAGAGAGAGAGAGAGAGACACACACACATATATGTACATATACATATATATATGGTCCCTGCTAGCTCACAAATTCTGTGACTGTGTAATATCCCTTGGGCCACTGTGTTCTCTTGCTAAAGTTCTTCTCACTAGTTCTCACTTCAGAACCCTCTTTCCCTGCACAGTCCCTACATCTAAACAATTACACATAGAAATCTGTCTTCTCTGTTCTCAGAGGAGGAGATGCCAGTTTCCTGGCAAGCGCATACCAGTAGCTCACTGCCATCAGCAAGGGGAGGCTTTTTCTAAAGTCTGCTTGAGCCCCCTGAGTGTTATTCAATCTATTTCTCTCATAGGGTCTTAAGTAGAGAAGGAAGGCAGTAATATACCTGATACCTGATGACATCAGATACTATCCATGCCAGCTTGGCTTTCAGTCCTGTTAGAGCAGGTACACACACACACACACGCACGCACAGAATGCATTGACAATAGTGAGACTTCAGATTACAGAGGGTCAGCCAGTTTGGTGGCATCTTCCAGATTTCCTGATCGGAACACTGGTTTGTCTGAATACTCTTGGCTAGAATTCTCAAAGTGTTTCCTGTTACTGCCTATTGAGGTGAAACAGCCTGAAACATGGCCCCATTTCTCCTGACTACCCAGACAAGTGCCCAGTGATGAACTTTTAGAATTAAACTGTTTTCTCTGAAGAGTAGATTCCACAATTCCCTACTGGGTGGGCGTGGGAGTGGGTAGGACCAGAGGGAGTTCCTTTTAGTTTCAAACCTATAGCCTTACATAAACTCCCCAGAAAGCTGAGGTGGAGTGACCTTTGCTGGTTTTATCTTCTTCAGTCTTTAGTATCTCATTTGATCCTCACAACAATCGTCCCTGTGAGGTAGGTGGTGCTGTTATTATCCTAATTTTATAGCTGAGGAAACAGTTAAACACAGGTTAGGTAGCTTGCCCAGGTTTATATAGCCAGTAAGTATGAGACAGCATTTGAACTCAGATCTTCTGATTCCAGGCCCAACATTTTATATGCTGAGCCACCTGAACTGCTTCAGACACAGAAGAGGAAATATCACATGATTAGTTCAGCAAGTATGCCAATTTGACCAGAATGCAATGTACAAGAAGAAACATATGGGTAAACATGTTGCTTCAACAGCAAATAAATCTTTCCTTCCTTTCCCCCACCCCTTTTTCCCCCTTTAGTAGACAGAATAGTTACTTACTCTTTGTACAGAATGTCTTACCTTTGGGAGCCGGTATTTTTCCCTGAGATGAACTCTAAGGCATGCCCTCTCTCCCTTCTTCTGTGTAAATGCAGCATCCCTTTCCATTCTGAAAGTCAGAACAGAGCCAGAACGAACAAGGGTCGGAGGAGGTTGGAGAGTGAGAAGGACTGGGGGGAGCTTCTGGGAAGGGGCGAGGCCCCAAAGTGGCCCATCAGATCAAGTAGAGACAAGGCACTGACTAGAGTCTCCAGTCCCCCAGATATCAAATGCCCCATTTTATAGATAAACTATACGTGTGTGTTATACACATACACAAGAAATGAAAATATCTTATATATGTTATATATAATAGGTATGGTATAACATTTATAAAATATAGGCATTATAATAGATACATATAAGATATATAAATGTTATAATATATCATCAACCATATATATGATGCTAAAGACAAGCTTTCAATGCCAAAAGGAATGAACATCTATCCATCTGTCCATTTATCCATCCATCCATCCATCTATCCATCCATCCATCCATCCATCTATCTATCTATCCGTCTCTCCCTTCCCAGGGATATTTATCATAGAGATCTGTTAAAGACCAACAAGCCTTCAAGAGTAAAAGGCATTAACCATCATACACACACATATATATACACATATATGCCATATGTGATATATCATATCATATATGATATAGCACAGATAAATGTTATATATGATATAGCACATGTAAATATATGCCATACATCACATAAATATTTTGTGTGACATATCACATACAAATGTTATGCATGATATATCACATGTTATATATGAAATATAAATGTCAGATATATTCATATGCAAACATGTGTGAGTATAAAATATAAATATTCTATATACATTATTTTTCATTTCTTCTGGTCTTGAAAGTTTGTTGGTCTTTAAAGCTCTCTATGGTAAATATTGCTGAGAAGCCTTCATTTAAGCTTTTATTAACAGATAAACACTCAGCTTGGGCTCTGCCAGTGGCTCCACAAGGAGAATGGCATTGGAGAACCCCTGACAAAATCGCCCCACTTTCAGAATTCCCTTGACTGCTCCTCCTCTCTCTCTCTCTCTCCTAGGCATGTGGAGTCCACTGAAGTCCAGGCCTCTAGAGGGATGCTGGTCAAACCCCACCGTAGAGAGGAAAGAGCTCTGAACGAGGAGAAGTCTGGGGACCTGGATTCCAGACTGGTCTCTGTCACTACAGAGCTAGGTAATGAAGCAGTTCCTTTCTCTCTCTGGGCACCCTACTCTTAGTTAGCAATTACATAGGACTCAAAGGTTTGTAGAACATTTTATGATCTCATTTGGCCCTCCCAACAACCTTGTGAGGTGGGTGCTATTATAACCCTCTTCTTACAGAGGAGAAAAGTGAAGTTCATAAAGATTGAATGACTTGCCCACGGTCAGGTCTTTCTGGCTTTAAACCCAGGATGCTATCCATTGAGCACACTTAGTTACCTCTAAGTAGCTGGGTAACTTTGGACAAACCACATAGCTTCTTTGGGCTTTGGTAATTAGGAGAATTGGAGTAAATAATCCCTAAGGCTTTTTCCACCTGTAAAATTCTATGTCCTTTGAGATTTTCTAGTTATAGGATCAAAAGTTAGAAGGGAGCAACCCTCCTCAACCGGTCCTGAAATCAGAAAGACCTGAGTTCAAATCCTCAGACGCTTACCAGCTGTGTGACCCTAGATAAGTCAGTTACCCCTGTTGGTCACCACAGTTTCCTCAACTATAAAATAAGGATGATGACAGCACTTTCCAGGCTTGTTATCAGGAAAAAGGGAGATAATATTTGTAAGGTATCTAGTATAGTAGCTTGACACAAAGCAAGTACTTAGTAAATGCTTATTTCCTTCCTTCTTTTGCAGGTTCAGAGAACCAAAGTGACTGATGCTGAACAAGAGGGGCAACTGGCACTAAAAGTCTCAGTGGAAATCCAGTGGCTTTTCCTGCATCTCCCTGTTTCCAGTGGCAATCCATGCACTATACTCATTTTATTACTTACCTCTCCTATGCTGAAAGACCTAAGAGAAAACTGATAACAATAAATTCATAGGATGTCCATCTGGAATACCCTTAATTGGGGAAGCAGATATGAGATTGCCTTGGCCTGAAATGGACTCCAGACTACAGGCACCAAGACCTTTGATCTTATGATCTATGCCTCTAGAACAGAACTGAAATGGAGGCAGGAGGCTAGGCAGAGGTGACACTCATTAGGTTCCCCAGTTGGGCCCTCCAGTTCGCTGTAGATTATTATTATTATTATTTAATGGTATAGAGGAAAGAGTGCTGAGATCAGAGAAATTGGATTCAAATTTCTATTACTTTTGGCTCAAATGCAATGACTCTTTGTTGTCTCCAGGATCAAACAGAAAATCCTAAGTTTGACTTTTAAAGTCCTTCCTAACCTGGCCCTTTCCTACCTTTGCAGGATTCTTATTCCTTACATACCTCCATATACTCGGTGACCCAGTAACACTGTCCTCCTTGCCCTTACTCAGACAAAACACTCTACCTCCACACTCCAAGCACTTTTACTGGCTGTTCCCCATGCCTGGAATGCTCTCTCTCTTCATCACTGCTTCCCATCTTTCCTGTTTTCCTTCAAGTCCCATCTAAAATTCTTTCATGATCCCCATTAATGCTGGTGTCTTCCTTCTGAGATCACCTCCAATTTATCTTGGGTATGTCTTGTTTGTACAAAGTTTTTAACTCCTTGAGAGCAGGGGTTGTATTTGCCTTTCTTTGTTTCCCTAGCACTTAACACATTGCTTGGCACTAAACTAAAAGGCACTTAATAAATGCTTGTTGACTGTATGATGTTGGTCAAGTCATCCCACCTGTCTGGGCCTCAGTTTCCTCATTTGTAGAATTAAAGAGGTTAGACTATAGTGTGAGATCTATGATCCTATGAACTTTTTTTAAAAAAAATCCCTTCCCCTTTGTTGCAGTGGTTTAATTTTTTTGTCCCCAATGCTGGACACAGGACAGTGAGAGATCTCATTCTGGGAATGACAGGATGGGGCCCAAGAACTTATGATGTCTAATCATTTTGAAAAGAATTACGTCTCTGGATGAGTGTGTATGAAAAAGAAAGTGAAGGAGTTAATTAGTAAAAAGCGAAAGTTTGAAATAAAAGTCAATACCCCAAGGTAAACTTTCTACCTTCCTAAATCAACACCTTATCCTCAACTGAAATGTTAAAATTTTAAAAATAAAGACATTAATGAAGGCTACAGAGAAGAATGGGAAGATTTAGAAAAATGGATGCTAGGTGAAGTAAGCAGAACTAGGGAAAGGGTATACACAATTACCACAGCAACGTGACTGGAAGAAACAGCAACAACAAAATGAAACCAAATACTGTGAAATTAAAATAATCAAGCTTTGCCCTCCCCAAAGAGATATCTGAATGAACTTTCTTCCCTTTTTTACATAGCTAAGGTACTATAGCTGTGGAAAGGGTTATATAATACTAGACCTGGTTGATGTGTTGGTCAGTTTTGCTGAACTGTGAAGGTTTTTTTTTCTTTTTCATTCTTTTTCTAAAGCATGGCTCTCTCAGAATGAGACAGGAGTATATATTGGAGAATGATGATGATATAAAAGCAAAAGCTAGCAATCAAAATTGTAAAACCACCTTAAACATCTCTCTGATTCATCCCTTTCTCTCCATTCCTATCGCCAGCACCCTATTTCAGAATCTCTCTTCTGCTCAGAAAAGCTCCCCGTTGCCTAACAAATACAGTCCAAATCCCTTACGTTGGCATTCAAAGCTGGTCCTAGTTGGGCCCTGCCAACACTTATCCACACTATTATCCAAAAATCAATCAATAAACACTTATTAAGCACCTGCTATTTTATGCCAGGCAATATTCTAAGCACTTGGAATACCAAAAAAAAAAAAAAAAAAAGGCAAAAAACAGTCCCTGACTTCAAGGAGCTTACAACCTAATGTCTAGTTCAGACAAAAGCAAATTTTTAAAAAATTTTGGATATTAATTTGATGTCAAACATACCCATAATTTCCTCAATATAGAGAACTGACTCTGTAGAAGAAAGTCTACAATTTGTCTTCAACTTCTGGTCTTACTTAGAACAGTGACTGGGCCAAGGGAAGGCTGGGTGATTTTGCTGATATCACCTAGTTAGTCTAGGTCAGAGGTAGAATTTGAATTAAGGTACTGTTGGCTTTAAGGCTAGTCCTATCTATTAGGCCATGTTACCCTGGATGAATCATCTTAGGGCCCTTAAATTAAATTAACATTTCATTTATGTCTATATAAGAAGGAAAGAATGGAAACCACTTAATTTCTACACTTCCTGATCTCTCAAAATTTGCAAGGCAGCACAGAGTAGTGGAAATAAAACTGGATTTGCAATTAGAAGACCTGGATTTGAGTTCCTGATTTGCTGCTTTAGCTGCATGACCTTGGGTGAATCACATTATCTCCCTAAAATTGTGTCCTCATCTGAAAGAGAGAGAGAGAGAGAGAGAGAGAGAGAGAGAGAGAGAGAGAGAGAGAGAGAGAGAGAGGCATTTCACTATCTACTTCATACAATTGTTGAACCATGATGGCCCTGCATACTTGTCTATTCCTATTTTCCTCTACAGTCAAAATGTAACCTCTGAGTGGTGAATATATCCATCAAGGGGTAGCTTAAAGCCAAATGAGGCCAATCTTGTCCTGAGGAAGGGGGTGGGGCTAAGTGACCTGCCCATGGGTCACCAATTAAATGGCTGAACTATTAATAGTGATTCATTTTCTAAGTTGTGATGACGGAGCTCCTCCTAGTCACAGAGCAATTGACTAGAGAGGAATCACAGAAACTAGCCAGGACTGGGGGCACTTGTACCCTAACTCAAACCAAGCCACTGATCTTATATTGTTTTTGACTCTTGGGAAGTGTGGTATGGATGGATGCAGAAACTAAACAAACCTGGGATGTCAGCTAACCAGTCACTGCATCTAAGACCCAGTGTTCTGAGAAGATAAATGGAATTTTATATGACAAGGTGGATGGCCTAAAATGATGATTGAGACGTTGGCATTGTGCCATCAGTTGGGTTTCCATTCTAGGCCAAGAACCTGGAAAATCAGTTAACTAGAAGTTGCTCTTCCTTGATCATATGTAGGTTAAACATGAATATTTGCACACAATACACATATCTATGATACATGCCCATATATATATACAAATACACATGTGGGTAAACATGTCTATGTTTATATAATATATAGATATACCTGAGGGGCTATGCTCTAGAGCAATAGCTCTCAAAGTGTGATCTAAGGATCCCTGGAGGTCTCCAATACCCTTTCAAGGGGTCTCTTCATAATAATTTATACTGATACTAAGATGTTATTTGCTTATAAAATACTCCTCCCTACTCCAACTACATATCTGTATATGGTTGGATTTTCTTTGTAGATTCCAAACAAAACAATAGATTGCAATAGATCAAATACAGAAGCAGATATAAGAATCCAGCTGTCTCCTGGTGAGCCAGATATTAAAGAGAATGGCAAAAATATGTAAAAACAATACCACTCTTCTAATTATTTTTTCCTTTGTTAAATATAGTAATTTTTCATGAAATGTATTATTTATGTTAACATATAATGAGTTTCTTATTCTTCTAAGTGAATAAATATTTTTAAAATCTTATCAGTTTTAATTCCTAATATTGATAAACATAGATAGATATAACCCACACAAATAAAAAACTTTTTGGGTTCTCAATAATTTTTGAAAGTGTAAAAGAGTCCAGAGATCAAGAAGTTTGAGAACTGCTCTTCTAGAGTGATTACTGTTTCTTCATTCTCCTTGCTTTTCTGATGTAGTGGAAGGTTATTGCACTGCAGACTGGAGTCTGGTCAAGCTGTCTAAGGCAATGACTTTGCCCTGGGACATCACTGCACAGAAGCATCCCCTTTCCTGCAGGGTTGCTCCTTTACATAGCCCCCTCACACAGACTGGACAGAAACACTCATATCTTTCTGGAAACAATGGGAATGGTGACCATTAAACCCCACCCTTTGTAAGCCTTAGATTCCCCCAGGTCATTAACCTTTTCACCCATAATCACCTTAGCATCAGATTTAGAAAACCATTACATAATTGATCATTAGTGAAACAGCTGTAATAGCAAAACATAGCATTAGAAATACTTGTCCTTGAAATCATACACTGTACACTCCAAACTCTAAGTGATGGGTATTTGTTTCATTTCTGAGTTAAACACACTTTTAATTAGTTTTTCTTGATACTAAAACATGGGTGGATTTTACTAAGCTTTAATAACTCACTAATTCTCTAACTTGGAAAGAGTGGTTTTCTCTCAAATGACATCCATTATCATTATCAATAAAGTATCATTATCATGGGCTTTAAAGGGAAAGGAAATATATACACATGTGTACTGGAATATTGCCAGACTGATTTGCTTTTTTTTCCTTTTTCAAATTTTATGGAACTTTTTGGAAGATAACTTTTATAAGCCCTATGTACTTTTACACTTCTCTAACGAATGTGTATGTGTCAGTAAATCACTGTGAATCTTATGTTCCCCATCTGTAAAAAGTAAGAGGCTGGAGTAGATGATCATTTTCTAATGCTAAAATCTCATCGTTCTATGATTCTGAACTCCCAATCTTTTATGAACTGAACCTCCACTTATTACTTATTGATGTTGGACAAGGCACTCAGATCACCTGTAAAGTCCCTACCAGTTCATTCCTGAGCATGACACTACAGAATTCAGAATTAAATTTGTTTCTCTGACCAATTCCTGATACATAAAAATGAATTCTTTCTCCATTCATCCAAGCAGAACACAACCAAGCTAGTTAGGCATTCACCCAATACACAGAGAAGGGGAGGGGAGGAAAGACTTGACACAGTCTTTGGGGATTTCTTTTGGGATTGCGCCCCCATGTTAAGTATTGCTTTTCTGAATGGATATTGAGGACTTGAAGAAAACAGCTCTGTGAGAAGAAGGAGGAAGCCTGGCATCTGGGAGGGAGAGGGAATGACTCTCAAACACTCAGTTCTTTCCCACAGGCTTGCCTTGCTCCCAAAGAGGACTCAAGGGGCATGTACTCACTTCTCCTCAATCATCTGCTTTTGATATTCCTCGTACTCCTCTCTAGTCATTCCCTTTGCAGCCGCAGGGTCGGAGGTGCCTCCTTCTTCCTTTTTCTCTTCCGTACCACCTCCAAGGCCTAAATTCTTGACCTGGTCACTTAGTATGTTTTTGATGAAGAAAGTCATGCTGTCTTCCCCAAAAAGTGAAAACTAAAACCTCAAGAAAAAAAATCTTCAAAATTTACCCGAAGATAGCAAATAATTTAACAGCAAAAGACTTTCTACACAGCCTCATCAGCTCTTCAAGGACATAATGATAGGGAAAAGAGGATGCCAAAAATGGTTTGTCGGCCATAAGCTGGATTAAAGCGGAGAACTCCTTAGTGTATAGAGGCAGATGGTTCAGATTACTCTGGGGAAAAGCCCATCCTACCATCATTAGACGGAACTGACTACTTTCTATATTCTTTTCTCTTTTTTTTAAAATTTCATTATAATGTCGCAGGCTGCTCTCAGGAACTGTTTGGCCATACAGGAATTTCCAAATTCCAGACCTCTGGCATATCATTCCTATTGAAAACAGTGCAATGAGCTTTGAGAACCAGAATGCTTCATTAAACAAAAATAATCCTTTTTATCTATCATTTTATCTCATTGGGCTCCAAGCACTGGACAAGGATTTGCTCTTGAGCTTGCTTAGTTTTTGTCCTGCTTAGTAGCCACTGTGCTGCATACCATGACAAACTTATTTCTAAGCCTGAAGTGGTCCCTTGAACTGCAACTGTGTGCAGTGATGGATGGATAACCTCTATGTCACATGACAAGATGGTGGACTAGAGAATTTCTCTAATCCCCAAGACTTTGTGAATCTCTCCAAAACAAATTAGGCACCAAATACAAAGCAATTTCAGCTGGTTCTGTGGTCTAGGACATCAGAATCCAAAAGAGGGTTAAAAACAAACAACCCAGGAACTGATGCTCATTAACCCTGAGCTCAGTCAGTACTCCTCCTCCACTTCCCACCTTTCCAGTAGCAAAGTTGTACCAGCAGACCCAAGGATGTAATATTGGTTTATTTACATCAAACCCTCCCTACGCCTCATTTCTTCCTCTCTCTTTCCAGAGCTATGGAGACTCGAGTTCTAAGCGGTGGATGTTTCCTTGGGCTGTCAAGATAGACAGCCTGGCCACAACCCTTTAGGAGCAAAAGCCTGCCAGGGGCTGCAACCCAGGAGCACCAGAGCTGTAAAGCTCTGAATTGCCAGTGCCAGAGCAAACAGGTTCTGAACTGCTAAGACTGGGCTAGAGAACTGAGGAACAGAGAGAGTTAGACAAGTCACCAACATGACACCATGTGCATATGGATCTGCGCAGAACTATACCAAGCCTGAAAAATATAAGACAAAAAAACCTTAAAACCACAATGAAGGAAATAATAGAACTGTCCAAAACTTCTGAACATAGAAAATTAAATTCCAATTAAAAGAACTTGCAGATCACCTCTAGAAAACAACAGCAAACAAAAGCACAAATTCCAAGACACACAGCAGTTACATTTAACAATTTAATTCAGAAAGAAGTTCTGCAAACCATCAGGAGAAAAAGCTCCAAATACAAAGGAATTGGACTAGAAAAAAGAGAAGAGAATGGAATAGTAGTTTTGAAGTGAAATGGACACCTATTAAGGATGACCTATCCTGCAAATCTGAGTTTAGTCATATTGAGCAAAGAAAGAATGTTTAATAATAAAGAAGAGTTATGAAACATTTTTAGAAAAAAAAAAACCAAAAACAACTGAAGAGATTACTGGCTTCTTAAACATCCCAAACAACAGAAGTGCAGGAGGAGCAAATAATTTATGAGGCAAGAACAGAAACAGAAACAAAGTGACAGCAGAGGATCACTAGGAAGAAACTTCTTTTTAAATGTGCACAATGTGACAGAGGTGAAAATGTTTAATATGAATTTAAATGCAAAGGCTACATCAAATTGCATGCTATCTTGGGGTGGGAGAAGGGGAGGGATGAGGAGAAAATTTGGAACTCAAAATCTTATGGAAGTGAATGTTGAAAACAAAATAATTTTTTAAAACTGTGCACAGTGAGACAGAGGTGAAGATGGAAACTTGGTAGAGGTAACAGTGAAGAGGCAGATGAGGCATTACGAACACCCTGGTGACACTCTGCCTTCAGGTGAATCAATGTTTTTTTTGTTGGATAAGGGAGCAAGCAGAATGGGGAGATAAGAGAGGAGCGTGTGATATGCCAGGGTCGAAAGGCTAGCCATGGGATGAAGGTGACCTTTGCTGCATACTCAGGGACATGATGGGGGAAGGGTCTTGCTATGGGGCAGTGTGCTTTCTGACATCTGCAATAACTGGCATTGTTCTTGAAATGAGGCACAGTGGAAAAGGGGAATCCATGAGGTAAGTCCTATAAGGCAGTGGCAGAAAGCACTTAAAGGGAAAAACCTAGAATGGCTACCTTGGAAGCTTTGATTGTATGAAGAATAAAGAGAAATGAGAAAGTCCAGATAAATACAGGGGTCTATAATGGTAATTTAAATGGGAAGATCTTTCCCTTTCATTAATAGGCTCATGTGACCTGCTTAAATCACATGGAAGCCTAAGTCACATGAGTCTGTAAAGTGAGGAGTTTGTTGAATGGGTGGAACAGGAAGGGTGGCACAGGCAGAGGCGGAGCTAGAGCAGAGCTGAGAGGAAGTTAGAGAGCAGTCAAAACTGAGGGAGAGAGCAAACAGGTGGTTGGCTAGAGTGAGCGGGAGAGCTTGTTTGTGATTTGTTTAAATGAGCTGGTTTGTGGGAAGGAAGTCTGGGGGAGGGTGATGTCCTCTGCCTTGTTATCATGTATAGGTTTCTTTATTGCTATGATGGATTTGGCTCTCTGGTGTCTGAATAAATGTTTTGGTTCTGTCTTCCATGCGGAGAGTCTCTTCTGTTTCACGATTCAGAATTGTGCCGGCATATCTATGGTGTTGGCGCTACAGAGTAATGGATCAGAGAATGAGGGTCTAGCAGGGGTGGAGATCTTGCCACATGTGGCCCTCAGGGTCCTCAAGTATAGCCCTTTGACTGAAAGGGATTGGTTCTGTGAAGTTTGCATTCAGTCAAAGGGTTGCACTTGAGGACCCAGAGAGCCACATGTGGTCTCAAGCCCCAGGTTCCCCAAACCTGGGTCTAAAGTAAAAAGAAAGAAACATGAATAATGAAGACAGTGAGAGAAATCCTTTTTGGAAAGGGGCTACATTTTTTTCTTAAAAACAGGACTAACTTGAAGGGGAAGAGAAAGGAGGGAGTAACTTGACTGAGAAGGAAAAAAGGTAGAAGAAACATATAAGTAGGCAAAAGCAGGAGAGAAAAAGAAACTAATAAACAAAACCCTAAAGGGAAAGGGATAACACATGAGAAGAGTATCAGAGTAAGAACAAAGCCAGCAGGAACCAGAGTTACCTTAAAAAAGATTAAAGTAACTGAAGGAACATAATACTGCATTTACTGCAGAAGTGGGGGAAAAATTATCACAAAAAAATAATTTTTGTGACAGATGGAGGAAAATATAAATCTAACTCACAATTTTAAATGTGAATGAGTTAAATAATCCAACAAAGTGAAAAATAGTGACAGATTGAATAAGTAAACAAAACTGTACAATCTATTACTTAACCTGAAACAGATAATATTAATGTATTGGAGAACATTAATGCATTTAAGAAAAGGGAAGTGACTGAATGGGAAAAAAAAAATCTTTGTTATCATATTTCTCTGATAAGGGTTTGGTATTCAAGATAGAAAAAAAAGACTGTAAATATATATATATGAGCCATTCCTCAATAGATAAATGGTCAAAAATTATGATGAAACAGCTTTCAAAAGAACTCCTAAAGTATTAGCAACCATATGAAAAAATGCTCCAAATCACTAATAATATATCAAAATAACCCTGATGTCTTATTTCACATTCTGCAAAATAGCAGAAATGACAAAAAAAACAGGTGCAGTAATATTGTTCATACAGCTGTGAAATAGTACAGCCATTTTGAAAAGCAATTTTGAATGCAAATAAAGTGACTAAAATATCCATACCCAATGAACCAGAGGCTCCATCGTTAGTTAGGCTTATAGCCTAAGGAAGCCATAAATAATACGTCCCTACATACTCCAAAATATTCATAGCAGTACTTTTTTGTGATAGCTAAGAAATGGAAACAATTGATGGTCATCAGTTAGGGAAAGGCTAAGAAAACTGTGGTGCATGAATGTAATGAAATATTACTCGGCTATAAGAAATGATGTGTGTGATGAATACAGAGAAGCATAGAAAGGTCTATATGAACTGATTCAGAGTGAAGTAAACAAATCCAGGAAATAATATATACAGTAATAACAATGTAAATGAAAACAACAATGGCACACCAAAAAATCCAAAGGAAAACATAACAAAATTAGAAAGATCAAGTACGAACAGATAAGAAGATATCCCTGACCTACCCCTTTATGGAGGTGAGAGACCCACAAGTCTTACATGTTGCACATTTTTGGATTTTTTTCAATGTATCAACCAGTTTTGCTGCCTTATGGGATGGCTTTCTGAGAGGGAGGGGATATATGGGATACTATGGTAATGGAAAAAACAGAAAATATCAACAAAAACTTATTTAAAATTTAACAACTAGTATTTGTATAGCACCTACTATAAGATAAACAAGTGGATATGCAGTGAAGACACCAATGCAGCTGAGTAAAACTTACCTTTCCCCAATGCACTGAAGAAATGTTATGACCATTTCCTAGGGGAAAATTGGAACCTACCCACTGAGATGATCTTGTTAAAATGTTGGTCAAGTATGAGAATGATGACAACAATGAGAAGTGAGAAAGATGAAAGTGATGAAGAGGAAACAGATGACAATAAAGGTTCTCCTCTCCAGTCATCTCTTCCAACTAATTCCTTGTAGTCTATAACATGAAAGGATAACACCCTTCCACCCTTCCACCTCCTCCCCACCCATCCCACCTGAGGTGGGTGATTGCCATCTCTCCCTCCCCCCAACACTATTTTAGGAAACCTTGGCCAGGTTCACTTTGTTCTCTCTTCTACAACTCCTTTCTATACAAATTCCTCCTAGCCAGTTCATCAAAATAACTCTTACTTTTGCTACTTTCTGGACTGAAAGTTCTGCACATCTCCCACCCCCAGTCCCTTATGTATTGTTTCCCACACTAGAATGTGAGCTTCTTTAAGGCAGGGACTGGCTTTGCTTTTGTATTTGTATCCCCAGCTCTTAATACTGTGCTTGGCAATAGTACACAATAAATGCCTTTACATTCACCAGGTATTTTTCTTTCAATGAAATACAGGATGGGAGAAGGAGTTTACTCAACACTTCATGTGAGGAAAAAGAAAGTAGAGATTTTAGGTGATAAAAGATATGAGTCAAGAGTGTGGTCATGGATGCCAATAAAACCTGTGACTTAGGGCTGAATTAATCGAGGTAAAGTATCCAGAATGGGGAAAGCAATAAGCCCTTTCTCCTATTTAATGGTCATACTACATATGAAATTTTCTATTTGCCTCTGAAGGTAACATTTTAGGAGATATTGACAAACTGGAGGACAGAAAAAAGGGGCATGACTTAAAAATCACATCACATAATAATTAAAGGAAATTTAGGAGTTTTTGTTAGAGAAGACTAAGTCAGGTCTCCCTTATTATCTGAAGAGCTGTCACGTGGATCAGGGATCAAACTTGTCTCTTTTAATTCCAAAGTGGATAAGTACTAATAGGTAGCAATTATAAAGAAGTAGGTCTTTTATAAAGAGGTAGGTCTTGGCTCAATATAAAGGAAGAACATTCTGTAAAAGCTATCCAAGAAGTGGAAGGCATCCTATCACTGGAAATGTTCAAGCTGAGGGTGGGTAACCTCCACTAAAGATGTTGTGAAAGGGTTTCACAAATCAGACAAGAGATTGATTTCTAGGGTCCCTTCAGATCTAAGCATCAAAGAACCTGAGCCTGATACTGAAGGTTCTCCACAATGTTGCCCACCTGACATTTCTAACTATTCCCCAGAAGGAATGTTTTCTCAGCTCCTAGTGGACTGCCTACATCTTGTCCCTGAGATACACTTTGCACGTTCCTTCATGTTCTTCCCATGTCTTTCCGTCTACTGGAACCTTTCAAGTCTGACTACCTACGTTCATGAAACTTTCTTGTACAGGCCAAACAATTACAAAATGAGGGCTCTCTTCTCTGAATTCTTATATACTTACTGTGTCATTTCCCCTAAATTCCTTCAGCCGCCCTATTATGGTGGCCCTGGAAATATTAGTGGCTTATGGCCACATTAGCACATAGATGCACCTGTTATTGTAAATCCTTTTAGGATTGAGCTATGGATGACATTCATTGTTTTTACTGAGGATATCGTGCTCCTCATGCCCTGTATAGGAAAAGATTTTGTTTGGGGTTTGTTGTTGATGTTTGGCCTTTCCTCTCTGTCTTTCCATAAAGACCAAATATTTTAAAAGGGTGGATGATGGATAAAAGTATACTGGTACACTGTTACACATGTACTGTTATCTTTTTTTTATGTATCCAAACATTTATAATAACATACACACAAACTCTCAACAACTGTTAATTCTTTAGGGTGGGGATATCTACATATTGGTACTCTATATAGTGACCTGCATAGTATCTCATACTATCAATTTAAAAAAATTAAACACTGCTTTGATAAATATATGGCTAAGATATTATCAGAGTTCAATAAAAGAGAAAGAAATTTTAATAAAATATTTCTTTATTTGAATAAGGTTAATGTCTTTTCTTGAATTCCAGCTAGCATCAAGTAACATTAGTCAGAAAACAAAATAACTTGAGAAATAGTATCCAATTGACAATGGCTAGAAAATCATATCAACTTTACAGCAACATCAATAAAATTGATATCTTAAATAGGCAACACACAGATCTAAAAAGTTGCAAGTATAGATTTTACATCAAATCTCTTTTTTAAACACCAATATAACATTTTTAAAAACTATGTCCCTGTAATGAACATTTGGTCAGGGAGATCCAGTCACCAGATATTAATATTCAACATTACATTTCCCCCCAAGATTGCATCTTTGTAATGCATTACACCAGGCAATCCCTTATTCAAGTAGTTTTCTCCTGTCCCTATTTTGCTTTTGTTACTAAAAAGTCATCTTTAATTTTATACAAAACAACACAACCGTGACTACCATTAAATGCAAGAAGCTTTTCGGTAGGCAGGTTCTGGATGGAATTTAACACAGTGGTCTGAATGTCAGTGTGTTTAAAAGTCATCATTAAGCTGACTTAGGAGTGAGGCAACATTCTGGGTGGCTAATAACTTATACCAATTGTTCCTTATTAAAAAAGAGCATTAACGAAGTTATGTATATAAAAGAATCAGTGCACAAAAGCTTATGGGATCAATGATGCAAGTATTATGTTACACCACTAGTTCAAAACCAGGGAAGATGCTATTAGACCCTTTCAACAGATAATATATGGTGTACTTGTATAGTTTTTGCTATTTTAAAATTTCAACTTAAATAAAACATAGCTGGAAGGTTGGAACATGAAAAAGGTACATTAAATCAGGAGTTAACAATCATGATGTTATTGCATTCCTTAGAAAGTGACTTTATGAGCACAAAAAACACTGATATATTCTAAATGAAAATTTGTTTTAATCCAAGGCACCCTGTAAAATATTTGCTGGTGTGAGAGTGAATAAATTTAATTATCCAAAATAACAAAGAAGCTGAAGAATCCTGGCAGTGACTTTTTTCCCCACCAAGTTTAAACATTTTTTCTTCAGAGGTAATCTACTTATCTTCAATTATTTTGAGGAAGATAAACCAGACCCAGTTAATGGGATACAACTGCCCCATCCCAACTGCTTGACTTATAATGTTTCAAAGCAATTCAATATCCAAGGGAAGAGGCAATTTAAAATGCATGATTACGGCCTTTCAATATAGTGCAGGTACCCACTTGTCTAGGCCATAATCAGAATGAGACCACTTGAATTTTAGCCTGACAAAAATATACTGCATAGATCTGGTATTCCTTTCAATGTTTCAGGCACAGTGTGACTGTGGAGTTTTTAATACTGGTTTTGGCAGCTTTTTCCTTAGGGATGATTAGCATGAATTTCATACTTCACAACCTAAACAATTTCTCATGGGCTGATAAAAAAAGAATAAATTTGTGATAATGTCTTTGAAATGATTCATGTGTCCAAATGGATTTCAAAATGTTAACATAAAGGGGAAAAAATTCACTCCTATTACAGGTAAGTAAATGTGGTAGAGTGAAACATCAGTTACTGGAATATTCTTATTTATCACCCCTGAACAAATGTTTACAGAAATTGTAATAGTAATAAGACTGTAAGTTCACATTATAGCACTAATAGAGTAGAGTACTGCAAAAGGAGAGTTTTCATAGAGTCCTTGTATTGGCTTAGGCTACAGGCATGAGAAAATCAAGCTCTAAGTGGTATTATCTAGCTTGGGACTTATGGAATTACACACCACATATTTTTATTCTAAGACCTGTGACAAATAAAAAAAATGGCTGGAGTTGATGAGAAAGCAGGTTCTGTTAGCCATGAAACACTTAGGTTGGGTTCAGTTATGAGGAAAATAAAACCCCTCAACCTTTGATAGTCTGAAATTCAAAGAACAAATAATTTTTTTTATCATGCTTACAAATTCAATCATTAAAGCTCAGAAGTTAGAAGTGTCTAAGTTATGCAAGGACTTTATGAAGACTCTTTACACTTGGAAATCAAAAGGCAAACCCTCCTGACAAATGCATTTTAATACTTAAAGCCTTTTTAAAAAAAATTCACAAGAGTCTACCTTTTTATTTTTTAAAAACTGTTCATGAAAGCCTTGAAATTACAATGAGGAACAGTCTCTCATATTTTTAGGAGAGGTACACAGTCACGTATTCAGGGTTGTGTAGTGAAATGGCATTGCAATGCAGTGGTTACTTTTGAGTTATTTACAATATTCAAATCCCACGCACCCTACAGCTCAGTTTACATGCTGTACTTTAAAATATGGTAAAATTGAATTAAAAATACAAATTTTTAAAAAGCTAATTTTAAAGAAGACTTAAATGACTTTCTTTGAGGTGAAGACATCAGGAGCATGAAATGAAATCTATCAGCAGGCAAAATACCCGTAAAAACCGTTAATCAGAAGAATGTTTTCATCTGAATGAAAATTAGGCAAATAGTAGCTTTCTTAAATTTTTTCCCCACAGCTTCCTTTCAAAATAAGATATACTGTCCACATTCAAAGGGAAAAATCAACAACATAGGCATTATAAAATGCTAATATCTTGATCCTAAAAAAAAGCTCTACTTGGGCAAAAAGATCTTTGATTTCAGAGGGAGGTACATCAATATAAATGATTGCAGGAGTAGTCTTTGATAAGGATATTCTCTGATTCACAAATCTTGAGACTCTGGTTACTCTAACCACCACGAGAGGGGAATTAATACACTCTGGACTTTAGGTCAACTTCTTAATTTTGGAAAAATTCTCTTTTAAATAAAATTACTTACAACATCATACTCTTAAGAGCAAATTTTTTGCCCCAGAAATCAAATGTGCTAACCACCATTTGGGAGGCAAGTCTCTAGTTTTTCTTACCTAATCACACTGGAAATAAATGTACTGTTTCATGGCTGTTCTATCAACAACCATCAACTTAATAAATTTTAAATAAAGTTATATACTGTGCACAGTTTTCCTTGTAGTTCTCACTTCTGTAATGTTTATTCTTACCACAATTTAACATTTAAACAGGTAATTTTAACAAAAAAATTAATAATTTAGACTACTGAAGTAATTTAAACACATAAAAATTCCCTCATTTACAGTCAAAGTTCTGTGCATACATACATATACAAAAATGGCGATCAAAAGAATTTTTTGGCCGCGGCTTCTTGCTGAGTCCTAAATCAACACACAAAATATATTGAGACAAGTTAAAAATACTTTAAATCAGCATTCTGAATCAAATGGAATTCATTCTAATCTATTTCACTAATACCATCTGTTAGATGGCATGATCAAGAAGTTTCAAGATATAAAAGTCATCTTGTCCGGAAACTTTACATGCCCTTCTACATGAAAATATCATTGACCAGGAAAAACCTTCTACAGACCCTCTTTTTTGGTATACTTAGAAAGTGCTTTTATTTTTAGAAATTTCATTATCCCACTATAGAACTTAGAACCTGCTGCTAAGATAAATTATGTTTTAATTTAAATAGATAACTATAATTAATCTGCATATTAAGAAAGGGGAGAATCTGGTCAGATTTTATAAAAAGAACTTACCTATACATGATATAACCAACGAATAACAGCGTCTGTACTGCTACAAATATTAAAAAGTGTGTTGTAGATAAACAAGATGGAAATGGTGGTAGTTCTGGGCATTTTGCTCTTTCATTTGATGGCTATAAGACAAAAAAACAACAACACATGTATCAGACAATACCCAAAGAATTTCCTGGCACATTTTGCATTTCAGAAATCAAATCTTAGTGGCTAGTAGATCAATGATCCTCAGGTATATTTATTCCAAAGGCCACCAACCAGCCTCTTGCTCCTTCCATGTGTCATTTCAATTAATTCTCTCTACTTACACATACATACAGACACACACAGACACACATACACACACTTATTATGAAAGTGAATATAGTAAATTACTGAACTTTGACAGGAAAAGCTATGTATATAAGCTTTTCAAAAAGGAAGAGTGGTATAGAGGAAAGGGAAGTAGATCAAGAATGAGAAGGCTTATATTCTAGATCTATCTTTACCACTCTCTTAGCTAAGTGACCTAAGACAAGCCACAGACTCTAGGAGCCTCAGTTCTCCTATCAGTTAAATGTGGAGAATACCTACTCTTCCTACCTTGCAGGGTGGTAACAAATATGAAAATGTATATGAAAGTACTCTAGAGACTATAAAGTCCCATATGAATCTAAGATACAACATGATAATGTGAGATATAACACAGCAAATGATCGACTATCCAGTGTTATGTGAATGGAAGATACAAGTTGTTCTATTGAAAATATTACTATTATAAAAAAAAAATAAGCCTAGGGACTACCTGAGAAACCTTGTTGGACAAAGACCACCTCAGAGCATGCATTTAGAACATTATGCTAAAATCCTGTTTACATACTCCTAGTTCTAAAAGCTGAAACAAGATGACAATCAGGGCAGTTAATAAGAACTGTCATTCGGTACCTTAAGGTTTGCAAAGTGCTTTACAAATTCTGAGTCACTGGTATCTCTGGATTATTATCTCTTTTGTATTCTCATGTTTATCTCACAACCACCCTGAGAGAGGAAGGTGCTATTATTATTCCCATTTCATAGCTGAAAAGACTGAGACAAAGGGAGGTTAAGTGACTTGCCCAAGGTCACAAAGCTAGTCAGTGTCTAAGGCTGGATTTTGAACTCCAGTCTTTAAGACTCCAGACTCAGTGCTCTAACCAGTACCCCACCTAGCTGCCCGTTAGTGAGTGAAAAAGCAGTGCTTCTGAAATAAAGAAAACAAAAGAGGAAGTGTAGGCAAAAGAATCTTTCTAATTAATATTAATTAACAGTATTAATAGCATTAATAATACCATAAACATCTCAACTAAGATTAAGAGCACTTAAATAAGCATTTGAAAGAAAAGCAGCAAAAATTCACTCAAGTAAAACATGATTTTAGATAATTTTAAATAAGAGACTTTCTTCTCTTAACTTTCTCCTACTTAGCACCGGCCATTACTCTCTGTTCTCCACAAAACTCTCTAATAAAAATACATGCATTTCACATTTTTGCTTAAATTTTGACATGGTAAACTTCACTAAGTATACCTCTCCTTGGTAAAGGGATATATAATAAGTCAGACAGATCATTGTGAATGGCAACCTGTACTCAGGGTTGATGCTATTCTGCTAAAAAAGCAGGCTAAAGTAGTTAACATTTTTCTCCGATTCAAAGTTCTGGATGTAAGAACCATGGCATTACAGAAGCACAGAGAAAACAGGAATAATGATCGATAAATAAAATCTGGGGTTGAACAACCTTACCAAATAGGCTTAACAGCTGATGTTTGATACTTTGCTTAAAAAAACCCCAAAACACCTCTGCTTTAAAAAAAACAGAAGAGCTGAAAGTACTATTTATCAGGGGGTAACCAAAGAAATATGAAGTATGCCAGTTCATTTTATGGGTTTAAAATGAATGATTGAGAGGGGGAAAAGTGAAAACATGAAGTTTTCAGTGGAGTAATCAAAAGCCAGCAGTGATTCCTTTTCTTAAATGAAATTAAAATACTTAACTAGACAAGGATAAAGTTGAATGAAAAGAAAGTTACCATATTTCGCTGTATCAAGTGTTCAATATCCCTCTTTACCACATGAAGGTGTTCTTTGATATCATTGAAATGTTGAGTTGTTTCATACACACTGCCTGCTGCACCTGCATGCTGGGATCCACTGACCACTCTAAGGGTTTCACCCATGTAATTCCTGAAAAAGAAAATCCCCAACACTTAATTATGTTAAGATAGAAGGTGCAAGGTCAAAGCATTGCCAAGGTCCAGAAATTAGTATAACAACGACCTGGTCATGGAGAACAACACTACAAAAAGTCTCATTTAGCTGAAAATTAAGAAACTTCACTTGTCAAGTCTTAATAGGTAAAATCTGACATCAATTAAAAAAAAAAACTTTCCACAAATATAAACCTAGGAGGCAGGGGGTGTGGGGTTAGTGAAGACTGCTAGAATAGGAATCAGAGGTCTATATTTGAAGATCCCTCCTACAAGTCCCAGGTGTGTGACAGTAGCAATCACTTCAACTGTCTGGAGTCTAGTCTCTAGACCTTTAAAATAGGGTGAATATTTCCATTACCAGTTTCCCAGGACTACTGTGAAGGAAAAGAGCTACAAAACTTTAATCACTAAATAAACAGGGGCTGTTGTTATTAATGCTTATAAATGAACCTCTGTTCATTCTTTAAAGAATCAAATATTGTAGAATGCTCATGTTTTACTATGGTCATCAAATACTTGCATTTAAGAAGGCCTTAAAAGAATACTCATTTGATCAACATTTTAGTAAGTATCTGTTACAGGCAAGGGACCAAAGATAATCAAGACATGGCCTGAGGAAGTTTTTCACTTAGCAGCATAATTAAAATTTTAACATCTAAATAAAAATATCAAGCAGGATAAACAAAAATAAAACTCCCTTTGCAACTTTCTCTCCACTTAGCCTCTTTCCAGCATATACTTAAATCTTTTCTCTTTAAAGCTCAGCAGAAAACAGCAGAAAAACAAACCCAAAAAATAGGGTTCATGTTGCCCCATAATATTCTTATTTCAATCAAGAAGAGATTCCTGTGAGAGCTACTAATATTTCACCCCTTCTGGTACCTTCTTCTATGCCCTCTTCTTTGAAGCTCCCAATCTACTTGAAAGTAATCTTCTCTAAAATATCATAAGCACAAGATCCTTGTATGATGGATAAGAAAATATCTGAACTCTTTGTTGTCATATACAAATTCAGGATCTCATTATCAATTTTATTATAGGACACAAATTTCTTACATAAAAATATATAGTGTGTGCATATATATGTGTATACACACAGACACAGACAGACAGACACACACACACACACATTTCTATCTATCTATCTCTTACCCCATTTCCCAAGATAAGGTCAAAATGGATACATGATCTAGCTATGAAGAGATATTCCAAGAAAATCTGAAGATCATGGAACCTATTATCAGATATACATATACACACACACACACACACACATATATATATATATATATATATATATATATATATACACACACACACACATATATATCAGAATATATATATCAGATAACAAATTAGTTATAGGTATGCAAACAATTTATGAATAAACAACAGATAAGAGAGCAAAGTTAGGTGTAAAGTGGATAATTTTGATTACATTAAATTAAAAAGTGTTTGTACAAATAAAACAAATGTAGTCAAGATCAGAAGGAAAGTAGAAAATTGATAAAAAAAATTTTTATAGGCAGTTTCTCAGATAAAGATCTCCTATCTTAAATGCATTAAAAACTTTGTCAAATCTATAAGAATATGAATTATTCCCCAATTGATAGATGGTCAAAAGATAAAAATTAGCAATTTTCCAATGAAGAAATCAAAATAATTTATAATCATATAAAAAAATACTCTAAATCATTATTGATTAAAAAAATGCATATTAAAACAACCATAAGATATTATTTTATGCCTATCAGATTGCCTAAAATGACTGAAGGAGAAAGTGACAAATGTTGGAGGGGATGTGGGAAAATTGGGACACTAACTCATGGTTGCTGGAATTGTAAACTGATCCAACTATTTTGGAGAGCAATATGGAATTATGCCCAGAGTCATTAAACTGCCTATATCCTTTGATCCAGCAATACCACTACTACGCCTATTTCCAAAGAAGAACTAGGGAAAGAGGAAAAGAACCTAAATGTTCTAAAATGTTTACAGCAGTTCTCTTTGTGGTGGCAAAGATCTGGACATTGCAAGAATGACCATCAAGTGGGGAATGGCTGAACAAGTGGTGGCATATGACTGTGATGGAACTCTAGTGTGATATAAGAAATGATGAGTTCGATGATCTTAGAAAAATGAGAGACTTACAAGAAATAATAAAGCATTAAATGAGTAGAACCAAGAGAACACTATACAAAACAGAAATATTGTTTTAAGAATGACTCTGAGTGGGGCAGAGCCAAAATGGCGGAGTAGAAAAATGTATATACTCTAGCACTTCCCCCACAGCTCACAAAATACCTGTAAAAATGACTCTCAACAAATTCTAGAACAGCAGAAGCCACAGAACAGAGTGAAAAAGCTTTCCAGCCAAAGGTAACCTGGAAGGCCAACGGAAAGGTCTACCTCACGGGACCCTGAGCAGAGCTGAGCCCAGCCCAGGCCACATGGTTCTGGGAGGAACAGGACCTGAACAAACCTCTAGGGCAGAGGTTCCAGCAGGGAGGGTCCCAGATCCCTCAACCCACAAGCAACAAAGAAAGCTCCAAAGGTCAGTGTGGGAGGGCTTTCCCAGCTGGGTGAGAGAGGAACGGAGTTCCTCCAGCAATAGCTCCAGTCCATGGCAGCAGTAGCAGACTGCAGGCAGCTACAGTGGCTAGGAAGCAACCTAGGTCCATTGTCCAGGAAGTTCAGCTTAAAGCCTTTGGTGGTAGAGAACACTTGATCTGAATCTCAGCCCTGAGCATGGTGCTGGGGAGAGGAGGAGCCCTAGGACCCTCCTCTTGACAAAGGACTCAGAAGTCAAGTCAAGGCTGGGAAAATGCCCAAAAAAGGGAAAAAAAAATAAGACCACAGAAGGTTACTTTCTTGGTGAGTAGGTATCTCCTTCCATCCTTTCTAGTGAGGAAGAACAAGGCATACTGTCACAGGAAGTCAAGGTCCCTGCTTCCAGTGCCTCCAAAGTGAACTTAAATTGGGCTCAGACAATAGAAGAGCTTGAAAAGAGTGTCAGCAGCCTGCTAAGGGAGAACCAAAAAAATGCTGAGGAAAATAAAACCTTTAAAAAGAGGCTAATAACTCAATTGGAAAAAAGAGGTCCAGAAAGCCAATGAGGAGAAGGAGGCTTTAAAAAACAGAATTAGCCAAATGGACAAGAAGGTTCAAAAGCTCACTGAACAAAAGTTCTCTGAGAGAATTGAGTTCAGGGAACTGAATGACTATAAGATAAACCAGACAGTTAAAAAACAAAACCAAGAGTATGAAAAAATAAAAGATAAAGCAGAATATCTCACTGGAAAAACAACTGACTTGGAAAACAGATCCAGGAGAGACAATTTAAAAATTATGGGACTACCTGAAAGCCATGATCAAAAAAAGAGCCTAGACATTATCTGTCATGAAATTATCAAGGAAAACTGTCCTGATATTCTAGAACCAGAGGGCAAAATAAATATTGAAAGAATCCACCCATCACCTCCGGAAAGAGACCCAAACAGAGAAACTCCTAGGAATACTGTGGCCAAATTTCAGAGTTCCTAGTTCAAGGAGAATATACTGCAAGCAGCTAGAAAGAAAGAATTCAAATATTGTGGAAATGCAATCAGGATAACACAGGATCTGGCAGCTTCAACATTAAGGGATCAAAGGGCTTGGAATAGGATATTTCAGAAGTCAAAGGAATTGTAATTAAAACCAAGAATCACCTACCCAGCAAAACTGAGTATAATACTTCAAGGGAATAAATGGTCATTCAATGATATAAAGAACTTTCAAGCATTCATGTTGAAAAGACCAGAACTGTATAGAAAATTTGACTTTCAAACACAAGAATCAAGAGAAGCTTGAAAAGGTAAACAGGAAAGAAAAATCATAAAAGACTTTCTAAAGCTGAACTGTTTACATTCCTACATGGAAAGATAATATTTGTAACTCTTGACTTTTCTCAGTATTTGGGTAGGTGGAGGGATTGTGTACACACACACACACACACACACACACACACAGGCAGAGAGTACAGATTGAGTTGAATCAGAAGAGAGGATATCTTTAAAAAAAAATTAAGGGGTGAGGGAGGAAAATACTGGGAGGAGAAAGGGAGAAATGGAACGGGGCAGGCTATAACTCATAAAAGAGATAAGAAAAATCTTGTTCAATGGAGAAAAGGGAGAAGGGGAGAGGGGAAAAGTGAAGCTTACTCTCTTCACATATGGCTTAAGGAGAGAATAACATGCTCACTCAATTTGGTATGAAAATCTATCTTATACTACTGGAAAGTAGGGGAGGAGGAGACAAGTGGGGTGAGGGGATGATAGAAGGGAGGGCAAATGGGAGAAGGGAGTAACTAGAAGTAAACACTTTTAGGAAAGGACAAGGTCAAATGAGAGAATAAAAAATAAGGGGGGATAGAGTAGGATAGAGAGTAATATAGTTAGTATGACACAACATGATTATTATGGAAGTCTTTTGCAAGATGACACATATTTAGTCTGTATTGAATTGCTTGCCTTCTCAGTGGGGATGGGTAGGGAGGGAGGGAGAGAAGTTGGAATTCAAAGTATTAGAAACGGATGTTGAGAATTATTACTGCATGTAACTGGGAAATAAGAAACATAGGTACTGGGGTATAGAAATTTATCTTGCCCTACAAGAAAAGAGAGAAGATAGGAATCAGGGAAGGGTGGGGTGTGATAGAAGGGAGGGTACACTGAGGGAAGGAGTAATCAGAATGCAAGGTATTAGGGGGATGAGGGGAGGGGAGAGATGGGGAGAAAAATTGGACATGTTACAAAGTGATGTGAAAGCAATTAGTGTTAAAACAACTGACTGAATTAATTACTGAGACTAAATCAGAGACATCTTCACTTTGGGGAAAAGAATTTTAGTCTAAGTTTCCTAGAGGCAGGTAACCTCAGGTAAAATTTGGCATTGATGGAAAAGTTAAGGTTTTAATGGTAAATTTGATTTTGATTGTTATTTAATCAGGAACTAGAACATATATAGAAAGGCATGTAAGCTACTTAAGACTGGCCTCAAAAGATGTTCCTTAGCCCATGTGAAATTATAGTCATATCTGAAACTTGGTTATTGGAACTTGCTATTTTAACATTCTACGGGACTATTAACTGACTGTTCTTCTGAGTCTAACTCCAGGTATGGATAGCAAGAAAGGCAGTCTGAGCCTCCAATCCATGATGCCAGTAAGCCTGTGAGATGCTGGTATGAACTGCAAAAGGTGATTTCATGGGAAGGGTGGGAGAGTGGCTGTTCAGCCTGGGCTGAGGTAGGATTCTCCTGACACAATTCCCCCACTGACACCTGGCAGACTTTAAGCCTGACTGAATGCAAGCTGACAGTCTACTCCTGCCTGAAATTGATATGAAGTTGGGGAGATGTTGCTTCCCTGCAATGCCCCTATTCTTAGTGGCAATTTCCTATAGTCAAAAGGTTTGCAAGCTTAATACCAGATCTATTCAATTATAGATTATTGGTAGGGGAATATCGAGGTTAAGTCTAAAATTAAGCTATTAGGCTTAGGACTTTAGACCAACAACAATAAGTTAGGGTCCTTTAATTCTTAGTAATAGTGTGGAGACAATTAGGTCAAAGGCTTGTGAAGTTAGCATACATAGTTTATTATTTGTGTATCGGTTAATGTTAAAAAAAAATTCATTTGTGGTCTATATTGTACATGCTTTAAAAGAATTATCACCTGACCAAAAGCTGGAATTGTTTTATGTGATATGAACTGTTAAAAATGAAAAATAAAAAATAAAAAAATTATAATAATTTTACCTATATATACCTATTTGTGCCCAATGGTTACCATCTCTGAGGTAGAGGGAAGGGAAGAAAAAAGAAAAAAAAGGAAATTTACATGATAACTGTTGTGTATTTAAAAGGAATAACAAGTTGTACATAGTGAATTAATAGTTTCATGTGCAATCATCTTTTCTATTGTACTATGTTATGGAAATGCCTATTATTCCATAAATTTAAAAAGTGTCACCTGTTTTATACTGTCTATCTTTATACATACTTACTTCATTTCACTCACTTGTCTTAGGACCTCTTGCTGAGTTTTCACCACAGTGTCAAGTTCTTGTTGAGGGGCCTGAAATGAGATGTGCAAACCATCTTGATAATCTGCCCTCTTCAGTAACTATGCAAGCTATGGTTTATATCTTTCATTTTTTCTATTCCACTTCCCATTCAGGTGCTGAGCTGGGAACACATCTTTAAGCTCACCTGTCCAAGCTGTGCTGGGCTTCCGTGGCCTCTTTTGGAGAGCTCTTCAGTCAAGGCAGAGACATACCTTCTTTGCTCATCGAGGATCATATCTAACTGTCGGTTGAGCTGCTTGATTTCAAGATGGATGCGATTTTGCCCTTCAAAAATTTGTCTTAATTCACGGTCACTGACACTCTCAAAGATTTCTTCAGCTACAAAAAGTTAAGATGAGTATCAGAACCACACATGCATGTATTTGGCACTAAAATTAGCACACAATCTATAACAAGTACAGCAAATATATTGCCAGTGAATAAATACCCAGTTAGATAATGTAATTAGATAATATAAAATGCTATTCATTTGTAGCATCTCCAATGAGTGATTTTTCATTTTTGCTGAAATCTTGTTTTCATATCATCCTAATTTCCAAATACATGTCCCCTTCCCCTAAACAGCCAACCCTTATGAAAAATAAAAGAAATAAAACAATCAGTTCATCAGAACTAATGTACTAACTCATCATGACAAGTGTGAGCAACACTCAATAACCGCAGCCCCATCTCTGCAGAGCTGCCTGGGAGGTGCATCTTCTCATCTTGACTTTGATGCCAAACTTGATCATAATGTACAACACTTAGTTTCCCGGGGGGGGGAGGGGAGAGGGAAGAGGTGTGGGATGGGAACATTCTTTTCATTTGCACCTATTTACTTCACAAAAGTCTTTACACTTCCCTGAATTTTTCCTATTCAATATTTTTTTATAGTACAGTAACATTACACGTTACTTTCATGTATTACAATTTATTTTGCCATACTCCAACATGATGAGCCTCTATACTTTGTTGCTGACTCTCTGCTACTACAAAAAATGATACTGAGTATTAATTTTCTTTTTACTTCCTTGGAATATATACTTGCTGCAGGATCTCTGGACAAAAGGTATGGGCACTTGGGTGAATTTTTTTTTTTAAAGCAAAACTACAAATTGCTTTCTACCATCGTTCAATCACTTCATAGCTCCACCACACTGTATTGGTAGCACACTGTCTTTTCAGTCCCTTCCAACATTAATTATTTGATTCTTTGTCATCTCTGCCAATTTGCTGGGGGGTGAAGTAAAATCTCAGAGTTGTTCTGATTTGAATTTCCTCTTATTATCAGTGATTTGGAACAATCTTTCATAATCAATTAATAGTTTGCAATTCCTCTTTTGAGAATTGGTTGTTCATATGTTTGACTACTTACCACTGGAATGACTTTCAAACAATTTATTTGCCTTAGTTTTTTTTTTAAAATCTACCTTGGATATCAGACCTTTATCAGAGATATTTAATGCAAAATTCTTTCCCTAACTGAACATTTCCCTCCTTAACCTTGCTGTGATGATTTTGTCAGTGCAAAAGCTTTTAAATTTCATGTAAATGAAATTACTTTGTCTACTGTGATTGCCTTTACCTCTTGTTTGGCTAAGAGCTCTCCCTCTAACAAATTTAAAAACTTAAAAGAAAAAAAAATACTTTTCCTCTAGCCACAGCTGTGAAAGGTACTTTAACTTGATCCTCTATTTTTTTTTTTTTAGCAGGCAATTAGGATTAAGTGACTTGTCCTGAGTCACAGTGTTTGAGGCCACATTTGAACTCAAGTCCATCTGACTCCAGGGCCAGTGCTCTATCCATTGTGTCACCTACCTGGCCCTGATGCTCTATTTTTTAAAAAAAATGTTGTGATCTTTAGTATTCAGTTTATAGTTTTCCCAGCAATTCTTGTTAAACAAAAGAGTTCTTTTCCACGTAGTTGATGTTCTTAGGTTTAGGATTACTGGGTTATTGAGTTCAATTGTTTGATTCTTCCTGTTCACAGGGGTTGAATTCTTTTAAAAAATAATTAACAAAATTCAACTCTACTATGGCTGGGAGTCACAAATTGGGCAATTTTATTATTATTATTATTAATGTTGTCCTTTTTCTATATAACTTTATTTATTTTTCTAACTGCTTCATGCCCTTCATCCCACAGGTTCAAACAAAGCTTCTTATGATGAATCAGTAAATGCAGCCTCTTCCCCAAACTATCTTGTGTTCATTTTGTATATTTTGTATGTATACTCTGTCTTCTTCAGAATTTAAGCTCCTGGAGAGCAGAGGCTGCATCATTTCTTTCTGTCTTTGTATCACTGGTGCTTAATAAATGCTTGCTGGCTGGTAACGAAAAGATCTTAAAAACAAGATGATCTAAAACAATCTCTGGTGTAGGAATACACATTATGACCTTTTCCCCCCATTTATTTCCTAATATATTGGGCTTAATATTGAAATTAGTTTGTATTCCCTAAGCACACACCTACTGATGCAAGTGAAGAAGTAGAAACGGCCCAGAATTATGCAAGATATGACAAAGACATCCTGGGATGGTTGGAAGAAAATTAATTTTCATACTTATTAAATAGCTCCAAACACTTTATAGTATGATTTACCAAAGACAACAAAGATACTACTTTCACAATAGATTTACTAGAATTAAATTAACATCTCTTTATGATACAAGGCAAGTGAGACCAAGAAAGGCTATACAAGACTATGACAACGCTAAGAGTAAATCTAATACTACTGAATTTTGGTCCAATCCACAACCACATACTATTTTTTCGTTAATTTTAAAGAAAGTATACTTGTTAATGTGGTTTGTTTAAAAAAAAGTCATGTGGCAAAATCCTTTCAAAAAGTGAAAGCTGTAAATGAATCATCTGAAATTTTTAGGTTCAAACAATCACTCCAACCAATAAAACAGGCACATCTGTATCTCTACATGCCAGGGATACAAATGCAAAGGATGAAAGAATGAATCTCTGCTCTCAGGGACTGTATATTCTAACAGGATAACAACCGAGTAAATTTCAATTACCAATGGAAATCGATCCTTTAGGGAAATCAGCAACGGTTTCCCAAAAGTTGACATTCTGGCATACAAGAAGTTTCCTAGTACTACTGAAGAGAAAGCATAATGGCACAACTGAATACTTTCTAAATCCTGGCCCCTCCACTTAACATTATCACATGGAGTGTTTGGTGAATACTTCACTGTATGCCTTTTTCTGCCTAAAATAATCAATCAGTGATACCCCCTGCCTACCACCTTAATTCCAAAAGTTTACTGAAGGAGACTCTATCTGCCCTGGGAACAAATGTCCTTTTACAGTCTTTTAGTTTCTGGGATCCTGTAATGACTTCCACAAGTGCTAGGGAAGGCCCAAGACATTCTGATTTCTGTGGTATTCACCAGCCTCCAAAACAGAAATAACCTCTAAACCTTTGAAATCAGCCTTTTCCTTTAGGGGTACCAAAAACAGGATACTCACTAAAGATCCTCAAATCCACTCAAACATTCAACAGTCTAACTAATATGCAAAAATACTTTAGTCTTGATCACAGAGAAAATGACTTGCAATGGAGTCACTCTAGTTTACCTCAGAGCAGAAATAGGATCTCTGTAGCGGTTACCAGGTAACTAGCTGGAATGGAGTCCCATGAACGGGTACATTTTCTCCTGCAGAGCTCAAGTAAGTTCATTTAAATTTACCTGGCTGCCCTTGAATATCAGGGTGATCCTTCTGGAAGGCCTCTTTTTTTTTATCCAGTTCTTGTTGAAAATGCTCAAATTCTTCCTGGTACTTTTCTTTGTCCTTTTCAGGAATTTCTTTATCAGGTGCAGGCTTTTATAGTTCAAGAATAAATAATGGAAAAAAAAATAGGCATATTAATAAGATACCTTACCTCAATTAACTTTCCTTATTTTGAACTTCTACTGTAAAAACTTGTGAAGCATTATAGTGACAGAGTCAAGTTGAAGTACTAGCTAAAGCAAAGTATACAAGAAGCTCTGAGATTCTAATTCAAGCTGTAGCATATTTATACCTGCTAAATGGAAAAAGCACTTTTTAATAAAAAGCAAAATGTATCATGTACTTACTACTTCTTTTCCAGGCTCAGTCAGTTGGAAAGTCAGAAAAGAAAGGACATCATGATCATCTGCAAATCAAACAAATCCACAAAACTGAACATTACACACCATCCTACACTAGTTTCTTAACTGAATAATCACATTTAGATTTTTCTTTATAATCATTCATTTATTTAATAATTTCTGTTGTCTCTAAAACTTGCTTTTTTTTAATAAATGGAGGACAACTGTGTGACCAAGGAAATCATAACAAAAATATAAGATTAAAAAATTACTCAGTGAGCTAAGTTGGAGACAGAGACATTCATCTCAAAATCTAATTCAAACAGACATCTGTTAAATGCACAACAACGTACAAGAAACTTTAGGATCTGGGGAAACAGAAAATAAAGCAGTCATTGCTCTCAAGAAGCTTAAATTCTACTGGAAAGAATGTATACAGAGAAGTAATACAAAGTATTTTGGGAAGGAGAGAGAACAAACACCTGAGGAAGGGGAGGATGATGAAAGGTTTCGCAGAGGCATCAGTACCTGAGATGTGATTTATTGGGAGTTAGGCATTCTGGGAGGTGGAGGTGGAAGGGAGTGCATTCCAAACACGAGGGACAGAGGGTACAAAGTCAAGGAGACAAAAGAAACAGGGAAATATAACGGACAGGTTTTACATACACTTGAAAAATTGCATCAAGTTCTACATTAAGCTATACCTACATATTTAGGTAATCAGTGTTCTACAAAACTACATAGCTATTGAAGCTTGCAATCTTGGTTAAACTGTCATTGCACAAAGAGTTGAATAGATACCAAGTAAAGCATTTTAAAACTTTAGATCTAAAACTCAGAGAAAATTAATTTCACATCATTGAAGTTGAAAATGGGCACTGACAGAATAAATGTCTTTGTGCTTTAGCAAACTGGTAATGCTCAGCAGGTCATATCTACAAGATAGCAAAGGAGATTTAACTTGCATTCAATCTTGAATTGTTTTCTTCTGCAAAGAATCACCTGTGGTATATTTATGAAATAGTTACATTAAACATGAAAATGTAAATCATTAGTGAAAGGTGGGCAGGTAGGACCCACATGTACAAAATACTTATGGCAGCTCTTTTCATAGCAACAAAGAAGTGAAAATTGAGAGGATGCCCATCAATGGGCAGTGGTTGAATGAATTATGGCATATGATTGTGATAGAATACTACTGTGCTATGAGAAATGATGAAGGGGATGGTTTCAGAAAAACCTGGGAAGTCGTATATGAAGTAATGGAGAACAATGTACAAAGCAACAGCAATAATGCAAGGATGACCCGATGTGAGACACTTAGCTGCTCTGATCAATACGATGACCCATCACAATTCCAAAGAACTTATGACAAAAATGCTATCTCCAGAGAGAGTACAGACTGAAGTATATTTTAACCTTTGTTTTTCTTGTCTTTTTTCCCTCAGAACATGGTTAATGTGGAAATATGATTTGCATGCCTTCATATGCAAAATGAGTATCGTATTTCTTGGTTTCTCAATGAGTGGGGAAGGAGTGGAGAGGAGAGAATTTAGAACTCAAAAATAATAAAAAAAAGAATACAATACAATAAAGTATGATAAAATACAAAGAACAATACAAAAAAAGAAAGGTGGACAGGAATGAAAGGTCATCAACTATTTTCTAGTACAACCAAATTAAAAGAAGATTTTCTCTTGTCTCTCATGGCAGGTTTTCAAACTTCTCACAAGGGTTACATAATTCATTTGTATAGGAAACAACTATGAAGATCCCAAAGTACTTTGCACTCAAGTAAATAAATAATTTCTAGCTATCTAAACTAATACAATGTTCTGGGTAAAATTTAACCACCAAACTTTCAATATTTAAAAGCTCTAAAAATTTACCTGCTAGACCACCTGTTGCTGCAGATATTCCAAAATGCCCTTGTGCAGGGATTACCATGTTTTCCACTTTAGCACAAAATTCATAATCATCTTTATCTGGTGTAAAGCCATTATTGATCATCACCTAGAAAAATACACATTGGTATAAAGACTTTTAAAAAATTAATATTAAATGCTGAATAGGGAATCAATTTTGATTCTAACAAATTTAAAAAATTAATATTAAATGCTGAATAGGGAATCAATTTTGATTCTAACAAATTTAATTAATCCAATCTTCAAATTCAACTTTGAATTCAGTCTTCAGATTATTTCTAATATAGAGTTGCAGATAAGAGCTAGAATAGAATTTTTAAGATCCATGGGAACTTTTTCTGTTTGGCTCTAGACCTGTGCTTTCATTTGTGCAACAACCCTTGGTGTGGAAACTCATTTCACCAATACAGAACTGCAATTTGTCTCTTAATATATAGAGAGAACTGCCTGGGGCACTGGGAGGCTAAGTGCTTTGCCTGTGGTCACGTGGTTAGTATGTTTAGAGGCAGGCTTGGCAAGAACTCTATGCCAACATGTCTATAAAGTCATTAGAGATCAAATCCAACCACCTCCTTTAGAAAATGAGGAAGTCAAAGTTTTGACAGTGTAACTGATACCCAAGGTCACCCAAGTATTTAACAATAACAAAAATTAATTTGTTAATAACAATTAACAAAAAGTGGAGTGTTCTTTCCACAAAATCATTTATCATTAACTACTAGGAAATGAGGTAGCAAATATTTAATGAGTTCCCAAACTTTTTATTTTAAATGTCTGTTGAATTAAATACTAAATATAATTGACTCGTGTTTCAAGTCTGTCAATTCAAGTCAAGAAACATTTATCAAGTACCGGCCATGTGCCAGGCACTGTGCTAAGAGCTGAGGGATACAAAGGAAAGTAAAAAACACAGCCCCTTCTCTCAGAAAGCTCACGATTCTTAACGATTTCAGGTCTATTACTACACATGCACTAAGGTTTTTTTTCTTTTTGTCTCTTGCTTTTATACTATTCTAGTATTGCTATTCTAGTTTGCTGCTCTTAATATGCTGTTAAGTTGGAAAGTCAGCTAACAAAACTTAAGGCAGAATCCTCAAGGCTCTGAGCACAAGTACCAAGGACCAAGATGGCTATTGTGCAAGTTCTTTATAATGATGATGATTGCCAAATTCAGGGCTACACTCTAGAACAGAGGTGTCAAAAACACAGGACATGGCTTGACATATTGAGAACTGGGCTCCCCAAAGAGACAATGGTTTGGTCCCAAGGGGCCACACATGGCCTGAGTCCAAGGGGTCTCTGCTCAACCAGATGGTGGGAAGATGAGTTGTAGACAAACTGTAGTACTTGCCTTCAACATAGTAACACCTACCATTACCTTCAATGTTTCCCCACACTCCACTCTCCCTACTTCAGAACTGAGGGTCAGCCTCTCAAGACATTACAACTACTGTTATTACACTAAGACACCAGCAGCAGCAGCAGCTTCATGGGGGGCCCCCTGGGAAAAGTATACTTCTCTCTCTCAGCATACTCCTCCTCTGTCCCTCAGGTCATAATTTGGCTTTGGCAAGTGCCCTTCACAGTGGACAGGCTCTGTGCTAAGGGTTGTGACTAATGAGTAAATGCCCTGCTTCCCCTGTTTTTCATTTTAGGTACAACAGAGCAGAGTGAGGAAGCAGGAATGCGTTCTGACAGATTGCAGAATTCATTACGTTTATCTTTTCCTTCAAATTCACCTGCTTTCCTAACTTCCCTATTACTTCTAAAAAATTCATTTCTTAATTGTGAACTTACACTACACACACACACACACACACACACACACACACACACACACACACATATGCATTGTGATACAGAGGATTTTATATATGCTGAAAGCATCACCATCCCTTCAACAACTCACACAAACCTAGTATCACCTTCGAAATTCTCACTCTCCCTCTCAACCCATATATCAATAAGTTTCCAAAATTTTTCTTACCTCTACATCACTTACATCTGTTCATTTCTTTCTACACAGCTACTACCCTAGTTCAGATCCTTATGACCTCTCAGCTAGACAACTACAATAATTTGTACCTGGTCTCACGGCCTCAAAGTCTTTCTCAAATGCAATTTATCCTCCACAAAGTTGTCAAAGTGACTTTTACTACATTCTGTCTGTCCATAACACACCCTGCTCACTAAGCTCCACTGACTCCTTATCACCTCCAGAATCAAATACAAAATTTCTTTTGTCATTTCATTTGGCCCTTCATAATCTGGCCCCCTCCTACTTTTCCCAGGGTCGTTACACTTCACTCCCCACTATATACTGTTTGATCCAGTGACACTGTCCTCCTGAGCTGTTCCATGATTAATACATTCCATCTCTCAGAGCCAGGCATTTTCTCTGGCTGTCCTCCCATGCCTGGAATGCTTTCCCTCCTCACCTCTACCTCCTGGCTTGCCTGGCTTCCTCTAAGGCCCAACTAAAATCCCATCTTCTACTGCAATCCTTTCCCAAACCCTCTTAATTCTAGTGCTGTCCCTCTGCTAATTATTTATCCAGAATATAGCCTGTTGGTATATATGTTTGATGTCTCCTCCACTAAAATGTACGTAACTTGGGAGCAGTATGTCTTTTGCCTCTTTCTGTCTCCTCAGTGCTTAGCAAAGTGCCTGGCACATAGTAGGCACAAAATAAGTGTTTTCTGATTATCACTATATTCCAAACGTTGTCTAACCAGGACAGAATACAGAACTGTACAGAATACTCCTTATTCCTGGAAGCCATGTCTCTCTTAATGCAGCCCAAAACTATATTTTTGGACAGCCATATTACACTGTTGATTCATACTGAGCCTGCAGTCTATCAAAACCCTAAGACCTTTTTCAGTCTCAATGATGATAAATGATGCTTCTTCCACTCTGAACTTAGGAAGCAGATTGTTTTTTTTAAACTCTAGTGTAAGACATTATGTTTATACCTACTTCACTGTGGATCCTGAGTGTCATGAAAAGTATTCACTACTCTCATTCCCCAGTTGTGCATAATCCATTAATCAAAAGCATTTTTCAAGTATCTACTATGTATCAGTAACTGTGTTAGATAGCAGGGAAACAAAAGAAACAAAGGAAAAAATGAAACAGTCCCTGCTATCAAGTATGTATTTCTGATTCCCCACAACTTCTAAGTGCCTTCCCCCACCCCAAATTTCCTTGCATTTGTCTTGTTTATACATATATACGTGTATGTTTGTGTGTGCTCAGGCTCCCTAATCACACACCCTCACCTTAGGCCAGACCAACATAAACTCTTTGATAGCAGGGACTGTGACATTTTTTCCCCTTATATCTCTAGTACCTAGCATAATGTCTGGCATATAGTAGGTGCTTAACAGTCAAATACAGGACATTAGATTTGATCCCAGAGGAGAAAGGAAACCACCAGAGTTTAATAAGCAGGGAAGAGGGGCACAGTCAGATAGAATAGAGAGAAAAGACATTTGAAGAACAATTAGGGGACTGCTATAAGAATCCAGCTAAGGGGTAATAAGACTGGTGGCTGTGTGAGTATAGGGATCCTGTATAAGTAGAATGAACCACATCTGGCAACTGATCAGACATGTGGGATGAGGAGTCAAGGATGACTGCAGTTATGAACCTGAATGACTGAGAAATCTTTGACAGAAATAAATTCAGAAGGCACATTTAGAGAAAAACATGGGTTCCGTTTTGGACATGTTGAAATGTCCAATAGGCAGTTGGTGATATGGTACTTGAGCTCAGGAAAGAGAATGGGTCAGGCTATATAGACCCAGGATTCATCTGCATAAAGATAATAATTAAACCCAGGATGAGATCACTGAAGAAACAGCATAAGATGAGAAGAGGGCCCAGAAGAGAGGCATGGGGTACAACCACAACTGGGGGAATGATAAGGATTATGATCCTACAAAAGAGACTAAGGAGTGACCAGATAGATAGGACAACCAACAGAAACAGTGTCATGTAAACCAGAGTGAGGAGAGTAGTCCAAGGTGTCAAATGTTGCAAAGAGGTCCAAAATGATGAGAACTAAGAAAGGGCTATGAGACTTGGCAATTAAGAGATCACTGTACTTTTAGTCAGAGCAGTTTCAATTGAGTGATCAAATTGGAAATCATACTGCAACGAGCTGAGAAGAGAAGTGGAAGCAACAAGTATACACAAGCTTTTTCTAGGAGTTTCAAAGGAAAAAGGACATAGGTCAACAGCTTGGGAGTCAAGTGAACCTCACTTTATAATACAGTCAAATGAAGGTTTTTAAAGGATGGAAGAGAATTGGGATGTTAATAGGCAACAAAGAAGGAGCCAGTAGAGAGGGACAGACTAAAGATAAAAAAGAAGAAAAGGATGAGGAATGTGTATGTATAGGGGTGGAGGAGATGGAGATGGGAGAGGGGGTTTGTGTGCTTGTGCGCACACGCACGCACACAATCTACCAGGAGAGAAAGAGATGGAAAAGGGCACAAGTATTTCTTCAGCAAAAATGGCTACCAATAAAGATCTTCTCATTCTCATCAAAGACCTGATACAGAGAAAGTCATCCCTTAAGCATATGTTCATATGTCATTCCTGCAAAAGCAGCATGGTGTTAATCACTAAAATGCTAGACCTGGAGGTCAGAAAGTTGGGTTCCAATTCTGTCTCCCACATTTACAGGCTAGGTGACTATAGGCAAGTCCTTTGTCTCAGTTTCCTCCTCTGTACAATGGGGATAATAATACCTGTAGTATCTACCTCATAGGGTTGTCATGAGGTTAAAATGAAAATGTATAGAAAGCCATTTCCAAGTGTTAAATGGCTATCTAAATGTCAACTATGACTATTAGTACTGTTAAATGCCATTACTTACTGTCAAGGTTTTCTGGTAATATGTAATCTTTGCCCGGACAGGATATGGCTTATTACGAAAGTCCCTCTGGCAACTTGACAAAGCTTGATTAGCACCATCGCTGTAGTATGGAGAGAAAGGGACAGAAAAACAAAAAACTTAGGAAATTCCATCCTTAAAAATGAACAGCAAAAATAATTTGTGTGCAATTAGAGAAAATACTAAAGTAAAAACAAAGCTACGACACTATAGACTCTTTAAAGAAGTAAAATATTTTAATATTATTATATTAATAAGCTTTGTACTCCACTAGTAATTCTTAAATAAGTCAGCCTTAAGACCAAATATAGATATCTAATTAAGATGGTTGACTGGAGGCAGACTACCCAGTTCCCACACACTTACTTCAGAAAAATCCTAAAAAATCACATCAAATTGAATAATGCTTAAGAAAACCAAAGACCACTTCAGAATTGCAGAAAAAGTCAGCCACAAACCTCAAAGCAAAAGAAAAAAGGACCTCCCCTCCCAAGTAACTCAGCACTTGGCACAGGACAAAAAGCTAGAAGTCCCTTAGTGTGACCAGAGACTGACCAGACACATATGAACTACGGAGCTCTGGATACTAAGGAGTGAGTGAAGGGTTCCCTTGGGGGAAGATGGTCTGAAACCAAGTAAGGTAACTTAGAAGTTAATAAGGTTGGGGCAGCTAGTTCAGGCATGGCATCCTCAGATGGAAAGAGCTCAGGTGCAGGGCTTTCAAGGCCCCCAGTACTTTCTCCTGAGATGCCACAGAAGACTGTGAAGACCCAGCGCTCTGAAACTGAAAGAATGCAGACTGAAGCATACTTCTTTCTACTTACTTTTTTGTCTGCATTTTCCTACACA
Organism: Notamacropus eugenii; assembly: GCF_028372415.1. Taxonomy (NCBI): domain Eukaryota; kingdom Metazoa; phylum Chordata; class Mammalia; order Diprotodontia; family Macropodidae; genus Notamacropus; species Notamacropus eugenii. Next base: position 430,506,830 of record NC_092875.1, on the reverse strand, counting down.
ATATGGCTAATATGGAAACAAGTTTTGCAAGACTTCACATGTATAATTTATACAAATTACTTGCTTCTCAAGGAGGGGGTAGAGGAGGGAGGGGAGAGAATTTGAAACTCAAATTTTTCTTAAAAAGAATGTAAATTTTTTTTACATGTAATTGAGAAATAGTTAATGAAATAAAAAACATGGGAGAAAAAGAAGCAGGTGGAGCTTGCTATTTCTTATAACAAGAATGAAAAGGGATGGGCAAGTAAGAATGCGTGTTTGTGCACATATGCACACATGTACACACACACACACAAGTCTTTCATATAGAAATATATCAAACTCAAAAGGGAAACAAGTGAGGATGGAAGGTGGTGGGGTCAAGAGGGAGGCTGATAAAAGAGAGGGAAGATCCTTGAACAAGAAAAACTTCCTGATTCTGAGTGAAGAGTAACAGGGAAAAAAAGAACTATAAATTAAAAGGATGTTCATCAAATGGAAAGGAAATTGGCTCAAATTGGCATCAAATGAATGGCTAAAGAAACTGTGTTATATGAATGTGATGAAATATTATTACAGTGTAAGAAATAATGAGATAATTCCAGGGAATTGTGGGAAGTATGAACTTACACAGAGTGAAATAAATCAGTCCAAGAGAACTGTTTCTACAATGACACTGTAAGAAATGAGGGAATTAAGAACTCTGATAAAAACCACCACCAACAATATTGTCAGAGGTCCTATTATATGGAGTATATTACCATCTCCTAACAAAGAGGTGAGACAGACTCAAGGTAAGGAATCTAAAATACATTTCTGGTCACAGAAACTAAGTGGATCTGTTTTGCTTGAAGATGCTTACATTTTATAATGTGATTTTTTTTCCCTACTGTCATCTAATGAGGGTTAGGGGAGGTTATTGATGGTAAAGCCCCTTTGCCCCCAAAAGAAAGAAAAATAAGAGAAAATAAGAGAGCCACTGAAACATTGTGAAAAGTGCAGAGTATGAAGTTCAGAAGGAAGCACAGACAAGTGGAACAACTTTGAAAGTAATATGCCGAATTCACTTCATATTTGTTTTAAAAAGCTAGCAGGAAATAGCCACTGCTTCATCTATAACCTTTCTTCAATGTTCTAATTTGTATATGAAAAATGGTCTTTTGGGGAATTTAAGACTAGAACGAAAAGACATTTTTTCAAGACCTGATGTAGTACTATACTCATTTTATGGATCAATTTGTTACTGATCAATTTGTTTTAAGATCTAGATTTATAGCCATAACCCTATTTTTGCCAACATCTTTTTGAGGATTAAAGCAACAACATATGACTATCAGCCTAATCTCATTACTAAGAACTATTATAAGCTGCAACAAATCTCATCATAGCCAAAAGATGACATATGATTGCTAATATTTATATTAAAAAAGTATGAAAATTTTATGTTTAGAAATGGAGGTAATTCACCAATGTAACCTAAAATAGAACTGAATAACAAAAGTGAGGATTTTAAACCCAGATCACCGATTGTGGCTTTCTTTTGAAAAAAAAAAATTTTTTTTTTTAAAGATGAACAAAAACCTTGTCGTTTCTTTTTTAGAAAATGCTCAAATTTGTAAAACTAAAGCAATCACTCATTTATTAGACATTAATTATATGAGAGGCACTGGGAAAACAGAAACACAAGTTAAATACTTCTTGTCTTCAAGCTTATGTCTATGGAGAAAGAGAGGGTGCCACATGCATATAAATAAGGACGTAAAAAGTCAACACATGTTAATTTTGGGAGTGAGGCACTAGCACTTTGGATAAAATAAAGAAAGGTCTCACGTAGGAAATAGCATTTGGCCTGATCTTTGAAGGAAAGTAGAAATTCTACAAAGCAGAAATGAGGAGAGGATGTATTCCAGACAGGAGAGACAGCCTACTCAAAGACACAGAGATTGGATATCATGTTTGGGTAACAGTCCACTTTGGCTGGACATCAGAGTATGTGAAGGGAATTAATGTGAAATAAGAATAGGCTGGAGTAAGATTGTGTAATAAAACGGTAATGAGAAGTATCATTGTAGTTTATTCTAGAGGTAACAGGGAGTTCACAGAATTTACCAAGTAGAGGAGTGACATGATCAGACCTCAGCTCTGAAGCATCACTTTGGCAGCTCTGTGGAAGAGTGCCTGGAGAGGGGAGATACTTGAGGTAGTCAGACCAATTATGAGGCTACTGCAAATAGTCCAAGTCAGAGGCAATGACAATTGTTCTAGAGCAGTAGCTATGTGAGTGAAGAAAACAAGGTGAATGTTAGAGGTATAGTAGCAAAAAATTAGACAAGAATTGGCAACTGACTGAATCACTGGACTCAGGAAGAATATCAAGGATACTTCAAGGTGGTAAAGGCTGAATGGCTGGAAACCTGGCAGTACTCTCAAAAGTTATCAGGCAGTTCAAAAGTTGAGGTAGATTTTAGGGAAAAATAATTGGCCATTCTGGAATGCTGAGTTTGAGAAGCGCATGGGACAAAAAGAGCAACGTTTAAGTCAGAAACATTGCATAAACACTTACTTCTGATGATCATACTGTATTTGTCCATTGTTGCCTATGATAACCACAGCTGGATTGTTTTTCTACAAAACAAAATAAATATAACATAGTGTGTTTTAAAGTTCTTAATGAGAAAAACCAATAGATTAGCCTCTATTAGGGCTCTGTAATCTTTTTTGTGTGTCATGGACCCATTTGTTAATCTGGTGAAGCCTATGAACTTCTCAGAATGTTTTTAAAAACATAAAATATGTAGCATTATAAAGGAATCCAATTATACTGACACAGTTATCAAAATATTTTTAAATACAAGTTCACAAATCCCAAAGTTATGAACCCTTGGTCTAGAAGATGTCTAAGATCCCTTTAAATTCAAATTTGAACTTTTTTTAATTAGCTAATTTATTAATTCCAAAGGCCTTGAACTGTACAAAGAAACTAGGGATATAAACTTTGAGAATTAATACAATAATTTTAAAAGACCTATCTCATCAAAAGATTTTCATTGCAACATTACATATGATTACAAAACAATCCAGATATATAACAATATGAAACATTAATTTAACAAGACGCCACAATGCAATTAATACTGAGCAGCATGAGAAATACAAAGTTATCTGCTAAGGTCCACATGCAAAATAATGCAAAAAATTAATAAAAGAACTCTTGAAGAATAGAATACATAGAATGATAATCATGAGAAAAACTAAATGAGAATGAATAAAGAATTCTACTAGTGATTTAAACAGAGTGACAGAAATAATGTTATGATACTTATCCACTGAAATTAAATGTAGGTAGTTACCAAGCAAGTTTTGTATTGATGTTCAATGTTGAGTATTTTTATTTGTTTATTTTTAACTGAACTATTTAATTTTTTAAAGGAATACAAGGATGGCAAACAAGTGAAACAGATTAAGTCCCTCTGACTGACTGGCTCATTCAAGGTACACAGTTCCTTCAGCACAGGGACCAAGACATTTTCATAATTATGAAATTCCTGCCAATTGTCACATGGAAACCAACATAGTAAAACAAGCCTACACAACCTGTGGCCCTCAAGCTCCTGGCACCAGTCAAAGCATTGCATCTACATACAAAGGATGTTTTCCTCTACGTTTTTCACCTGAAATCCTTTGGTCAGTCAACAAGTAAGCCCTCAGGCTGCAGCTTGTGCAGGCCCGGTTTAAAATAAAAGGAAGAAGTTATGATGTCATAGAAGTATTAAGCACTAGCTTTGATCCCAAATATAAACAGTAAAGAGTACATACAGAATGCCCACAATGGGTTCAAAAATTTGCTAGGGATTATGAAGATTTAAAGTTACAGTTCCTTTAGCTTTGATAAAGGTGAAAAAGTCAAAGTACAAGATTTAATTTAACTGAGCAAAGATCTTACTGAGGAAACTAATAAAGGAAGGAGTTACAATAATTTTAAATAGTTAAGAAAAGTCAATACTACTATTATAAGCAACATGAAATTCAAGTACTGACGATTCAATACACCCAGAATACTGTATTTCACCACATAATAGCTGCATCCTGTGGTTTTTTTTTTAGTCCAAAATTTGGTTTATAACCTTTCATTGCATAATTGTCACAAGGCATAATTCTGCTCATCATATCACTTAAAAGGGAAATAGGGCAGCAATGTATTCACCAGGGGCATATAGATACGGATTTATCTCTTGTGCACTGCAAGCCACAAGCCAACTTGTGTGGTTTGTTTGGAGTGCTGCAGTACTAATGGTACTGCCACTCAACCCAATGAAGAGCCACAGGTGCAAGGGGAGCAGGAAAACAGGCAGGCAGCGAAAGCTGCCCTGAGTACATCATGTAATATTGTTAAGACTTGCATCTTCCTGAGATAACTAAACTACAATTTCTCTGCCAATGATACATTAACGTGTGAAGCATTTCTTTCTGATTAAGGGAAAATATAAAAACTATTCTGCAGGCTTCAAACTGCAAGTGATTGTGTTCACTAAATAGCATGGAAATAGCTGTGGAAACACAATTTTCACTCAGTGAAAAGTTGGTGTGAAACTAGTGGAAATGAAAAGAAAGGTAATAATTAGCACAGTTTTTAAAGCTTCACATAATGGTCGCATCCCATTTTTTGCAAAAACTGACATAAATCTGTGACAATTATGCAGTGAAATGTGGTATGTGAGGCTCTATGTTAAGCATGGAGAGCATTTAGTTGGCAGTGGGGAGAGAAGACAAATGCACAAACAACTATGCTGTAAGGATAGTGACACCAGAGCAAAGTAAAGAACCAGGCAAAATGCCAGAAGTAATCTATAGAACTGACTTTCCCCTAAGGGGGAGAAGTAAGCTCAGGCAAAGTTTCACAGAAGAGAAAGCACCTGACCTAAGGCTTAAAGCAAGAAAATAACTTCTCTCAGATGGAGAAATGGGAATGGAGAATTTTATTTCAGGAAGAGAAGAAAGACTGAGAAAATGCATAGAAATAGGAGAGAGTAGGACAAGAAGGGATGTAAAACCCAGATGTACATGAAGAGCAGCAGTATGAGAAAAAGCAGCATAAGTAAGACAGAGTCAGAAGATGAAAACTGTATATGCATTTTATTCCGTAGGCAATGAGTATTCACAGCAAGTTTTAGTGTTCAAAAGTGACACAACAATCCCTGTAGATTAGGAAGATAACTGGGCCAGCATTGTCAAGGATAGGAATGGAGGAGAGACAGAGTATGCATGTGAGTTAGAAGATAAGTCAGAAGGCTACAACAGTTTAAGTGAGAAAAGATGAATGTCTGAATTAGGGTCATAAAACCATACAAAGATTTAGAGCTGGAAAAGACCTCAGAGGCTATCTAGTCCAACCCCTCCTTTTTCCAGATGGGACAACTGAGGCACAAGGAGGTTACTCGACTGCCTAAAGACAGAGGTGGAACTTGTATCCAAGTCCTCTTACTCCAAAGATGTATACTTTCCACTCTACCATGAAAATGAAAAGGAGGAAAAGGATAAGAGAACTACCATGAAGGTAGTATTGAAAAGACTTGGCAAATGACTGCTCCCCCCTTTCCCTCACCTAAAAATAAAAGATCATAATCTGAGTTCACTAAGAGAATGATGATCCATTGGTAGAAGTAGAGAAGTTAGGAGGAGTGTCAAATTCTAGGGACTTATTAATATTGGACAGATTAATTTTGAGGTGCTTGTTAGGCAATATAAGTAGAGATGACCGATAAGAATTTAGAAATAGAGGGCAGGATTCTGGGGAGAGGTTGAGAGGTAGAGATATAGTTGGCAGATTGGTGACAATCAAAGCCAAAGTAAGTGGACAAGATCATCATGAGAGACCTCGTCTCTTGTTTCTGGCACCATGTCTCCCCTGTCTAGAATTCGCCCTCATTATCTCCACCTCTTAGAATTCCTAGTTTCCTTCAAGACTCAGCTCAAACTCTACCTTCTACACAAGGTCATGCCTGACCCACTGAGATGCTCTGTCTGGCCTTCCCCCTCAAGTTACCTTGCATCTGTTTGCATATATACCTCCATAGATACATATGGTCTCCCCAACTAGGTTGCAAACTGCTCAAGAGCTGGGACTATTTGATTTTCATTTTCTCTCCCTGGTACCTAGCACAGTGCCTGGCATATACTAAGTGTTTTTAAAATACTGATTGGTTAAATATAGATGGGAAAGAAAAGAGGGCCAAGGAGAGAACCTAGAGAGATATACCCAATAAGGGATGGGATGAGGATTAAGAGATGGGGAAGGAGACAGAGGTTTGGTCAGTGAGGTAGAAGACTTCTGAGCATACAGTGATGGAAACCAAGGATGTCAAGGGTTTTAAGAGTGTATCAAAAAGGTGTCTAGTGGAATGCCAGCAAGAAGGGAAAGAATATAAATATAAGAAAAAGAAAAAAAGGTCACTGGTTTAGTGATAAAGAGATTACTAACGATCCTGAAGTGAGCATTTTTAGTATAGTGATAGGGATAGAAGCTAGACTACATCGGGATGAGGAGTGAATGAGGAAAGTGAGTAGATGAGGACAATAAATAATCTATTCTTTCTAGAAATCTGCCAGTTAAAAGAAGGTTGTTGGGGGTGGAGTCAAGACGGCGCAGTAACAGCATGTACTTTCTAGAGCGCTGCCACCAAGCCCAGCCAAATACCTGTAATAAGTAGTTCTAAACCCACAGGATGATGGAATGAAGTAAATCGCCAGCCCAAGACATCCTGGAAAGTGGCTGGGAAGTGTCTATCGTGCCACGCTGGGAGTAGAGCTCAGTCACCAGTACAGACAGAAAATCACCACTTTAATTATAACATCTATTCATATGAATCTCAGATCTATAAATTCAGCCCCAGTCTCTCCTCTGGGACTCAGTCCCATATCATAAAATGCCTAATGAACATTTCAAAGTGGATGTCCCAGAGACATCTCCAACAAACTGTCAAAAACAGAACTTATTGATCTTCTCCCCCAAACCAACATCTTCCAAACTCCTCATTTTTGTCAAATGCACCATTTTCCTAGTCTCTCAGGTCTGTAACTTCAGCATTATCCTCAACTCCTTACTCTCCCTAATCTAACACATCCAATTGGTTGCCAAATCTTGCCATTTTCACCTCCACAATATTTCTTATCTCTAAACCCTTCTCTCTACTCACATAGCTACTATCCCAGTTGGGTTTAGGCCCTCATCACTTCTCAACAAAAGTATTCCAATGGCCTAATTGGTCTTTCTGCTTCAAGTGTTTCCCCATTTCAATCTACCCTCTACCTTGCTGCCAAAGTGATTCTCCTTAAGCACAGATCTGATCATATCATTCTCTACACAATAATCTCAGTTGCCTACTGCCTCTGATAAAGTATCATATCCTCCATTTGGCTTTTAAAGTACTTCACAACCTGGCCCCATCCTACCTTTCTACTCTTATTAGACCCCACTTCCCTTCCTATATGCTATAAGACAGTCAAACCAACCTCTTTATTCCACACTCCATCTCCCATCTCTGCTCCTTTGTACTGGCTATCCCAGAACATACTTCTTCCTCACCCTGACCTCATCAAAATCCTCCCTTCAAGATAAAGCTCAACTACCCCTTTCTACAACTGGGATCAACTATGGTTTGAGGGTCAAAATATGGCCACTGACCTAAGAATGGTTTTCACATTTTTAAACACAATAAAATATTTTAAAATGTGAAAACCATTCTTAGCTTACTGGCTATGCAAAAATAGAAACCAACTGCTGGCCTCTAGTTACATCACATCTTTCTCAACTCCCCTCCATTTACAACTATGTAGTATATAATTTGTAACGAGTTATATAAGTATATGTTGTGTCTCCTGATAGAATGAAGATCCCTTACTGAATTATCCGAAATATTAGCCTGAACATGTTGGCCAGCAAGTTGAATTTAGAAATACATTTATAAAACGTGTACTAACCATTAAGCATGCACACATACTGATAACAAAAGCAAACTCTTTTATTTAAACTAGTGTTAGCATAAATAAATATATACATACATACACACACCTATACATGTTTAACATGTCCTTACTAGGCAGGAAAGAAGAGCAAGCACAGAGTAGGACACACGTTTTTTAATTTTGGTAAGGATTAAATAGTTTGAAGGAAGTAAGTCTTCTGTTGGCAACACGGATTCTAGAAAATCACTCCATCTATGGGATGGTGGGAGAGTGAGGGCATGTTGTTAACCTGAGAACACAAGGAAGTGGACAGAGAAGGTTATCTGAACCAGGCTCATGAATTAAACAAAATATAGGTGTGTTATCTCATTTCTACCTCTGGAGTAAGACTAGAAACAGGAACCTGGTGGGATGCCCAACAGAGATCCACAAACTCTGAATAGGGAAGTAGCTGAAATTTTTGAAGACCCTTGCAAGAATATAGCACAGGGAAGGTACAGCCTAACTACTAGCCACGTGGTTCCACAAAGAAATGGAAGCTCAGATGCCAGACTAACAACAGAAAGATGTTAGGCTTCCCTTAATGGGCAGAACTACTTGTAATTATCAGCTTCTAACTTCACTTCAGGAAAACCAAAGAGTAAAAACAGTATAACAGATCAAGGACAAGTTAGATCTCACAGGACCTGGTGATGGAAGTGACTGCCTGGTAGTATGATATCCTGGAGCATAGCACCTGAGCAATCTGTAGAGGCCAGATAAGAAAGGCTTTTTCTTGATCAGGCAATCAGAAGTGAACATAGATCTTCAAATGGGTCAAAAGCCATTAAGATTCAAGGCAAAAGAGACTCTGTCTTGCAGAGAGTCTAAAGTCTAGGAAAGAATTCATAGCACCACAGATTCTGGGCTGGAAGAGATATCAGGGGACATCAAGCCCAACCTTTGCACTTTGTAACAAGGAAACTAAGGCCCACAGAGGCTAAGTAACTTGCCCAAGATCATCCATGTACTAAGGGGTAGAGCTAAGATTCAAATATAAACAATCTTAATCCAGAGACAGTGTTCTTTCTACCACACCACCCTACAACTCCCTTTTCTTGGCATGTGGGTAACAGGGAAGATACAAGAAGTCAACTACCCCACACCAGGAGACAATACAGAGAAACAGGTTTTAAAAGGCCTAAGAAACTTAGTAGCTTTGTCAATCTGAAACATGAGAATTAAGACAAGCTAAACTCAAACGGTTCTGGGCTGGGAGATTCTGGAGACAAGATATGAAGGAATAGGCAAGTATGAGAGTTAAGTGTTCAGATAACAGCAGAAGAGCTATAAAAGAAACAGACTGGTTCCCTTTACATTTGCATAAGTCTAGGATAGCTTTTAAAACATCTAAAACTTTTAAACTTTACCCTTCATTATTTTTGATTCCTTTAGGGATTTCATGAGGTAATCAACAGTAAAAATTCTTAAAACAATCAAAAATTAAAGAGAGGGAATGGGCTGATTTAAAATACGGTACCGTATCAATAAGCTCTAAATAGATAATTAATCTACATGGAAAAGGTCATAGGATAACACAAACTAGAAAACAATAGGAGAACTACAATTTGGAGAAAATACATAACCAAAATGGGACAGAAGATCTCAAAAGTCAAAACAGACAAAAATTTAAAAGCTTTTTGCCCAAATAAAATTAGTATAATTAGAGTAAGAAAACTAATGAATGGGGGAGAATACTTTGGAAAAAAAAATATCTCTTACAAAATCTAAATTCCAAGGTGTTTTATAGGGAATTGACACAAAAATAGGACCAAAAGTCATTCCTCAATCGCTAAGTCAAAGGATATTAACAATTTTCAAAAAGACATGCAAATGATCAATAATTATAATTTTTAATGCTCCAAGTCATTAAAAAAAAAAAAACCCTCACATCTTTCACCTTGCTCCTGAATTGCCAAAGATGATAAAACTGAAAGTCAGTGTTGTCAAAGCTATGGGAAGGCAGGTACATTAACACACTATTGGTGGAGCTATGAATTGGACCAAGTGTTCTGGAAAATAATTTTGAATTGTGAGAGAAAAAGAGGCTAAATTGTTCCTTTGACTCAGGGATCCCATTAAATGGAACAGACCCCAAGGAGATCCAAGATTTAAATGTCCCACATTTACTAAAATATTTATAGCATCACCCTTTATGGTACAAAAACTGAAAACAAAGTGAGTGCCTATTAACAAGACAATGACTGAACAGGTTGTGGTGTGTGTGTGTGTGTGTGTGTGTGTGTGTGTGTGTGTGTGTGTGTGTGTGTGTGTGTGTGTAAAATGGAATATTACCATAGTATAAGAAACAACAATCTTTAGGAATTCAGAGAAATAGAAAGGCTGATATAAACTAATACAGAATGAACCATGCAGAACTATAAGACTAACATACATTATGATTGCAATAATCATTCAAACCAATAAACAATCAAAAAGGCAACTAACCCAGATTATTTGCTATGACCAACTTTGGTCTCTAAGATGGATAATAAAACATACCACCATTCTCTCAGTATCTCATCAGGGAACTAGGGTGTGCATTATTCTATAAGCTGTCTGTCAGGTGCTGTTACTGTTTGTCAGTTTTGCTTAGCTGAATACTTCCCGAAATGGTTCTATGTCACAAAGAAGTATTCTGTTGGGAGGGGGAAGCAGATGACGACATGATTGTGTTGCAAAAAAACAAAAGTCACCCATATAACTTTAGAGAGGGAAAGCAGAAGGGCAAAAGAAGTAAAAATTGGCATCAACCCTAGCAGGTCAAACTAGGTGGCAAAGAACTAAAAGGAGAAACTATAAATTCTGTGCTTGCTGACAGAAGAAAGACAGGACCACTGAGTCTATAACATTAGAGTCAGCATCTAAAGAACTGTAGATAATATCAGAACACTTATTAATGAACATTTAAGTACACAATGAATAAACAACTCTGGCTTTGTGTTCCTATAATTGTCTATTCTTAGATAATGATTAAACCCTTGAGATTCTGTGGAGAGTATGGTACACTGGAAGATTATTGGGCTTGAAGCCAGAAGACCTGGGGTGTGGGGGAAGTTCCTACCACTTACTAGTTGTATGACCACGGGCAAATTAATCTACCTCTCTTGAACTGAGTTTCCTCTCCTATAAAATGTGGAAAGTAGCACTTGTTCTGCTGACTACATAGGATTGTCATAAGCATCAAATAAGGTGAGCGTCCCTTGTTAACCATAAAACACCTAAAAAATTTTTGTTTTTATATTACCTTTATTTATCAATACCTTATTTCCCTCTTTGTCTCTCAGAGAGCCATCTCTTATAATGAAGAATTTTTAAAAGGGAATACCCCCGCCCCCCGCCCAGTTCAACAAAACCGATCATATCACTCATCTAATGTCAAACTTACATATTACACACACACGCACACGCACACTCACTCACATGCACATGCCCCTTATATAACATACATACTATTCATATAATGTCGGACTTAAAATGTCATAAGCAGTGTCCCACACCTCCACAGGCCCCAATCTCCAAAGAGTCTCTTCTTTGAGGCTAAGATTGAAGATTATAATTTCACAGGATTTGGTTTTAGTTTTTGTCATCGTCAATACTATTGTAGTCATGGTATCTAGTTTTCCTCATTTTATTTATTTTACTTTCACATAAGTTCATATAAATCTAATTCTTTGCATGATTCATGATCATTGTTTCTTACCGCACAGTACTACTGTATTATATTCATGTACTATAATTTGGTTTCCAAATGATGAACATTTATTCTATTTCCACATCTTGGCTACTATAGAAAGTATTGCTGTGAACAAAGGTATATGGTACTTTATTTTTAAATCACTCATTCCACATGGATCTATGCCTAACAGCAGGATCTCTTAGTTACCGTACAAACACTTTCCAAAATGGCTGGACCCAATTTACAGCTCAACCAGCAACATCTCAGGGAACCTGTTTTTCCACAATTCCTCTAACACTGACATCTTTTGTCATCTTTTACAATTTGCTGAGCATGAGGTGAAACCACAGAATGGTTTTGACTTGCATTTCTCTTATTACTAGTGATTTAGAATAGTCTTTCCTAGGTTTCTTCATATAATAAACTACTTATATGGCAAACACATTTTTAAAGTATAAAATTATGTCCCATTTATGATACTCCTGAAAAAACTAATACTCAATTTCGTTGTCATAACAGGTAGTAGCATGGTTTAAAAGATCAAGTCATAGACTTGGAATAAGAAAGGCCTGGGTTCAAATACCTTCTTGGAAACTTAGTAGCTATGTGACTGGGCAGGTCATCTGCAAAACGGGAATAATAACAGTATCAAAATCACAAAGTTACTGTGATTAAATGAGAAAATATACTCGGAAAACTTAATACACATAATAAATGTTAGCTATCATGGTTATTATATTATACCTTATTCTATCATATTATTATATTAAAAGCACATTATCATTCTGATAATGAAACATACCTTTCCATCATTGTCAAATGAATCGAAGAAAATTCCAACACCATTCCAATTATCAGCTGATCCAAACACAGGACCTTCCAAGCCTTGATTTTCGGTATACCAAATTGCCTGTTAATAAAATACAGTAAGATTTAGGGCACTAGAAGTATATTCTTATGTACATTTTATAAGTAAAACAAAATTTCATACTAGGCCATCAGCTCCAATTCGTCCTCTTCCAGTGACTCGAAATGTCACCTCAACCTCCCAGTTTTCAAAGGAAGCTTTTGTCTTTGTCCAGACTGATCCTTTTTGGCTTTTCAAAGATGGAGCTATTCGAATCTGGTCTGAACTAGGTATTGCATCTGAAACAAAATATTTTTAAGAAAGCTTTAAGTGATATTTCAATAATATTCAAATGAATATTGCAATACACAGACCCTTCTAATTTTTTAGATGTTCTTCAAGACAGACTCTAAAGCACGGGATGAAGCTGGAAACTTAGTAACAAGTAGAACAATTCAGTTAAAAAAATAATCCATATTAAAAACAAACTTTTAATTTCAGGCACTTCAAAATTTAATTCTTCTGAACGATAAATCATACATTTGCAATTCAATGAAACCCAAATCAACAAATATTTAACCATTTATTCTATGTAAAGTACTTCTCTAGGTGTTGAATATACAAAGAAAATCTGAAACCTTGCATTTATTTTGCTGGAGGGGGAAGGTAGGAGCAGAGATATAACATGTGCACAGGTAAATGAACATTAACTACTAGACTAGGATCTGACACTACCCTCCAAGAGATATGTAACATGAGATGACACTTAAAGGAAGCTAAGAATTTTAAGACGGGGAGCTCAGTATTCCAGGGATATGGGATAGTTAGAAAACCTGAGGGAAGCCATGGAGGCAGGAATTCTGGGAACAGCAAGTAAGTTAGTATGCAAAATATGCAAAGTCATTCAAATAAATCAATAAATACATATTAAGTGCCTAGTACATGCTAGGCATAGTGCTCAGCGCTTGATAAAGAAAAGCAGAATCGCAGCCCTCTCAAAAGAGCTCACATTCTAAAGGAGAAGACAACAGTAAGTAACTATGCATATACAGAACATATACCAAGTAGATGGGAGGTAATTTCAGAAGGAAAATACTAGCAACGAGAAGGAGCTGGAAAGACCTCCCGCCAAAGGTGAGTCTAGCTGAGTCCTGAAGGAAGCCAGGGAAGCCAGAAGACAAAGATAAGGAGAAAGCGCATTCCTGGCATGGGGGGCAGTCCAAAAAAAAAGGTACACAGTTAGGAGACACAGCAGCATGTTCAAAGGACAACACGAAGATCAGTGTCACTGGATCATGCAATATGTGGAGTGGAATGACATGTAAGAAGACTGGAAAGATAGGAAGGGGCCAGGGTGTGAAGGACTTTAAATGCTAAACAGGGCATTTTTCACTTGATCTAGAAGGAACTGAGTCACTGGAGTTTACTGAATAGGGGAGTGACATGGTCATACAAAAACCACCTCGGCAGCTGAATGGAGACTGGAGTGGAGTGGAGAGAAGCTTGAAGCAAAGCGCTCAACCAGAAGGCTATGGCAACAGTCCAGGCATGAGGTGATAACAGCCTGTCCCAAGGCAGTGACTGTTCATGGAGAGACAAAGGGAATTATAAAAACGATGCTGTAAAGGTAGGAATGATAAAACTTGGCAAGAGACTGGATATGTGAAAGTTGTGAAACAAGCCTAGAAAGGTAGGTTAGGACTAGACCATGAGGGATATTACATGTCCAACTACTATATTTCACCCTAGAAGTAACAGGGCCACTGAAGGTTTCTGCGCAGGGGAGTAACATGGTCAGACTTGTGCTTGAACACCTATGATTAAAGAAAGTTACAGTTATATATTTAAAATTCTTAGGGAGAAACAATAAAGAATTATAACTGAAAAGGAAAAGTTTGAAGTTAGGTTCTTTGTACACGATTTATATTTAATAATATCCTTTGAATATCTCAAAAGGACTTTCTATAATACTCCCATAAGAAGGAAAGGAGCATTATTCTTTCTTTTTTCCAAGTTCAAACAGGGAAGTACCGTGCTATATGGAAAAGAACGCTGGGCTGGAGGTCAAGACTCTATTACTGACTATATGACCCTGAACAAGTCATAACCTCTCTGAATCTCAGTTATCTTATCTCTAACATTCATATTACAATAGATGGTCTCTAAGGTTCCTTCTGGCATTAAATTCTGTGATTTGATCTATATGAAGACAGACAACAGTCCAAGCCAAATCTATTACTATGGGGTAAACACAGATGGGAATATTAAGGAAAAGAAAAGTTAAAACAATTGGACAAGGTTGGATATTCTTCATTGTTACCATTACCCTTCACTGAACTCACTGGCACAAAACACCATATCGGGAACTTAATCAAACCAGTTCTGCCTCCTACAGTGGTAGAATATTAAGGGCACAAAGGAAGAGAAATTAAATTAGAGACACATACATTATGGGTTTTTAAAAAAATTTGTAATAAAAGATCTTCAAACTCTACTCATCTAATTTCCCAACTCTTACATTGTACTTAAAGGTGAAAAGAGAGAAAGAAGGGGTTTAGAAATTTAAATGTATATAAAGACTGCAAAGAAGGTAAACCAGATGATCTTTAAAATACCTTTCATTTTAACAGTCTATGTATGTCTACGAATCTATGTACGCTGCGAGTTAATACGGTTGACATTCATAAAAGTGATTCCCAGGATTAGAATTGGGACCAAAATCCAAAATATTCCATACTTACATTTCCCTTCCTCACAGTTTCCCTGTGATTAATGGCATACCTCTGTCTTCTGTCCTCAACCAAGTTCTATATAATGACATCCTCCTTATCTTTCAATACTTAGATCAAATGCCATGCAACCTCCCCTGATTGCCTACTCTCATCCCAATAAGAAATTATCTTTTTTCTTCCTTAGATAGCTTAGACCAAATACACACAGAAAAACAAATACGCACACACCAAAAATCTATGTATACACACACACACAGGATTTGGGGAGGGACTGCAGAGGGTGGTTTGGACCTGTGATTTCATCAGTGTAGAGACTTTCTGGCTTGTCAACTCTTTCCACCAAGGCTTATCAGTCACTGATTTATAACTAATTGTCTTGAAAAACTGATTAGAAAGAAGACTTCAGAGAGGCCTGGAAGGACTTATATGACCTGATGCTGAGTGAAAGGAGCAGAACCAGGAGAACTTTCTGCACAGCAACGACCACAGTGTGCGAGAGTTTTTTCTGGTAGACTTGGAATTTTGTAATAATGCAAGAACTTCTTATAAAAAAAAAAAAATCCCAATGGTGGTTCTCAAGGCAAAATGCCTTCCACACTCAGAGAAAGAAATATGGAAGTCATTCACAAAATGTAGCAGATCATGTTTGTGTATGTGTATGTGTTTGTGTATCATGTTTTGATTTGTTATATGATTTCTTTCATTTATTTTAGTCTGACTACATAGCATGACTATAGTGAAAATATACTCAATAGGAAAGTATATGTAGAACCTATACAGAATTGTATGCAGTCGTGGGGAGGGAGGGGGGTAGTGGGGGGTAGGTGTGGGGGGGATAAAATCTCAATTGTATGGCAGTGATTGTTAAACATTAAAAAATAATTAAAAAAATAAAATAAAATAAAATAAAATTTGGTACCTTAACAAAAAAAAAAAAAGAAAAACTGATTAGAGCAGTGACAAGTGACTTAACCACAGACACAAAGTTTTTGTGAGTTACAGGCAAGATTTGAATGCAGGTCTTTACTACTTCAAGAATGTAGTCATCCGTAACATGCTGTTTCTTCTTAGGACATTCTCTTTTGTATTAGAGTTATTCATAAACATTGTATTATCTGTCTAATAAATCATAAGCTCCACAAGGACAGGAAATTGCTTCACTTAACTGTTGTATCTGCTCCAGTGTTGGCACACATTACAAAACACTTAATGTTTGAGGAATCGCACTGAATCTCACATTTCAGTGTTTACTAAATAAACCCTAATAAAGAAAATCACATCAACTCAACAATCTGTGGCAGGTTAGTTCAGCTGACTACAGGGAAGCTAATGAAGCCAAGGTTATGGATTCTGTATGTGGGCCTGTTACCTAGCTCCATTCAAAAAAACAAATTGTACCCCTAAAGCTGGTCTTTCATCCAACAAATACTGACTGCCTATATGCTGAGCTGAAGGGATACAAAAGGGACAGGCTCTAAAGGAGTTTGTAACGTTAATCCTTAAAATGCAACAGAAGGGTTCTGCCTGCATATATGCTCAACTCAGAAACCAATGCCATGAAGTACTGTATTTTGATCAAAGCATACAAATCTACAAATAAAAGTATATATGTAAGTTACATAGTGTTTAATTATTTACAATTAAGTAATGATAACCAGAGTCCAATCTACAATAAATACTTTGGTGAAAAATCCTTATTTTCAGAGTGGACGGTCAGTTACCAAACAGAATTTACTGCATAAAATGCACGACTGCCACATCAGTAAATAGTGACCCATTCTTACTAAAATCTGAAGAACTTTTCTTTCACATAAGAAAATGCTTTAACAACACACCTTTAGAAATAATGACTCCAAACACATTTAAAATCTTGAGGGTTATAAGATCAAACGAAAAACTGAAGACATAAAGTTAGCATGATTTGGCAGCTGGGTACAGTAGGAAGAACAATGGCTCTGGAGTCAGAGAAACTGGGTTCAAATCCCACCTTAGAAACTGGCTGGGTGGGGAGGGTAAGTTTCCTCATTTGTAGCATGAGGGGGCAGTCCTAGATGGCCTGAGATCCCTAACTATGTCTGAATTTCTAATCCTATGAATTCCTAAGTGTATACAAAACTACAAAAAAGTCTAAAAAGATCCTCTTTTAAAAAATGAGTCCATATAAAGTTCCATGCCTTACAATATAAGAAAGGGCCAAGTTACTCCTTAAAGGAGCCACAGACTGAAATCTGTTCTCTGATATCAAAGAATTTGCTGAATGCCACGAAAACCAACAAATCATCTCAGGTGCCGTGGAGGGCATAAATCATAAGTAAGGTAAGACTTAAATGAAATTCCCTCCTTTATGGACCGTAGTGCTCCAGGAGAGGATGGATCCCTTTTTCCACCCTAATTTTTTATATCACTAACCCCAAGCGGGGTTCTCCCCACAACCAACAAGCCTCTGTGGAGAGAGCAGGTGCCAAGCGGCTACTATGTGCCAAGCACCAGGGATTCGTGCCTTAAAGGAACCCACGGCTACCTTCGAGAAGCTTGTGTTCTAAAAGGAAAAGAGGAGGAACACTTAAAGTACAAAGGACGTACGCGGTAAATACAAAGTAATTCCGAAGTGGCGCCCTGGCGGCCGGAACCGGGACGGGGGGATCAAGTCGGAGGCACAGAGGAGGCCCAAGGGAATGGGAGAGGGTGCACTTGGGGGAGGGCCTGGGCAAAGGCGCGGAGCACTGAACGCTTGTGGACTGAAAGCTCCCAAGTCTGGGTGTGCGCGTCCTGTCCCCCCCCCCACCTCCCCTGCAAGTCCGGGGGCGCCTAAGGACCCCTTCTCGGAACGGTGCCCTTAAATGGGTAAAATAAAGTGAACCATTACAAATTAAGCCAATGGTCCCTCAGGATGATTATTTAATTCTTCTTAAAAGCCACGCCTCGCCCCCCGTTAAGTGAGAAGCCGCCGAGCAGGAGCCCGGCCCCCAGCACAGGGAGCCCGGCCACTGGCAGGGAAAGGGGGCGGGATCCCCCGAGCGATACGTGGCGGGACCGAAGGACTGAAACCTGATGCAAGAAACCAAAGGTTCCCGCGGAGGTGGGGAGGGAGCGGGGAAGCGGCGCCGCAGAGGGCCGGGCTGGGGGGAGGGGGGGGGTGGTGGGGCAGCGGGGAGGGGGGGGAGGGGAGCGACGCCCCCTCCCCCCAGGGGGCTTCCCCGCCGTAGCCGAGCGGGGCCGCGGAGGGGCGGGTTCTGGGGTCCGCACTTACTCCCCGCGTGGGCCCAGAAGGGCACGGTCCCGTCGCTCTGCACCAGATGCGGCCCTTTGAAGCTGTACTTGTACTCGAACCGGCGATGGGGCGGCGGGGCCAGGGAGGCGGCGGAAGCCCCGCCGCCCAGCGCGGGGTCCCCGTCCTCTCCTTGGGCGCTGGAGAAACGGCTCAGAGACAGCAGCAGCGCGCAGACAAGCGGCCCGGCCCCGGCCCCGGCCCCGGCCCGGGGACCCCCGCTCCTGGATCCCGCCATCTTGGATTCTGGGACAAGGCGGCCCGCCGGCAGCTGGGAACGAAACACCGAGCGAACGGCCAACAGGGCGCTCCGTGATTGGTGGAGCCGCCGGCCCCCTCCTCGGGGCCGGGGGAAGCCACGCCCACCGGCACCACCTCCTTCCCGCGGCAGCGTGGCCGGGTACCTGGGGGCGGGGTCCTGTGCGGGGCGTGGTCATAAGGGGCGTGGTCAGGAGAGCGGCCTGCCCCCTCCATGGTGGCAGCTCACCTGATTTGAACTTATGCCCTGCTTACCTGACAAGGAGAAAGAAAGGGAGGGGGAGACAGACAGGAGAGGAGGCGCTGAGTTATCCGCTAGCTGGGTCCCCATTCAGGAGGCTGGGTCTACTCACAGGTTGTTGTGTCCATCCTTCATTGCCAAAGAGGACCATGCCATCAGAGAAATAATGACATGACTTGCACTTGACTTTGTTTTGAGGGAGGGAGGGCTGTGCAGGTCACCAGCCTCACTTCTCCTCCAGAGCCATCCGAATCCAGTGACCAGATATTCATCAGGATGACTGGAGATGACCCAGGGTGCACTGGGAGACCTTGGCCCCTTGAGGCTTATTCAGGTACTAGTTTAGAGTGAGGAACAAATGAGTGGTACAGACAGGTATTATACTAGTTAAGACATCCTCGTAACTAACCAATGGATTTTCAGGCCTGACCGTTACCCTCAAACTAGATTAGCCCGTCTGCTGAGTTAGTTTTCATGGGAAGTGGCCACTGTACCTGTTGGCTTCTTGGAGCCACAGGTGAGAGGTAGGTGACAGGTGAACACCAAAGGTGGATGAGCAGCCCTGAAAAGGGCTCAGCAAGCCCTTACACCAGAGGTGCTAGTCTTTCTTGAACACTCCATACACCCCAAGTTTTGGTAGCTGCCACTGTAAAGAAGAGAAGAGGTTAGAACATAATATTCCAGCACTCAAAAGGTAAAGGAGACTTACAAATAAGAATAACTTATCTGGCAAAACTAAGGATAAAATGAAAGGATAAAAATGAACCTTTAATTAAATAGTATATTTCTAAGCATTCCTGATGAAAGGGCAAGAAATGAGTAGACAGTTTGAAATGGAAATACAGGAACCAAAGAAACATAGATAAATATATCTTTTTAACTGGAAAGGAAAACATGGGGATGAATTGTTTACATGCTAACAGAGGAATAAGAAACTAATGATTTCTCAGAACCATGACAGAAGAACTTTAGATAGTTTTGTTTTGATGGTCTTAGAAGACTAAAATAGGAACATCATGCAAACTTGGGGCAGAATTTGGATGAGTGACTTACAGTAACACTGGGATGGTTAGAATGGTTCATTAATATTCACAACCAGCAGAGGAGGATGTGGATAGATGAAATCAGAAATAGTCTCATGTGGCCTGTCTTGTCTTCACCCATCCCCAGGGGTAACATTCTGTATGGTGATGTGGATAAGTGGTGGGATGTACTCTCTGGTGGATGTCTAAGAGTTCCTGGGTGTTCTTGCTTACAAAAGATTTTCAGACAAGTTCTACTGTAGTAGCCATCTTGTCACTGGGTCAGGAAGCATGGACCAGTAGCAAAAGAGGAGGTTTCTAAAAATTGGCTATTTAAAAATGTTTTTAAATGAGCCCACTCAGGATGAGGAAGGTAGAATTATAAATATGCCACATTAGCAAGCTTTCTGGAGAGTTCCGGGAGCCTATTCTAACTAAAACTGGATGCAGTTTAAGCATTAAGCATACCATAATTGTGTAATGGAGATAGTCCTAGGAGTGGGATCCTCTGATTATTCATGGAGATAAGAAATTATACTTTGGGGGAAAAAAAGAGGAGGAAGGAGAGAGAAGTCACTGTTGTATTAAAGAGGTGCCTATGATGAATAGTTTTTAAATATGGAAAAAGGGATGGATGGTATAGCCATTTCATGAACTCCACTAAACTGGATAAAGGAAGATTGAACACAACTTTACGCTGTGCATGTTGTGTGCATTCACACACACACACACACACACACATCTTAGGATAGAAATTCATTAAACCCCAAAAGGAAATAGGAGATGAATAAAAGGGAACGGTGGAAAAAAGTTTGAGAGGATGGACAGAATGGGCAAGGGAATAGTCATAAACAAAATAAACTTGAATATCAGAAAAAGGGAAAATGAAAGGGAGATTAAAAGAAAAGGAACAAAGAGTAAAAACCCAGAATTAGGGCAGAACAAGGGGAGTAAAAGAGTTGCAAGAGTGGAAACAGACCATTTCATTTATAGAACACATCAGGCAAACTGTTTTGGTTTTTTTTTACCATCTTCTTATTTGTAAAGAGAGAGTTTGTTGGTGTTTGCCTCTCATTCTCAGAGGACCATGACATCAGAAAGCTGTGATGCCATGACCTGCAACTGAATTGGATTTAAGTGAGGCAGGGCTGTGCAAAGTCACCAGCCTCACTTTCTCCTCCAGAGTCATCTAGATCCAGTGGCCAGATATGGATCAGGATGACAGGAATTGGCACCGCCCCCCCCCCCCCGAGGGTGAGAACAAAGAAAGTCTAAGGATAGGATGGAGAGAAATATACAGTTAACAATCATAGTCATAAAAGTCAGTGAGTGAAAAAAGTCAACTCACCCATAAAATAGCATAATGGATTAAAAAACGATCCAGCACTATGTTATTTACCAAAAAAAAATCATTTAAAACATAAAGATTCATATAGAATTATAAGGAAGACTTTTAACAAAATCTATTAATCTGCAACTTAAGTCAAAAAATCAAGAATAATAATTATGAGTTTCACATAAGGTTACATTAAATATAGACATGATAAGAAAAGAAATAAGCAGGGAAACTACATTATGTTTAAAGGTACCATAAATAATGAATTCATATGAATATTTAATATGTATGAACTAAATTGCATATCATCTCAATATTTACAAGAAAAGTTAATCAGATTGGGAGAAGCAATAGGTAGCAAAACTATAATAGTGAGAGATCTCAATGTATGCTTTTCATACTTAAACAAATCTAACCAAAAAAGAAACAAGATTTTATATTTAAGTTTCAATGTTTAATTTTATAATATGTTTCTTTTTCTTTTCTCTATTGTGCATTTAAGTTTTAATATTTAAGTCTAGAATAAAAAAAGAGGTTTAAAAAAGAGAACAAGAACAAAGGTGAGGACCTGAATAGAATTTTTTTAAAATTAGAGATGATAGCAATTAGCAATTATTGTATGGGACTAGAAAGGAATTTATACACTAATCATCTGTACATGGCACCTTTGCAAAAAATGATCATATATTCAGGGCACTCAAAAATGTAGAAAGTCATAAATGTGAAACACACCATTTACTGATCACAATAAAATTTTTATTCAACAAAGGGCCATTGAAGAAAGAATGAAAAACCAGTTGAAGATGAACAATTTTTAAAAACAGGCAGGTTAAGGAACAAACCTTCCTTCTGTTGATTACCTCTGATTTATCCTGATAAATTTGTTTATACATTGTTTTCATATTGTCTCCCCCATTATGCTGTGAGCTCTATGAGAGCACAGATTGCTTTTTGTCTTTTTGTACACCCTCAATGCTTATTGCAGTGCCCTGTATTGAGTAGGAGCTTAATAAATGCTTGTTGAATGACTGACAATAGATAATTTCTTCACAGAAAGCTATACTAATCAGATAATGAAACTTATGGGATGAAGCTAAAATAGTTCTATGGGAAAAATTTTTGTTTCTAAATGCTTTTATAGAAAGAAATAACAAGTAGAGTATGAAACTAAAACACAAAGAACAGCAAATATCTCCACTAAGCAACAAACTAAAAATTCTGAAAAGAAGAGGTTAATAAAAACTGAAAGCAAAAACAATATCATACAACATATTGATAAATAAAACGAGGAGCTTTAAAAAAAGCAAATGAAATAAAATCTACCAGTTTGACTTTAATAGGAGAGAGGAAAACAAAATTGTTCTTATCAAGAATGAAAAAGGAGAATTCAGAGTAATTGAAAAAGGTATGAAGCAAATTATCAGAAACAATTTTGTCCAATTACATAGTAGTAAACTGATAACTTAGAGAAAATGGATGAATACTTACAAGAATATAAAATACTCAGATTCACAAAATAATAGAGTATTTGAATAATCCAGTATCAGAAAAAGAAATGGAATAAGTCAAAAATGAATTCCGTTTAAAAAAAACAAAACTCTGGGACTAGATGGATTTACAAGTGAATTCTATCAAACATTAAAAGAAAAATTAATTCTATTATTACATAATCTAATTGCAATAACAGGAAAGGAAAGCACCCTTCTGATATTTTTTCTATGATGTAAACATGGTCTTGATGCCTAAATTAGGGAAAGACAAAACAGAAAAAGAAAACTATTGGCCAATATCCCTAATGAACGTTAATGCAAAATTTCTAAATAAAATATTTGCAAATAGGCTAATAGCAACATATTCAAAAGATTGTACATTCTGACCAGATTCAAAAGATACCAGGAATGTAGATTTGTTTCAAAACAAGGAAGATTATAAATATATCACATAACGTAAATCATAAAAAAACCACATGATTAAATCAATAAATTCGGGAAAGGCTGTTAACAAAATTGAACACCTATTTATCTTTTTTAAACTTTTGAAGTTTTAATGATATTTTTATTTTTTCCAATTACATGTAAAAATAATTTTTAATGTTCTTTTTCATAATTTGAATTTCAGATTATCTCTTTCCATCCATCCTTTTCCCCCTCCCTACACTTAGATGATAAGCAATATAATACACATTATACATATACAAAGATTTTCATATTGGTCATGTTGTGAATGTAGACAGAGATGAAAAAACATTTTAAAAAGTTAAAAAATAGTGCGCTTTAATATGCATTCAGACTTCGTCATTTCATTAGAAGTGGATAGAATTTTTCACTATGGAATTGGAATTATCTTGGATCACAGTATCATTGAGAGTAGCTGAGTCATTCATAATCGAACATCATACTGGATTGGTGTTACTATGTACAATGTTCTGTTTACTTCACTTTGCATCGATTCATGTAAGTCATTCCAGGTTTTTCTGAAAGTCTCCTGTTCATCATTTCTTATAGCACAGTAGTATTCCATGACAGCTTGTTCAGTCATTTCCTAATTGATGGGCATCTCCTCAATTTCTAATTCTTTGCCACCACAAAATGAACAGCTACAAATATTTTTGTACAAATAGGTTCTTTTCCTTTCTTTTTTTTAACTCTGGGTCAAAGGGTAAGCAGTTTTGTAGCTCTTTGGGCAGAGTTCCAAACTGCTTTCCAGAATGATTGGATCAGTTCACAACTGTACCATGAGTGCTTTAGTGTCCCAAATTTCCCACATCCTCTCCAACATTTATCATCTTCCTTTTTTGTCATTTTGGCCAATCTGGTAGGTGTGAGGTGGTAACTCAGAGTTGTTGTAATTTGCATTTTTCTAATCAATAGTGATTTAGAGCATTTTTTATATGACTATAAACAGTTTTAATTTCTTTGTCTAAAATCTACCTGTCATCTCCTTTGTCTACTTATCAATTGGGAATGATTTGTATTCTTATAAATTTAACTCAGTTCTTTATATATTTGAGAAGTGAGGGCTTTATCAGAGAAACTTGCTGTAAAAATTTCCTTTCCCCACCCTCAGTTTTCTGCTTTCCTTTTAATCTTGGTTGCATTGGTTTTGTTTGTGCAAAAACCTTTTTAATTTAGTGTAATCAAAATTATTCATTTTACATCCTATAATGTTCTCTACATCTTGTTTGGTCATAAATTCCTCCATAGATCTGACAAATAAACTATTCCAT
The DNA here is from genome assembly GCF_028372415.1 of Notamacropus eugenii. Lineage (NCBI taxonomy): Eukaryota > Metazoa > Chordata > Mammalia > Diprotodontia > Macropodidae > Notamacropus > Notamacropus eugenii. Next base: position 430,482,241 of record NC_092875.1, on the reverse strand, counting down.
GCCTCCTTAATTTGTTTATGATGTCCTCCTTTATATCTAAATTATGTACATATTTTGACCTTGTTTTGATATGCAGTGTGAGATGTTGGTCTATTCCTAGTTTCTGCTCAACTGTTTTCTAGTTTTCCCAAGAGTTGTTGTCAAATAGTAAGTTCTTGTCCCAAAAGCTTGGATTTTTGGATTTCTCAATCACTATTTTTCAAACACTAGATTACTATGGTCATTAGGTACTGTGTAATGTGTGTCTAATCTATTCCACAGATCCACCACTCTATTTCTTACTTAGTGCCAGATTGTTTTGATGATTACCATTTTATAATATAGTTTGAGATCTGGTGTGGCTAGGCTACCTTCTTTCACATTTTTTTTTAATTCCCTTGGTATTTGTGAGTTTTTGTTCTTCTGAATAAAATTTTCTAGCTCTACAAGATATTTTTGATAGTTTGATTGGTATGGCATGGAACAAATTAATATAGGTGGAATTATCATTTTTATTATATTTGCTAAGCCTACTCAATGAGCAATTGATATTTTTCAAGTTGTTCAGATCTGACTTATTTTGTGTATATGAAAAGTGTTTTACAATTGTATTCATCATATAGTTCATGAGTTTGTCTTGCCAGATAGCATTTTACATTGTCTAGCTTTATTTTAAATGTAACCTATCTCTTGCTGTACTTCATTAGAAATATATATATATGTTAATGTTGATCATCTATGTGGTTATATTTTATACCCTGAAACTTTGTTAAAGTTGTTAATTATTTGTACTAGTTTTTTATTTGATTCTCTAGGATTCTTTAAGTATATCATCATGCTATCTGCAAAGAGGAATAGTTTTTTTTCCTCATTACCTAGTCTAATTCCTTCAATTTCTTTTTCTCCTCTTATTGCTGTACCTAGCAATAGTGGTGATAATGGACTGACTTGCTTCACTCCGAATCTTATTGGGAAGGCTTCTAGCTTATCTTCATTATTGATAATGCTTGCTGATGGTTTTAGATAGACACTATTTATCATTTTAAGGAATGCTCCATTTATTCCTATGCTTTCTAGGTGTTTTTTTTTTAAATAGAAATAAGTGTTTTATTTTGTCAAAAGTTTTTTCTGCATCCATTGAGATAATCATATGATTTTTCTTAATATTGTTATTGACATGGTCAATTATACTGAGAGTTTTTCTAATATTGAACCAAACCTACATTTCTGGTATAAATCCCACGTGATTCTAGTGTGTGATCTTTATGATACATTGCTGTAGTCCTTGCTATTGTTTTATTTAAAATTTTTGCATCAGTATTCATTAAGGAAATTGGTCTTTATTTTCCTTTCTCTCCTTTTGCTCTTCCTGGTTTAGGTATCAACACCATATTTGTGTTGTAAAAGGAATTTAGTAGGATTTCTTCTTTCCTTACCTAGATCTCTGTATGGGCAACTCAAGAGTCCTGCACCTAGTGCCAGCAAAATGTTCCCTGTAATTTCCTTCTGACCACTTTTCTCATCACTTAACAATCTATGGACTGAGAGCTCTGGAAGTCTCTATTGCAGAGTCAGTCACCCCCTCCCCCCAAGGTCTGTGCTAAATTTCCAGGGTGCTGCCTGCTCTGAATTCCACTCACCCCAGAGAGACAGATGTTTCCTGCCAACTTTCTAAGTTGTTATAGGCTGGAAAATTATTTTAGCCCATAATTTTGTTAGTTCTGCTACTCCAGAATTCACTTTGAAACATCATTTTAAAGTTGTTTAAAGGGTAATTTGGGAGAGCTCAGGCCAGTTGCTACCTTTATTCCATTATCTTGGCTTCCAGGAAATAATATATTAATGTTGATGATTTCTATGGATTTTACTCTATAACTTTGCTAAAATTTTTGCATCAATTAATTTTTGGTGGACTCTTTAGGGTTTTCAAAGAAAAGCACTATATCATTTTGTAAAAAAAAAAAAGTAATAACTTTATCTTAATGCCTTCTTTATCTATTCCTCTTCCCTTAATTTTCTGGATTTATTGCTATAGCTATCATTTTGGGGCAATTTAAATAGTTGTAATGATAATAATCAACTTTACCCCAATCTCATAAGAAAGACCTCTAACTTTTCTCCATTGCATATAACATTTGCTCTTAGTTTTAGGTAGATATTATTTATGATATTAAGGAAAAGTCATTATTCCCATGCTTTTTAAGATAAATAGAGGGGGGAAGAGTCATGATGGTGGAGCAAAGGAAAGGAATTACCGAGCCCTCCCAAATTCCCCTCCAAACAATATTAAAATAACACCTTAAAATGAATTGAGAGTGGTAGAACCAACAAAAAGACAAGGTGACACAATTTTCCATCCCAAGATAACTTATAAGTTGGCAGGAAATGTCCATCTCACTGGGAGAAGAGTGGAGCATAGTCCAGAATGGGCCTCCCCAGCAAGCCAGTAGCAAAGCCCTGAGACCCAGTGCAAGCCAGCAGTGAGGCCCTAGGCTCTTGGACCAGGGAGTTAGCAGCAGGCCACATTTGGCACAAGTCAGCTATAGGTCTTTGGGATGACTGAATCAGTAGTAACAGCTTCCAAAGTTCTCAGTCCACACATGGTAAGGTGATTCGACAACTGGTCAGAAGGAAATTACAGGATGTCCTTTGCTGGCACTGAAAGCAGGACTTTCTTGCATTGTCCATACACAGTTCTGAGTTGTAGTCTCAGGTGGAAGACAACTAGTGGAGATGCTGGGTAGAAAAGAGTATTTGTGGTCACTCACAGACCAGCGCATGGACCAGGAGAACACTAATCACACTTTTTATTAGATTATGGCACCTTGGAAGAACTAAAACTTGCAGACCCACAGAACCAGCACTTGACACAGGCAGCACAAAAAACCTGGGACTTGAGATAGTGGCCCCTCTGCTCTGGGACCAAAACCCAACTGTACCATAAAGTTAAAAGTTAAGAAAAAGGCTATAAAAATGAGTAAACATAAAAAAAAAAAAAAGAACTTGACCATAGAAAGTTACTGTGGTTACAGGGAAGATCAAAACCTAGACTGAAAAGAAGACAGTTATGTCCAAGCAACTACATGCAAAGCCTCAAAGAAAAATGTGAATTGATCTCAATCTCTGGAAGAGCTCAAAAGAAAACTTTAAAATCACATAAGAGAGCCAAAGGAAAAATGAGTATAAGAAATGAAAACAATGCAGAAAGAATGAAAAGCTTAGTAAAGGAGGCACAAACAAATATTGAAAAAAATAACACCTTAAAAATCAGAGTAGATTGAACAGTTTGGGTTTTTTTTTAAGGCAGAAAAAGCCACTGGAGAGAAGAATTCTTTAAAAATTCTTTAAAAAGTAGAATTGGCCAAATGGAAAAGGAGGTACAAAAACTCACTGAAGAAAATAGCTCCTTAAAAGGTAGAATTGGACAAGTGGAACCCAATGACTCCATGAAACATCAAGAAACAATAGAACAAAAAAAAAAAGAATGAAAAAAGAAGAAAATGTGAAATATCTCATCAGAAAAACAACTGACATAGGAAATAGATCAAGGAGACATAATTTAAAAACCACAATGTCATTGGTTCTCTTTAAAAACAAAGGATGCAAAACAATGTGTGACTTTCACGCTTGATGGAAGCTTTTCTGAACAGACACTTGTTGATTAACAGGTTTAGAATAGTGACTTCTAGAATAGCTAATGATTTTTAGGAGTCTTTCCTATGCTCTTTCAATGTATTTCTTTAAAAAAAGAAAAAGAAAATGATACTTCTTTTACATTACTGTCATATTCTGATACCACTCCCACCCTAATACAACCCTCTTTCATAATAAGAAATAGAGTTAGGCAAAACATATGAATACATTGACTAAATCTGAAAGACTGCACCTCATTCTGGACCTATCACCTCTCTAACTAGAAAAAAAGGCAAATTTCATCTCCTGACTTTGGGATCAATTTAGGAGAGTGCTAGACTTGGAATTAGGAAGAGCTGAGTTCTAATACTGAGTCAGACACTTACTTACAAGCTGTGAGACTATGGACAAGTCATTCAACCTCTCTCAGACTCAGTTTTCTCATCTGTAAAATGAAGATGAAAATAACAACTATGTCCCAGGGTTGTTGTGAGGATCCAATGAGATAGCATATATAAAGTGCTTTCTAATCCTTAAAGTGATATATAAACGTTAGCTATTATTATTGCATCAATTTGAATTTTCTTTTAATGTTATTTTCCTTTACATTATTTTACATTGTTCTCTTGTTTCTGCTTATTTCGTTATGAAATTCACATCTCTTCCTACATTTCTGTGAATTTTTAATATTTTTTCTTATGATCCAATGATATTCTGTTATATCCATATACCACAATTTATTGAGTCCTTCTCTATAGATAGATTCCTGATTTGTTTGGGGAAAGGGGGCTACCACGAAGAGATTGTTACTAATATTTTGTAATATATAGACCATCTCTTTTTGTCTTTGCTCTCCTTTGGGTATATTCCTAGTATTTAGATTTCTGGGTGAAAGAGTGTGAACAATGTAGTGTTTTTCTTGAATAGTTATAATTTGTTTTCTAGAATTACTGGACAGATTTTGAGCTGTAACTTCTCTAACATTAGTTATTCTATTTTTATCACTTTTGCCAGTTTGTTGAGTATGAGGTAACTACAAAATTAAATGTTCATTTCTCTTATCATTAATTATTAAGATGGTTTTGCCAGATAGTTCTTGATCGTTTCCATTTCTTCTTTTGAATCAAATTTATTAACAACTTTTGATTCCTTATCTATTGGAGAATAGCTCCTGCTCTTGTACATTTGTGTTAATTCTCTTTATATCTGGATAGCATACTTTTACCAAAAAGTATTTAATGCAAAGATTTTTCCCAATGTACAATTTCATTTTTATGCATGCTGCAATGGTTTTGCTCATGCAAAAGTTTTTGGATTTTATGTATTTGAAATTGTCTATCATAATCACCTGTATCCCTTCCCTAGTTAAGAATTCTCCCCAATCATAGATTTAAAGGGTACTGCCTTCCATTCTCTTCTAACTAAAAAAAAAATACGCTTTTATATTTAGATTATCAATTTGGAGTTTATTTTGGCATATGACATTAGTTGCTGTTACAAAACTAATAACTGTTAAAAGGCTTTTCTATTTTCCCTGGTAGTTCTTATCATAGAGGGAGTATTTACCCTGATTGCTTCTAATCTTTGATTTGTAAAGTACTATGGTTTCTGTCTTGAGTAACTACTATATATGTGTCACTAATTTAGGTTCCCATTTTTTGACTAAGGTCAAATCATTTTGATGAGTGGCATTTTATATTGTAGTTTGAGTTCCTTCTTCATTTCTACTTCTAAAAAAAATCATACTTTTTGATATTTCAGTTCTTTTGTTCCTCCTAATGAACTGTGTTATTGCCTGTCTCTATAAGGTATGCTGAGCATTTAGGTGGCACAGTGGCACTGGAGTTAAGAGGATCTGAATTCAAATGTGACCTCAGAGACTTACTAGCTGTATAACACTGGGCAAGTCACTGTCTGCCTGAGTTCCTTATCTCTAAAATGAACTGAAGAAAGAAATGGCAAACCACACTAGTATCTGTGCCAAAAACAAAACCCAAATGGAATCACAAAGACTGGGACATGACTGAAATGACTCAGGATGAGGAACCTGCAATGTCAAGGCCACATGTGGCCCTTTAGGTTCTCAAGTGCAGCCCTTGGACTGAATCTGAACTTCACACAACAGATCCCTTTAAAGAAAAGAAGATGTTCTGTAAAACTTGGACTCAGTCAAAACAAGGACCTAGAAGGCAACATGTGGCCTCAAGGCCACAGTTTCCCCCTGAGGAAGAGTATTAGTAACTTGATGGCATAGTGCTAAATTAAAAATTAACTTAGATAATATAATAATTTTATTATATTCATTGGTCCAACCATGAATGATGAATCTCTCCAATTCTTTGTTCTTTATATCAGTAAAGATTTTTGAAAGCTGCATTTATATGCCTTTTGTGTGTTAACATCCAAAATATTTTATATTTTCTGTAGTTATTTTGAATGGAATTTTTCTAACTTTTCCTCCTAGGTTTTGTTCATAAAATACAGAAAGACTAATAATTTTGGTGGCTTTATTTTGAATCCTGTTACTTCAGTAAAGCTGTGGTTTTTTTTTCCATTGCCTCTTGAGGGTTCTCTAAATAAACCAGGATTTCATCTGCAAAGAGAGAAAATTTGCTTCCTTTGGCTTAGACTGACTTCTTGAATTCTTTTTCTCTTCTTGTAGCTAGCATTATATAAAGTGATAGTGAACACTCTTGCTTTACCACAGATCTTGCTGGGAAAGTTCCTAGTTTTTCTCTATTAAAGATAAACTCTTGCTTTAACTCTTCTGATCACATTAAGTGCTTCTTAGTGGTTTATTTCAAACATAGATGATTGATGTGTTTGACAAAGGCTTTCTCTACATGTCACATAATCATGTGATTTTGATTAATATGATTTATTATTTGACAGCTTTTCTAATGTTAAACCAACTATTCTTCTGTACATAATATAGATCAAACCTAGGAGGATAGTGTAGTGGTTAGATCTTCCCTGCCCCTTAATAGGCCCATGTCACCTGCTTTGAGCTTTGGCCCAGCCCACAGTTTGAGTCACATGGAGTCAGTGGTAAGAGGTGCTTGCTGAATGAGTGGAACAGAAAGAAAGAGTGAGATGGCACTAAGAGAGAGAGAGCAGGCAGAGTAGAGCAGAGCAGCTAGCAGGAATGAGAAAGTGAATGATTTTACTTAAGGGAGCTTATTTGTGGGGAGGCCTGATGGCTTTGATAGGGTGTTTGGGTGCATGTGCTTGGACCCCAATTCTAAAATCACATTTCTCCCTAACCTCAAAACATTAACTATCCCAGGCAAGGGCAGAGCCTGCCCTGGCAAAACTTTTATCTCTTTTCCTGATACAGTAGTCAGGTGCACCTATGGAATTTATTAGTCTGACCATCTGTGTACTGGCTAAATGGGCTGTGTACTGAGTCTTAATGACATTTTGTACTCACTGAACAATCCTATGTATCCTAGAATTAGACAAACATTTACTCTCTTACATTTATTTTGTCTAATGACATTGATGAGAGCAGCCTGGTATTCCTCAGTCAGTCCTGACTGCTGCTAGTTGATTTAGTGACATTTCAGGCCTAAAACCACACTTCCATGTAGCCCCCAAGCCTGGGCTATTTCCTGATGAACTCTGGGTAAAATACCTGCGCAGTAGATACCAAAAGTGCATGTTCCTTCAAGAACTAACCACTCCCTAATTCTGCCCTAACTAGTTAGCATATTTGGCACATGTTTTACTATAGAATAGCCTATAAACTTTGCCAGTACCCCTCTAAGTTTGTAGGTTCCCTAAAAACTCTTGCCCGCCAAAAAGCGTAATAAATCTTTACCACCTTAGCCTCAACAATGCTTGAGTCTGTGAATTCTTCTCCAGATGGCTCACACAGGGAACTCCAACCTAGGAGTTTCTGTATCCCTATCTTTCCGGCCCTCATCAGCTTGGGGATGACTGTGCTCCCTGCATTGATCATGTGTATAGATTTCCTTGCTACTACGATGGATTTGACTTTCTGGTGCTTGAATAAAATGTCTTGGTTTCGTCTTTGAGGAAGAGAGTTTATATTTTGTGGATTTCACCTGAAAATGCTCATGCATAGTTTATAGTAGCTGCTGTGGGCTTGGCACTGCAGTATTCCAAGTGCTGAGGGCATAGCATTAAATGCATTCTTTTTTATCCATTCATTCATCTATTTCACTCATGCCCCATGAGACTTTCTTCTCACTAAGTTATATATGCTATAATTAAACCTATATAATCAGAGTTCTGTATTTGGACACATAGTAGCTAGCACTTATATTGCATTTTAAGTGTTTGCAAAGTGCTTTACAAATATTTTAGCTTCACAATAACCCTGGTAGATTGTTACTATTACCTCCATTTTACAGGTCAGAAAACTGAGTATCAGATAAAGTGACTTACCTAGGGACACACAGCTATTAAGTATCTGAGGCCAGATTTGAACTATGGTCTTCCTTTCTTTGGGGTTAGTGTTCTAATCCAGGGCTTCTTAAACTTTTTTTCACTTGCGACCCCTTTTTGTGTTTTGGCAGCATTTGTTGTGATGGGGTACAAGCCCAAGCCAAGACCTTTTCCCCTTGGATCTGGACGACTTTTGTCACTTTTGCCTGGAGGGCCCTAGAAAGTCTGACCTTGGCGTGAGGAGTGGGGCTAGCTCCTTGGATTCCCCTTCCATTTCTCCCAGGCCAGATACTCCCAATCTTCTATTTAACATTCTTTTGATATTCCTCTCTTTGATCCTATTACTAGCCACTCCCATCAGGATCCTCCCTGGGTTTGATCTATGAAGACCATCCCTGGGACCCCAGACTACCTCGCGACACCTGGGTGCCTCCCTCAGTCTTTTTCTTTATTTAAGTTCCATTTCGCCTCCATGAAGGTGCTCAGATTCAATCCAGCTCAGACTCCGTCTAGCTGAGATTCTATCTGGCCCTGCTTGTGAATACCAGCGTTACAAATGCTTAGGCTCCTTAAGAGTCAACTCAGTATGGAGAATCTTTAATAAATTTTGTTTTTCTTTGGCTTTATTTTGGGGTCCCAAGCACCCCTGCACCTCAATAGTTGGTGTTGCATGGGATGATGGCATGCACAATGCAGAATATGTATGCTAGAACAATTGTACAATATAACTCAGGCAAGCGCTGCCAGGAAAAGCACGGATTCATTGTGTGTTTGATTTTTAATAAATTTTTGTCCTTGCACGTTCAGAAACCTTTTACTGTTGTCAGATTTTTTGCAACCCCAGGTAGGGTTGTGAACCACAGTTTAAGAAGCACAACTTCTATTTTACCATCTGGTTGTCTCTTACATGGTATGATAAATTTTGCACAAAGTCTTCTGAGAACAACAAAACATACGTGTTCAAGTACGAACATATCTCTCTATATCTGTTTGAATTCACAATTCCAAAGCTAGTATTGCGAACCAGAGGGTTTGTGATGGCAAGTAAAATAACATCTTTTGCTGTTTTTGTTTTAGTATAATCAAGTGCCTCTGACTGAATCTTGCCTTCATCAACTAGGAGTCTTTACTAATAGAAACAAGGGTTTCTTTAACTAGAAACAGTGTATATATTTGTATTGTTAATTATTTTAATGCATTAAAGATCTTCCCCACCCATTAATGAGACTGCCCATTAAGGGGAGTTTGATTAGGGAAGATTTGTAGGAAGGCCTAAGCCTTTTGTTAATAAGGCACTGGTTCTCAAGGATTGTGATGCCCTCTGGCTCTAAAAAATGTGTAAATACTCTGAGGGTGAGGTTTTACTTTGGGGCTTACTTCCTGGAAGTGTTTGTTTGGCCAGATGAGACACTGGAAAACCGCTAAGGAGCCCCCCAACTTTGAAAACATAGATGTTGGTGCTTCCCTTTCTGGTAATGTGGAAAAAGGATTGGCTTTTGAGTCATATTACCTGAGTTAAAATCCCAAATCAGTTATCTATGTGACTTTGACAATTGAAGGATGAAACTGGGAGAAAGAAGAAATAGATTGAAAAATGGAGAAAACTTCTAAAGATTTCATAGTAAGTTCTTTTCATATTCAATGACAGGGATCTCTATCATCACACATCTGGATAGGCTACATAAGGAATAAGTGGTACTAAGTGAAAGAAAATTGGGAAAACCTGTTGGACTAGACCAATTTTACACAAAGGAGGTCCATGGTAGAGTGATACATTTTTTTTTTTTAAATTTATTTATTTGACATTCATTTTAACAAAATTTTGGGTTCCAAATTTTCTCCCCTTTATCCCCTCCCCCACCAAACACCGAGCATTCTAATTGCCCCTATCACCAATCTGCTCTCTCTTCTATCATCCCTCTCTGCCCTTGTCTCCATCTTCTCTTTTGTCCTGTAGGGCCAGATAACTTTCTATACCCCTTTACCTGTATTTCTTATTTCCTAGTGGCAAGAACATTACTCAACAGTTGTTCCTAACACTTTGAGTTCCAACTTCTTTACCTCCCTCCCTCCCCACCCCTTCCCTTAGGAAGGCAAGCAATTCAATATAGGCCAAATCTGTGTAGTTTTGCAAATGACTTCCATAATAGTTGTGTTGTATAAGACTGACTATATTTCCCTCCATCCTATCCTGTCCCCCATTACTTCTATTCTCTTTTGATCCTGTCCCTCCCCATGAGTGTCAACCTCAAATTGCTCCCTCCTCCCCATGCCCTCCCTTCCATCATCCCCCCCACCCTGCTTATCCCCTTATCCCCCACTTTCCTGTATTGTAAGATAGGTTTTCATACCAAAATGAGCGTGCATTTTATTCCTTCCTTTAGTGGGATGTGATGAGAGTAAACTTCATGTTTTTCTCTCACCTCCCCTCTTTATCCCTCCACTAATAAGTCTTTTGCTTGCCTCTTTTATGAGAGATAATCTGCCCCATTCCATTTCTCCCTTTCTCCTCCCAATATATTTCTCTTTCACTGCTTGATTTCATTTTTTTAAGATATGATCCCATCCTCTTCAATTCACTCTGTGCACTCTGTCTCTATGTGTGTGTGTGTGTGTGTGTGCGCGCATGTGTGCGTGTGTAATCCCACCCAGTACCCAGATACTGAAAAGTTTCAAGAGTTACAAATATTGTCTTTCCATGTAGGAATATAAACAGTTCAACTTTAGTAAGTCCTTTATGACTTCTCTTTGCTGTTCACCTTTTCATGGTTCTCTTCATTCTTGTGTTTGAAAGTCAAATTTTCTTTTCAGCTCTGGTCTTTTCATCAAGAATGCTTGAAAATCCTCTATTTCATTGAAAGACCATTTTTTCCCCTAAAGTACTATATTCAGTTTTGCTGGGTAGGTGCTTCTTGGTTTTAGTCCTAGTTCCTTTGACTTCTGGAATATCCTATTCCACACCCTTCGATCCCTTAATGTAGAAGCTGCTAGATCTTGTGTTATCCTGATTGTATTTCCACAATACTTGAATTGTTTCTTTCTAGCTGCTTGCAATATTTTCTCCTTGACCTGGGAACTCTGGAATTTGGCCACAACGTTCCTAGGAGTTTCTCTTTTTGGATCTCTTTCAGGCGGTGATCTGTGGATTCCTTGAATATTTATTTTGCCCTCTGGTTCTAGAATCTCAGGGCAATTTTCCTTGATAATTTCATGAAAGATGATGTCTAGGCTCTTTTTTTGATCATGGCTTTCAGGTAGTCCCATAATTTTTAAATTGTCTCTCCTGGATCTATTTTCTAGGTCAGTTGTTTTTCCAATGAGATATTTCACATTATCTTCCATTTTTTCATTCTTTTGGTTTTGTTTTGTGATTTCTTGGTTTCTCATAAAGTCATTAGCCTCTATCTGTTCCATTCTAATTTAGAAAGAACTATTTTATTCAGTGAGCTTTTGAACCTCCTTTTCCATTGGGCTAATTCTGCTTTTGAAAGCATTCTTCTCCTCATTGGCTTTTTGAACCTCTTTTGCCAATTGAGTTAGCCTATTTTTCAAGGTATTATTTTTTTCAGCATTTTTTTGGGTCTCCTTTAGCAGGGTGCTGACCTGCTGTTCATGCTTTGACTGCATATCTCTTATTTCTCTTCCCAGCTTTTCCTCCACCTCCCTAAGTTGATTTTCAAAATCCTTTTTGAGCTCTTCCATGGCCTGAGCCCACAGAATATTTAGTCTGGATGTTTGGGATACAGAGGCCTTGACTTCTATGTCTTTGCCTGATGGTAAGCATTGTTCTTCCTCATCAGAAGGGAAGGGAGGAGATGCCTGTTCACCAAGAAAGTAACCTTCTATAGTCTTATTTCTTTTCCCTTTTCTGGGCATTTTCCCAGCCAGTGATTTGACCTCTGAATATTCTCCTCACACCCACCCCACCTCCTGATCCTCCCAGCCAGAGCTTGGGGTCTGAGATTCAAATGCTGCTTCCCAGCCTCATGGTTTCCGCAGGGGCGGGGCTGCCATTGAGTGTGAGATTAAGTTCAGGTACTCAGGGCAGGGCAGGGACGCCTCTCAGGCTCAGTTCCCTCAGGGGGTTTATGCAGAGACCTTCAACAATGGATCCAGGCTCCTGCCTGCTTGGGTAGCCCTGGTCTGCCCCTGCGTCAGCTACTGCCTCCCGAGGGGGCCTAAGTTATGGGGGCACCCCACTCCCCTTTCGACCTGCCAAGAAGACCCTCTCACTGACCCCCATCACCTGTGGGTGGAGGGACCCGCGCGGCCACTGGAGATCCCGTCCCTGAAGCCCGCTCAGATCTGCTCCTCTCTGTGCTGCGGCCGCAGCAGGGCTGGGCTGGGCTCCGCGTCCGCAGCGCGACGGACCTTTTGCGAGAGGTTTGCAGGTCCCTCTGGAACAGAAATCTCCTTTGCTCCACTGTGCTGTGGCCTCTACTACTCCAGAATTCGCCGTGAGTTCCTTTTTACCGATGTTCTATGGGTTGTGGGTTCGGAGCTATGTGTATATGCGTCTTTCTACTCCGCCATCTTGGCTCTGCCCCCAGAGTGATACATTTTTAAGGGGCATATTGTTTCAAACAATATTTTCTGGTGTTGCAGTATGTTTGTATGTTTACTAATCTATCATTAGAAAGGTAAGGGGAGAGATCACTAATCAAAGTCAGCATTTCCTAGTAAAGCACCATGATTCAAGTATCAGAATCTCCTGTGCTGGTCTGGGGGGCTCACAGGAGTGTGGGAGCAGGGGTGGGGAGGGGATTAGAAATGGTGATTTTGGTGTTGTGTGTATTTTAACTCAAAGGCAGCTTGTATCTCAGGGTGAAGAATGTCATCCAGTCAAGGAGGAGAGAGTAGGGCCTTTAGTTTTGAATGGGAAAGCATCCAGATAACATTACTAGATGTTATCTAAAAGGTCTAATATATTGTTCCTTGGCAGCTACATCTTTTTTAAAAATATCTTCAAGTTTTTTGGCTTAGTTTGGAATTTCATAGTTCTGCATTCATATTATGGTCACTGAAAAATTAAAGTTCAAGGTCACCTAAGGACCATTGGACAAATACATGATAGACTGCAATAAATTTTAAACAAAGAAATGCACCAAAAAACATAAACATTATTAGAGAGTAGTCTGGGGAAAATTAAAAAGATGGACCAATCAAATAGCACCTCAAGTGCTCCATTTATATCATTGGAATGCTAAGACTCCCAGTATGTTGGATGAGCTCCTGGTAGAAGATGTGTGGTCTTCCTGACTCTTAAGTCCAGGTCTCTATCCATGATGCCATGCTGTTTCTCATGGTGCCAAATCTCTTAGACAGTGAGTTTCAGAGCAAATACCAATCTGCATTGGTAGAGGGAATAGACAAAATCAAAGATCTGCACCTTTGGAGTAAATACCCACAACAATGAGATCATAGATCCATGTAAGTATCAAAGTAATAAAAATCAGACATCATTTTATTAGTGTCCCTTAAGTAGTCTCTTTCTTATAGATTTTGGTGACACTTCTAGTTGAGAGGATTTTTTAAAATAGTATTTTTCTCAATTATGTGTCAAGACAATTTTTAGCATTCATTTTCATAAGATTTTGAGTTCCAAATTGTTCCCTCTCCCTTTCTTCCCTCTCCTCTTCCTAAAATGTTATACATGTGCTATCATGTAAATCATATTTTCATATTAGTCACAGTTGTGAAAGAAACAGATTAAAAGAAAAAAACACAAAAAAGAATAAAGTGAACAAAAGTGTGTTTTGATCTGCATTCAGAGTCCATCAGTTCTTTAGCTGGATGTAGGTGGATAGCATTTTTCTTTGTGAGTCCTTTGTACTTGTCTTGTGTTATTGTGTTGCTGAGAAGAGCTGAGTCTTTCATAGTTAATCATCGTACAATGTTGCTAATACTGCGTACAATGTTTTCCTGGTTCTGCCCATTTCACTTTGCATTATTTCATACAAGTCTTTCCAGGTTTTTGTGAAATCTGCCCATTCATCATTTCTTATTGCACAATAGCATTCCATTACATTCATATACCATAGCTTGTTCAGCCATTTCCCAAAGATGGTCATCCCCTTGATTTCTAATATTTTGCCAACATGAAAAGGGCTACTAAAATTATTTTTACACATGGAGGTCTTTTTTCCTTTTTAAGAATCTCTTTGGGATATAGAACAAGTAGTGGTATTGCTGGATCAAAGTGCGTGCATAGTTTAGTTGCCCTTTGGGCATAGTTCCAAATTGTTCTCCAGAATAGTTGGATCAGTTCACAACTCCACTAACCGTACTTGTGTCCTAATTTTCCCACATCCTCTCCTACATTTATCATTTTCCTTTTTTGTCATACTAGCCAATCTGATAGGTATGAGGTGGTACCTTAGAATTATTTTAATTTGCATTTCTCTAATCAACAGTGATTTAGAGCACTTCTTCACATGCATGTAGGTAACTCTGATTTCTTCATCTGAAAACTGCCTGTTCATATTCTTTGACCATCTATCTGTTGGGGAATGGATTGTATTCTTATAAATTTGACTCAGTTCTGAGAGGATTTTTTCTTAAGAGAGTGGGGTAACAAGTACAAATGGATAGTATAAGAGTTTTGAGTCTCTTCTACATAGACTATAAACAAAAGAAGTCTGAGAATTTCTGAATTACTCTAAGGTTATGTTAACTCATTTTTCAGTTGTGTTCCAATTCTCTGTGACCCTACTTGAGGTTTTCTTGGCAGAGTTAGTGGAGTGGTTTGCCATTTCTTCCTCCAGCTCATTTTACAAATGAGGAACTGAGGCAAACAAGGCTAAGTGACTTACCCAGAGTCATACAGCTAGTAAGTGCCTGAGGCCAGATTTGAACTCAGGAAGATGGATCTTCGAGACTCCAGGCCTGGAATTTTATTCACAGTGCCACCTAGCTGTCCCAATTGAATGAAGGACTTAAGGTGATTAATTAGTGGTAAAATTTGTGTCCCAACAGCATGGTGCCATAGCTTGTTGATTTGGGCACTTGCCATTTAAAACCTATGTAACCTCAGGCAAGTCAATTAACCAGTCTGGCCTTTGGTTTCCTCATTTGTAAAATGAGATAGTTGAGCTAGATGATCTCTATGGTATCTTCAGACTTTGAGCCTATGAGCCTGTCACTGCCCTCAGTCTATTACCTTCCATGTGAAGGTCTTCCTTAATTGACCATATTTCAGGTTTTGAGAAAGATTTGCCCTTTCTGAAGCTGTAACACATAGTTTTGTTCTGGTTTTCTTAGAGGTAATTCAGAAGAATGGAAAGCATGCTGGGTCTCCTGGATTCAGGTTTGAATCCTGAATCTTCTAGGTCACCTGTGTGACCTTGGACAAGACAATTAACCTCTTTAGTCCTCTGTTCTTCCTCTGTAAAATGAAGGGATTGGGCTAGATGACTCCTTGGGCTGGAATGGTCCTTAATTTATGCTGATTCTATGGTTAAATCACAAGCTCTCTGGAGTCAGTTTCCTTAAACGTAAAAATGAAAAGATTGGAGTAGATGATATCTAAGATTCCTTCCAGCTTTAAATATGTGGTCCCATGATCTTCTGAATTATCAAGAAGACCATTATTAAACAGACATTCTCTGTTATTTCAAACAAAGTTATGAGAATCTAGGAGTTCCTCCCCTCCTCTCACTAGTCTTCTTAACTTTTAGGCTATAACGTTAGAAGGAAAACAAACGTATATCACGATTCCCAGTTAATTGTTCCTAACTGTCCCTTTTCCAGTCCTTGATAGATTTGTACCCTTCCCCCCTCCTTCCCACCTTCTTCCTCTAAATTGCCATATGGAGCATTGGGGGGAAAGTATATTTATATAATTAAACCATGCAATGATTCTCAGAAGAAGTAATTAATTTCAAAGACAACATTAATTGTCAAAGACAAATGGATGCAAGACCCTGCCCCATAATTAACCTGCCAGATATTGACATAGCGAATTGTCTGGAGCAGATTAGACAGTGGCTAGAAAAGCAGGCGGGGAAAGTTGAGTGACAGCAGTTCTATGGAGGAGCGCTGCCTCCCACCGGGAGAGTTCATCTCCTTCCTGAAAGAGACGCCTTCAGGGATCATGGAATTTGAATTCCCTGTGAATTTAGTGTCATCTTAGCTTGACCAGCTCTGGAAGAACATATTAACCTCCTCTTGTGATTTTCAGAAAACCATTCTAATTTAGCAAGTAATTAAGGGTCACATGCAGGATAAAGAGCCAGATAATCTTGGATTACGCACAGGAAGCTTTGTCTCCAAGGCAACCCCCAGTGGAGGGGGTGCTAATGCTAGGGTCAGCCAGTTAATGAACTGGGAATGGGAACCGGCTCCAAAACCCTGGTTAGAACCAGGGGAATGGAAATAATGATCATATTACTATTTAATGATTCAGCAACAGAAAACAAATGCTGTGCACAGCAGTGGGGGGTGAAGGTGGAGGGGGTGGGGACAACGTTTAGAGAAGGGTTATAGTTGTCACTTATAGGAGGGCTCAAAATCCCAATCACTATAGTTAACCTTTCATTTGAGCTCAAGTCAGGCCAGCCTTCATTCATGAATTGTACCCTAGCCTTGTAGAGTTTGCCTTCAATTCTTCATATGACCTAATTGCTGCTTAGTCTTCTGGTTTTTCCCAATACTTAGTGGCAGGAGACATACAAGGCTATGAAAGTGACTATAGGGACCTTTGAAAGAAGAGACAAAGGTAATGTTGTGAGCAGAATCTCTGGTATCCCAAGCGGGCCTTGAAAAAAGAAAAAAACAAAACCAAAAACCAGTCCCACTACCCATAACAGTCATTCAGAGCTAAGATTCCAAAACTCTGCAAGAAGCTTTGAAACTATATTGTTTGGCCTTGTGAAGAGCTAGTAACAAGGTCCAGGGGCATACTTTTTTCGAAGCCAAGACAAGCAGTAAATGTGAGTAAAATCTGTGTATGGGTATAAACGTACTGAAAGGGGAAAGTATGAATCTCAGCCTTTTTTTCCCTTTTGCCTCTCCAATTTCTCCTCATCCTCCAAGACTGTTTCAATGCAACTGCCTTCAACGAGTTAACTTTTACTCTGGCAATCCCAATGATTTCCACCATTCCTCTGTATAGCATCAGCCATTTGCACCTTGTCATTCAGCACATAAGAATACACTACCTTGTTTTATTTAATCATCGTTTTACTTGTATTAGTCTTGGCTGCCCCAATTAGATTGTAAATATTTTGAAGCCAGGGACCATGCTTTAAGCTTCTTCCCACCCCACCCCCTAAGGCTGAAATCAGGGACTCAATAAAAACTTGTCAATTAATTACTAAGGCAATAAAAGAACTTGATTTACTAGCAGAGCCATGACTTCATTGGCATAACTGAGGTGAAATAGGTTAGTTTACATTCCTGAGACACAAGAGGAGTCAATCAACAAATATTTAATCATTTTTCTATGTACCAAGTACTCTGCCATGAGCACTGGAAATACAAAGGAAGGTAAAACCAGTCCCTGTCCTCGAAGTGCTCATTTTCTAAGGGTGTGGGGGTAGATGGGGAGAAAACATGCAAACCACTATCTATTTCCAGATATATACCCTGCAGAAGCAAGTGATTTCCAAGGGAAGGCAATGGCATCAGACAGCAAAGGAAAGGCATACTACAAAAGGTGGAGTTTTAACTGACACTGAAAAGAAGGCAAGAGGTGGAGATGAAGAGTGATTCTAGAGCAGGGATGGGGAACCTTCAGCCGTCCTTGGGTTTAGTCTTTTAACTTACATTCAAGTTTTATAGAACAAATCCTTTTATTAAGGGAATTTGTTCTGTGAAGTTTGGATGTGGTCAAAGGGCCACACTTGAGGACCTAGAGGGCCACATGTGGCCTCGAGGTTGAAGGTTCCCCACCCCTGCTCTAGACTTTTTAGGAAGTAAAGGCAAGATGAAAAATTAAGTCAAATTCCCTACATGAGGAAATAAAATAGTTAAGCAATAAGCTTGTGACCAACCTGGAACAGAGGATAGAGAGCTAGACCTGGAGTCAGGAAAACCTAGGATCACATCCTGCCTCAGTTACTTACTGATCTGTAAAATGGACATACTTTACTTCATCAGGCTGCACTAAGGATCAAATGAATTAGTATGAATAAATTTCTTTGTAAATCTTACGGTACTATATTAATGTTTTCTATTATTATTAAGTGGAAAGGACAAAAGAAAAAAGGGACCTTTCAGTAAGTCTTTATTATAAATCTTCTAATTAGGAAGAAAAGGCAGGCAGGATATTTTTAGATGCCTGCCAAAGATGACAAGCCACAGGACTCAGGTGCACTGAGAGACTTGATCTTTGTAACTTTACCTAAAAAAAAAAAAAAAAAAAAGCCTACATCACATTATCCATTATTAAACCAATTCTTAAAGTTATTTATCCATTCATTCATGCAGTGAGCATTTATTAAGTACCAGTTATACACACAGCACTGTGCTAGGGACTAGAGATACAAAGGTAAAAGAAAAAAATAGTTTCTGCCTAGTGAGGTTATCTTTTGGGAGGATATGTTTCCTAGATAAGTAAGAATAAAATCATTTGAAGACAGACATGATACTAATGACTAAGAGGGTAGAGAAAGGCTTCTCATGGGCAGTGGCACCTGAGTTGACCCTTGAAGAAAGCTAAGGATTCAAAGAGGAGAGTTAGTCTATGTATATAAAGGCATGGCAATGGAATGCAGAGTGTTTCAGGGCAGAAGCTGAAGGTGCAATGTAGGGTGACTTCCAGGGCAGCATGAATAACTTTCTTAGCCTAAGAAATAGTTATTTGTTATTGTTCCGGGAGTTTCAGTGGAATCTGACTCTTCATGATCCCATTTGGAGTTTTCTTGGCAGACATACTGGAGTGGTTTGCCATTTTCTTCTCCAGCTCATTTTACAGATGAGGAAACTGAGGCAAGCAGGATTAAGTGACTTGTCCAGGGTCACACAGTTATTAAGTGTCTGAGACCTGATCTGAGCTCAGGAAGATGAATCTTCTTGACTCCAGGGCCAGCAATCATTGTGTTTGATCCACTGCACCACTATTGACACAACAATGGGGGCAGGGGAGGGAATGAAGAGGATACTGGACAAGGGATTTTCACCTTTGACCTAAGCACTGCTAAATGCTTCAGTGTGGATATAGTTCTAGTTTCCTCGGTTCATGCATCTGGTCCTAATAGGTAAAATACCATGTTTTATTTCTTTCATTATTTGGAAACTCTTTAGAATGCTAAAGCACTGAAAACAAAAACAAGATAAAGTGATGGTGCATGAAGTAGAAATACTTATGTATCAATTGACCAAGTCCTTCCATGACTGGAGAGCAACTTCACACACATGAGGCCAGACCAAGAGGGTTCAGTGTTTCAAGAAAAGGAATGGATTCATTAAATCCGACTCAATTTTAAGACGACTATAGAGAATTCACTGAAAAATTTCAAGACAAGGAGTTATAAGTTAGAGACTGATCAATTATTCTTTAGGAAACTTTATTAAAAACACAGGAAAGATTGTATATTTGTTGACAAAAGGTGGGAAAGACAGGAGAAAACTTAATTGGACAGATGAAGAGCTTCATAAAGAACAAATATCTCAAATTCTAGAATTACGAATTGGAAGGGACCATGAAAATCTATAACCCAACCCCTCATTTTAAAAATGAGAAAACTGAGTTCTAGAGACCTTAAGTGACTTGTTTAAGCTCACACAGGGTACATTATCAGGACATGAAGGGATCTTCTGATTCCAAATCCCTGTTTTCTTCTGCTATACAATATTGCCTCCATCATCATCATCGTCATTATAATAGCATTTATAATTTCTATCATAATATCATTCCCAAAATGGGAATTGGGATAGGTACCAAGGAAGAGTTGCAAAGAAATATTATTAAGAAAGAAATACCGAGGTATCTGGTCAAAATAACTGAAGGTGAAAGTGAAACATAACTTTTACAAAATGTGAGCAAAATAAAAAATAAAAACCCTTAAGAAAAAGATATTGTCTTTAAATAGAAATCTATTAGTAAATCTCAAAAAAGGTGAAAAAAGCATAAAGGAAAATATGTCCCTTTCTTAGATGAGGTATAGGAAAGCATATACAAAAAGGCTAAGATACTCATCGACTCTCCTTGAATTTGAATTTCCAACTTTATCAAAACTTTTTTTAAAAGTTGGAGTAAGTTGTAAGTAAGTAAGGTGGGGAAGGGAAGGGAGCATGAGGTCAGAAGTTTGAGAAATTCAAACAGGGAGCAAGCACATTGGGAGAGTGGGAAACTACAGTGGAATAGAGCAAGGTCTCCTAAACAAATCCATAAGAAGATTGTCTGTACCCGTCTACATTTAGTGGATGATTAAATGCTAATAATAACTAATAATTATATGTCAATATTTCCAAGGGCTCTGGTTTTTGTTGACATGAATCCTCCCTCTAGCTACAAAGATTGTCATTTCTCTATGCCTTAGTGTTGACTGTCTTTGAAGGTTGCTCTGTATGAAAAATTAAAGTCATCATGTAATGACAAGAGGTCTGATGAAAGCCCTCCCTACACTTGTCTAGGCTAGTCCTTGGACAAAGGACAGAGATGCAGTCTGTCATCCAGCTCAAAGCCTTTTCAACTTGGTAGGATGTGATAGATCCTGTGGTCCATTGTTGAAGCCGTCACGAACCCAGGGTCATCTCTGTGTGGTGAGGAGGCATGGAAGAACTTGAGCAAAGGGATGCGAACTCATTGAGGGTAGGGACAGTTTTGTTTTTGCACCCTGAGGGCACAGCACACAGCAGGTGCTTAACAAATGCTTGTGGCTACTGACTCCACAAATTGTAGCCCAGAATGCTAAAAGAATTGGTTGAAGTCATTACTTGGCTCTTTCTTACGGCAGGAAAAGATGGAGGTCAAAAATTGAGATTAATAAGGACTATTTGGGCATGCATTGAGTTGGATAGATCTTCTTTGGCACACTGATAGGAGGAGAGGGACAAAAGTGACACAGATGAGCAGATATGGAAAGGTTATAATTTGTTTCCCTGGAGAGAACACTCACATTGATGAGATTGCACGTTCATTGAGGTATTCAAACATCTTTGGAACACTGACATAGACTTCCTCACTTTGCTCATTTTAGATGACATCCAACTTGACAAATTCTCTAACAAAGTCTTTGAGAACTCAGATTCAACTCCTTTTCATAATGAGATAGCAGAGTAGTGATTTAGGAGAATATTTGTAAGTACTAGTAACTTAATAGTGGCTGTATCCAAGGCTGTGCAAATTCAGAAACTTCAGCCAAGGACCAGAAGGCATAGATGACATTAACAACCAAAGTTAAGCTGAAGGCCAACGGACCAGCAACTCATGGACTGCAGAATCCACTTCTCATTATCCACATTCTTAATTTCCAGTTTGCCAATTTATTCATCTTAACTTGACTGGCAGATCTTAGCTGTCTTGATTTCTGGATTTGTTTATGGACTTAGAGTCTCCACTCCTTTTCCTTTGTTGTTAATTTTCTTTTGGCCTTTAGTTTGGTGTTTACTCTCTGGTTTGATCTGTCTCCTGTTGACTTGTCTCCAGATTAAAGTCTGGGCTGGTAATGACTCTCAACCACATTACCCTAACAAAGAAATATTTGTAGCTGGATTTGAAGGAAGTTCAATAAGGATAGCTGGTGAAAGCAAAATAAACAATAGTCAATACTAGAGTGATTGTGGAAGACACTAGAACACTTTTGGTGAAGCTAGGAATTGGTTCAAACACTCTGGAGAGTAAGAATGTAACCAAAGTGACTAACATGTCCATACCCATTAATTCAGGGATTCTACTGTTAGTGGAATATATATACCCCAAGGAAGTCAATGATAAAAAACCCCAACACATTATCAAAATATTTAGAGCAGCATTTTTTTGTAGTAGCAAAGAGCCAGAAATAAAGTAGGTGCCCATCTATTATAGAATGACTAAAAATGCTGTGGTATATAAATGTAACATAATACTACTGTGCTCTAAAAAACAATTAAAATGATGGCTGCATTGGCATGAGAAGATTTATACGAACTGATTAAAAGTGAAGTAAGCAGAACCAGGAAGACAATGTATACAATGCTGACCACATAAATGAAAAGAATAAAAACAAAACAACTGAAGTTAATTGCTGTGAGATTATAATGACCAAGTTTGGCTCCAAAAAAGAAATATGAAAAGGGATCCTCCTTTTTTCCTCCCCTTCTGACTCTTTGCAATCTATGTTAGTCATTCTGACTGACAGTTTCTTGGCAGATTTTTTCTCACTTTCATAACGAACTACCATTTTCATGGCAAATATTCCCCCTCAGCCCTATCCCTTTTCTCTTGGGTGATTCCTACTTTTGCTACCCTCCCTCTCCTGGGACACACTTTCCTTCTCTAGATTCTGTTGCCACAGAATGCTGCTGATTGGCTGTGTACTCTAAGTGGGCCTGAAAAGCTGAGTGGTTTTTCTTAACATGCTATTAAATCATTTTATTTTCAGTTTGGCTGCTCAAGTGGGTCAGATTCTTCCTGGGCTCTACAGGAATCTGGTTTGAGAAATTCCCCAATACTTTCACTTTGTAGATGCTTAACAAATACTTGATGAACTGATTTGGAGAGAAACTGAAAAAAGCTCCACAGATGTGTCAGAAGGTCCTTGACACTTACAAAAGATACTTAAGCCAAAGTTAGTTAAATCTACCCCAAATCAACTACTTTAGATAGTAGGTTACTTAACCATTGATACTTAACCTTTGATACTTCTAGGTCAAAAGGTAAATGTTACTCTACCCCAACGTCTAAAATTATAAAATTTCCCTTTTCCCCTTTCTTGTCCATTCACAGCACCTTTTATTTATATTACACATTTTTACCTTCAATTATATTAGATTTAGCACTTGATTTTAGACTGTCTTGGATTGGTGGTTATTTTTCTGTAAATCTCCTCCTCACATACTAGACCAAGGGTTCTTAACCTTTTTGTGTCCTGAACCCCTCTGGCAATCTAGTAAAGCCTATTGAATCCTCTGCAAGATAATGCTTTATATGCATAAAATAAAATATTTAGGCTTGTGAAGGAAATCAGTTATATTGAAGTAAAGATGTGATTTCCCTCCCCACACCCCATCCAAGTTCATGACCCTCCTGAAATTTATCCCTATACTCCGGGTTAAAAACCCCTGCATTAAACCAATGGCTACTCACCTTTTTGAGTATGAAAGCCCAGCCCCCCCCCCCCTTTTTTTTACTGTTAAATAGTTTCACAATCTCTTCCCCACATATTATTGGTTGTGCTGCTAATATATCTTGATTAAGAAAATACATGTCAGATAATCACTATGAATTCAGTAATACATTAAAATCAATATTTAATTGCAACACACATTTTAACATTTACATGTGCACAATAATAGCTAACTGATAATAACTAGTTAATAATAGCTAGCATGCATATAGCTCTTTATGTTGCAAAGTGCTTTACACATATACTCCTTTAATTCTCACAATATAGCTCCAACCTGACTTACTTAAATGAGCCACTGAGGCAAAAAAAGAAAAAGAAGATGGAAAAAGGCAAAGATATTGATTCTGAATTATCACTATTTCTTACATAAGTTTAATTGATATAAATCGGTTGCCATAATAAGTAGTTCAAAAGAGTTCAGAAACTGATTTAGCTAGTGGAGATCTCCTTGCAAACCAGGAGTAATGCCTTATAAAGACCTTATTATCATTACAATAAATACTTTATTTTATAAATGTATAGTGTATATAAGTGAAATACCATGAAGGAGGATGGGAAGATTACAATGATTATCATTTCAAACATCAGAAGTCAAGTATACAGAATATTTGACATGAGACCCATGTTATCCTAAGTATTTGTAGATAAAAGACAATATATAGATGGAAAATGGAACAAATCAATTGTTTCCGAGTTTCTGTAACAATATTTTCATTTTTAGTGACAGGGAAACCATTAGATTTGGACCTAAATACCTCAGTCTCTGATGCACAATATGAAAAATTTAAAGTGGTACTTAAGAAGATAAAATTAGGAAGAACAGTTGTATCAGACTCGTATATTTAATCTGGGTGGAAGGGACACAAACTTAAAAGCATTTGAGGGATTATTTTACCAGGTGTCTCAGAGGGGGAATATACCAAAAGAATGGAAAAATCATCAATATAGTATTAGCCAGAGACAAGTCAAGATGGTAGAGTAAAGGCAGAACCTGGCCTAAGCTCTCTCAAATTCTCTTCCAAACAGCTTTAAAATAACACCTCAAAATGAATTATGGAGGTGCAAAACCAACAAAAGGATGGGGTGAAACAATTTTCCAGCCCAAGACAACTTAGAAGGTCAGCAGAAAATATTTGTATCACCAGGGTGAGAGAGAAACACAGTCCAGCACAGGCCTTGGTGGTCACTGATCCTGAGACAATGGCTTTCAGAGTTCTCACACCACAGATGCCAAAGGTATATGTGTGTGTGTGCATGCATGCGTGTGTGGGTATGTGTAATGTGGTTAGATAACTGACTAGAAGTTTATTACAGGGGACATTTTGCTGGGACTGGAAGCAGGACTGTTGCATTGCCAATACACAGTTCTGGGTCACAGTCTCAGGGTAAGGAGGAGCACTAGTAGGAGCAAGGGACCCTGGTTATAGTTCTAGGAAGGAAAAGAGTGCTTGTGGTTGCTCACAGATCAGGACACAGGCCAGGAGAGCAGTGACCACACCCTTCCTTAGATCATACTGCCTTAAAAGAAATAAAAAACTTACAAACCTCCAGAACTAGCTCTGAACACAGGCAACATGAAAAATCTGAAGCTGGGGACAGTGTCCTCTCCACCCAGACAACAGAGACAAACTTTAACATAAAAAGTTAAAAGTCAAGAATAAGCTGTGGAAAGACTTATATGATCTGATGCTGAACAAAAAGTACAGAACCAGGAGAACTTTGTACACGGCAACAACCACAGTGTGCGAGGATTTTTTCGGGTAGACTTAGAACTTCATTGTAATGCAATGACTTAAAAAATTTCCAATGGTCTTTTAAGGCAAAATGCCTTCTGCATCCAGAGAAAGACCTATGGAATTCAATTGCAGATTGTAGCAGATCATTTTCTTTTGTATTACGTTTTGGTTTGTTATATGATTTCTCCCATTCATTTTAATTCTTCTATACAACATGACTATGGTGAAAATGTATTTAATAGGAATGTATGGGTAGAACCTATATAAAATTATATGCCATCTTGGGGAGGGAGGGAAAGAAAAAATCTAGGTTGTATGGTAGTGATTATGGAACGCTGAAAATAAATTTAAAAAAATAAGCTGGAAAAAATGAATAAGAAGAAGAAGAAAAGAACCTGACCATAGAAGTTACTATGATGACAGAGGAGATCAAAAGACAAACTTAGAAGATGAAAACAAAGTCAAAACAGATACATGCAAAACCTCAAAAAAATGTGAATTGGTCTAGACCCCCCTCAAAAATGAAGTCCTGGAAGAGGTCAAACAGGATTTTAAAAGTTAAATGAGAGAGGTAGAGAAAAAAGTGGGGGAAAGAAATGAGAGTGATACAAAAACATCATGAAAAAAGAGTCAACAGCTTGGTAAAGGAGGCACAAAAAATACTTAAGAAAGTAACACAATAAAAAAAGTAAAACACAATAGGCCAAATGGTAAAAGAGGTACAAAAAAATCACTGAGGAAAATAATTCCTTAAAAAGTAGAATTGGACAAGTGGAAGTTAATGACTCCATGAAACATCAAGAAGCAATAAAACAAAATTAAAAGAGGAAAAAAATAGAAGAAATTGTTAACGATCTCATTAGAAAAACAGCTGAAAGGATTCTGGAAAGATGATGGAATAGTTTAGAAGATTCTAAGCTCTCAAGATTTTCCTCCACAAAAGTGATAAAATAGTGCCTCAGGGCAAACAAAGTGTGTGTGTGTGTGTGTGTGTGTGTGTGTGTGTGTGTGTCAGTGTAAAAATAAATAAAAATAGGGACACAACAGGGGTCTTCCTAGGATAATCCAGGGAGATCAGAAGAAACATCCCAGTTTGAGGTATGATCCCTGTGAAGAACAAACACCTCCAGGCTGGGGTCCATATTTAACAACAAGTGGCAACCCCAGCCACCAGAATCTTTACTCCTGGGATAGTGAGAGTTGGGTGTCTGAGCTGGGGAAGATCGAGGTAACCTCTGCTGACAAGGAACCCCAGACTCAGCTGTGCTACAGAGAGCAGTGGGGGAGAGAAGGAACCAGCACATGCCCAATGAGTGCAGAAGCAGTGAGGTGGAATGCCCCTGGCTGTGGGCACTAACAGGAGGATGATTAAGTAACAGGCAGCACAGGTTTAACACTAACAGGTTGGGCTTTCATTCCAGATCTGCAGCCAGAGGCACCATCTCCCATTCCCCAGAACTAGAAGTGATTACAAAAATGAAGCTATAACTACAAAGAAATGCACAGGCAAAGGAGAAAAGGTTATTATGAGACCAAGAAATAATTAAACAAAATGTAAAGAATGAAAAAATAGAAGTAAAAGTGAATCATCTTATGAGAAAAAACAACTAATCTGGAGAACAGATCAAGAAAAGAAAACATAAGAATAATTGGACTACCTGAAAGTTATTATCCAAAAAAGAATCTGGATACAATAAAATATGAAATAATAAAAGAAAATTGTCCTGAAGTATTAGAACAAGGTGGGGGAGGGGAAAGTAGAAATAGAAAAATCCATAGATCACCACTTGAAAGAGATCCTATGAGGAAAACTCATGGGAATATTATAGTCAAATTCTGAAATCCCCAGTTCAAGCATAAGATATTAAGAGCAACAAGAAAAAAAAAACATTTAAATATGTTGATGCCACAATTTGAACCTCATAAGATCTAGCAGCAGAGACACTAAAGCACTGCAGGTCTTGGAACACTATATATTAAAGAGCAAAAGACCTGGGGTTCTGGCCAAAAATATCATACCCAGCAAAGTTAAGCATGATTCTGAATGAAAAAACAAATGAACATTTGATCAACTGTCAGACTTTCAGACCTTTGTTATAAAAAACAAAAACAAAATCTGAACTCAATGTAAGATTTGACATACAAGGGCCAAGAGAAATATGATACATACCAAAGACTGATTACAAGGGATTCAGTAAGGATGGACCATTTACCTTTTATATATGTAAAATGTATGTCTAAGATCGTCATTAGTAATTGGGTAGTTCATAAGAAGGAATGGGGTAGACCTGAGTATGATATGACTGTAAAAAGTAAAAACATTTAAGACCAACTAAAAAGAGTAATTATTTTATACAAATGAGATTCAAGAGGAAGAATCAACACAGAAGAATTAGATGAGGGAGGAGGGCTTGTACTTTTGGTAACCTACTTTTATCAGGAATGGTTTTAAGAGGGAACGATATGCAAACCTAGAAGATATATATGTATATACATACATATATATACACACACACACATATATATGCACACATATTTGTATATTATATTTATTTTTCTAAATTTAGAAGAAATAAAATGGTAAGGGGATAGGGAAGGGGGGAGAGGATAAGGGAGGAATCCTTGGGAACACAAGGGAGGGATCTCTAGATGGGAGGGCAAGAGAATAGGTTATAGGGAGATATGTAAGGGAGGATAGGGGAGGGATCCTTGGAGGGGGGTAGGCTAAATAATAGGAGGTCAAGGTCATGGGTGGGTAAAAGTAAAGTAGAGGAGTCAGGAGGGATAGGAAATAAGAGACACGTACAAACATAAAACCAAAGATTAACAGTAGAATTTATTAAGGAAAGTACATGGCTATATATGCATGTGTATACATATGTGTATATATATATACACATACATATATGTGCATATACGTCTATGTGCATGTAAATATCTATATCTATATATAAATATATCCACACTTAATTGTGGCCTGGAGGAGGGGGAGGAAGGAGGAAAAAGAGCAAAATAAAAAGTGCACAGCAGAGAAAAAAGAAAACTTACCAGGAAGCAAAGAAAAGATGGACAGCTCTCAACACAATCAGGCTTTCTTGAAATGAAATTTATCACTACATATTTTGAATCCTTTCTTAGGTTCTCCTATACACATAACATGCTTCCCCCCTTTTCTTATTTTGTATTTAAGTTTCAGTATTTAAGTTTATGATTTTTTTCTTTTCTCTATTCTGTATATGAGTTCTGGTGTTTGAGTCTGAAAGAAAAGAAATGAGAAAAACAACTGACCTGGAAAACAGATCAAGGAGAGATAATTTAAGAATTATTGGACTACCTGAAAGCCATGATAAAAAAAAAAAAAGCCTAGACATCAACTTTCAAGAAATCATCAAGAAAAACTGTCCTGATAACCTGGAGCCAGAATGTAAAATAGAAATTGAAATAATCCACCAATCACCTCCTGAAAAAGATACTAAAATGAAAACTCCCAGAAATATTATAGCCAAAAGAGCTCCCAGGTCAGTCAAGGAGAAAGTACTGCAGGCAGTCAGAAAGAAACACTTCAAATATTGTGGAGCCATGGTCAGGATAGCACAAGATTAGCAGCTTGAATATTTAAGAATTGGAGGGTTTAGAATGTGATATTCTGGAGGGCAAAGGAGCTGGAATTACAACCAAGAATCATCTTCCCAGGAAAACTGAGTATAATTTTTTAGAACTGAAAAGAAAATTTGACTTTCAAATATAAGACTCAAGAAAAGCATAAAAGGTAAACAGGAAAGAGAAACCATAAGGAATTCAAACCGGTTAAACTGTTTACATTCCTACATTGGAAGATGATACTTATAACTCCTAAGAACTTTGTCATCATTAGGGCAATTAGAAGGAGTATACATAGGCAATAGGCATGGATGTGAGTGGACTATGATGGAATGGTATCTAAAAAAATAAAATTAAGGAGTGAGAAAGAGGGATTCACTGGGAGAAGGGGGAAAGGAGAGGTAGAATAGAGTAAATTTTCTCACTTAAAAGAGACATGAAGGAGCTTTTACAGTGGAGGGGAAAATAGGGTGTGGGGTGGCAGGCAATACTTGAGCCTTACTCTCATCAGAATTAGTTCAAAGAGGTAATAACATACACACTCAATTGAGTATAGAAATCTATCTTACTATATAGGGAAATAAAAAGAGAAGCAGGTAGAACTGATGGAAGGGAAAGTAAATTGGGGGAGACAGTGGTCAGAAGCAAAATACTTTTGAGGAGGGGCAGGATGAAAGGAGAAAGAGAAAAATAAACGGAAAAAATAAGATGGAGGGAAATACATAGTAAACATAACTGAAAATTTTTTTATAGCAGGCTTCTCTGATAAAGGACTCATTTCTCAAATATACAGAGAACTGAGTCAAATTTATAAGAATACAAGTCATTCCTCAATTGATAGATGGTCAAAGGATAAGATCAGGTAGTTTTTAGACAAAGCCACATGGAAAAAATGCTCTAAATCACTACTGATTAGAGAAATGAAATTAAAACAACTCTGAAGCACTATTTGACACTAATCTGATTGGCTAATATGACAAAAGGAAAATGATAAATGTTGGAGGGGATGTCAGAAAATTAGGACACTAAAACACTGTTGGTGGAGTTGTGAATTGATCCAACCACTCTGGAGAGCATTTTGGAATTATACCCAAATGCTGTAAAACCATACATACCCTTTGACCCAGCAATACTACTATTATGTCTGTATTCAAAAGAGATAAAGGACCTATGTGTGTAAAAATATAGCAGCTCTTTTTTGGTGATAGCTGTAACAGATCTCACATTTATAGGAACACAATTTATTTAAAGGTGCAAGGAATATAGGATCCCAGTGGATTTATTGTTTCTTGGATTAAAAATTGAGTTGTTTGAATAAAAATTATGCTTCAACATTTTCTTCCAAAACGAAGTCTCTCATACAGAAGTTAAAATAAAAAAATCATCTTAGCAAATTCAACCTAAAAGATAACCATTCAATAACTCTCTGGTTTTTAAATGTCATTCAGGACATAAAATGAAGATATAGACATGTTCACCACAGGTGTTTGTGACAATGATGAAGGATGTCCTGTGTAACTTCTAAATGGAAAAAAAGTATCCCTAGGATTCTACAGATATCCCTGAATTTAGATAATCCTTTGATGATGCATCAAGCCCCACAACATTCCAGAGCCTTCTAGAGGAATCCATTACTCAATAGAGATTGGCTAAAAAAAATCCAAACAGTAATAACAAAATGAATGATAAATGTTCATTGCCTAGACATGAAGTCAGATAACCAAGAAAATGAGATTGCACGTGGACAATAAGTTGGGTACAAAATTGAAAAGAAGAAAAGAGCAGACTGAATTACATGTGGGAAATTGCTCATAATTTTCAATGATCCCAAGTTCTTTCTGTATTGCAAAAACGTGTCATTAACACAAATCCTGATGATGTTACATAGTTGCAAAACTTGGATCTTGACAGTCTTCAAAAATTCAAAGTTCCTGTGTCCCAGACGTCAATGGAAAGATGTATGGTAGATGTGACATATTTCCTATGATGACTTTCATGCAGGACACAGCACAAGGTGTATGCACTGAAATCTGAAAAGGAAGAGAGATGTCCTTGGAGAGAAAGGGCTATTTTGCTTTTGTCTTTGTATTGCCAGCACATTAATGCAATGCCTGGCAGAAGAAGATTTAATACAAGCTTGTTTAATTGATGGAGCAAGAGTGAGAGATAGCCTATGAAATGTGAAAAGACTTTTAGGAAGTCCTCCTATACATTAGGGAGATCCTCCATCCATGAAGGATTTATTAGAAAATATGGCAAACAATGGCATGAGATGAAACAGACATGGATGGGGTAGAGAGCTGCCTGCCCTGAGGAATATCAATGAATTCACAAATTCATTGAAATATACTCAAGTAATGATGAACTCAATGATTTTGGAAAAACATGGAAAGACTTGCATAAGATAGTGAAGAGCAAAATGAACAGAACCTAGAGAACATCGTATACAGTAACAGCAACATTGTTTCAAGAACAACTTGGAGTCAATAAATTATTTTGTGTATTATAAATACCCAAATTAACTATAAAGGACATATGAAGAAAGATGCCATCTGCATCCAGAGAAAGAACTGATAAATAAAAGTAAGTATAGAATAATTTTACACACACACACACATACACCTAATTTGTGTCTAATGATAGTCATCTCTAGGGTTCTTCTAGGGGAAGAAAATAAAAAAAAATTTAAATTTAATTTAAAGTAATTTTGTTGTATGTTTGAAAAGAACAGCAAGTTGTGCATAGTAGATTTGCAGTTTCACGTACAATACTCTTTATTTATTTACTTATTTATATTTATTCTTATTCATTATTTATTATATAATTATAAATTTTATATTTACTATAACTATATTCATTTTATATCTTATTTACTTATTCATAGGCTATTTTTATTTGTTTATTTTATAAAAATGCTTGTTTTATTTCATAAATTAAAAATAAAGTTTTTAAAAGTATGTTTGCTTATCTGTGGATTCACATATGAATGTCTTTATTAGTAAAAAAAAAAATCAGATTGGGTAAAATGATCTCCATAATCTTTTTCAGTTCCTCAGAATTTATAACTCTGCCATGCACCGAAAAGCTGCTACTGACAGCCTGCTGTTAGGCAATTGCTAAAAATTTCCAAATCATCTCAAATAAAGATCCTGGTCCCTCTCACCCTCCTCCCCAGAATTCTCATCAAACCATTAGAAGCCACTAGACTAGAGGGGATATTTTGCTCTTGCAGTTGTGGAAAATTAGAAGCCCTCTGGCTCACCTGCCAATGTACTGAGAAGATATCAATAAGTCTGAGGAGAGAGGAGGTTGTTGGTTTTGGTTTTGGTTTTGTTTTTAATAAATAAACTAGTTTTAACTAGTCAACTAGTTAGGTGAACTGGTAGATCACATCATATGGTAAAGATATGGGCTGGGGTTTCAAGCAGGCATCCACCTGGGTTGATCCTATAGAATAAAAGCACTTCATGCTTTGTCTCTACGTGGTGACTATGAAGGTGAGACGGAACTTCCTCATTTCATCCTGGAGAAAGGAAAGGCATTTTTTTTGTAGGTAAAAGACTCTCATGGGAAGTTTAGGGCTTGGCTCTGTGACAACTCAGGATAACAGCTAATGGTTCTTGATATATGAGTGATTTAGGTAGGAGATTTTAAAAAATCTCAATAATTAGGTTGATTAAAAAAAGTTTATCAATTATTAAAAAAAGACTGTGAATTTCTTTTTCCAGAGTCAGGAAACTAAGAATGAGAATCAAGGAGTCTGGGTTCTTCTAGTTTTGCAGATGCCATTAATTTTGTGACCAGTTGCCTTATTGATAAAACAAGGGGCCTGGAAAAATGAACTCTGAGGCTCCCTCCTACTTAAAAATTCTATTATTCTAATCCTGGCTCTGCCATAGAATTAACTGAAAGAGTTTTAAGTTATTTCATCTCTCTGGGCCTCAGTTTCTTAAGACGTAAAAAGAAGGGAGCAGGCTAGACGATCTCTAAGCCTTCTTTGAACTCTAAAATTCTGGGATTGACTCAATCCAATCTAGTTTAATTCACATCAAGTACATATTTTGTGTCTTCTATGTGCAAAACACTGTGGTCAGCACAGAGGATAAATACAGACTGAAAAACTGGCCCTGCCTTTAAGGAGCCTATATTCGATTGATTCATCTTCCTGGGATGGTTATGTGGTTCTAATTATATGATTCTGGCTAAGTAACTTCACCTCTAAGTTTCTGTTTCCGAAACATAGTACAACAACTATCTTAAAACTTAAACTACCCACCTCACAAATCTGCTGTGAGGAAAATACCTTGAGAACTTAAAAAGTTATAGAAATATTGTATATATCATAAACATATATATTATATTTACAGGTAAAGGTCTTAGGCTAGTTATGGTGAGAGACAAGCATGCTAATGCAGAAGTTTTCAACTTCAGATATGGGACACCTTTTAGAGATGATAATGTACTGAATGCATCAAGTACTGAAACACTGCTGGCCCTCCTAAATGGAATCTGTGACGACTCGATGAAGATTTGTCCAATAATCCAAATAAGAAAAACTAACTGGATGAGAAATGCCTATTGTCTACAGTAGATTCTGTCATGCAATTGGGTGGCTAATATATAGTTATTACATGTCAAAAATTTTCACCAATCCCTTTGCTGGTTTTGAGTCGTTTTCAGTTTTGTCTGACTTTTTGTGACACCATTTGGGGTTTTCTTGGCAAAGATGCTGGACAGTTTGCCATTTCCTTCTCCAGCTCATTTTTGCAGATGAGGAAATTGAATCAAAAGGGTTACATCACTTGCCCAGGGTCACATAGCTAGTAAGTGTCTGAGGCCAGATTTGAATTAAGGAAGATGAGTCTTCCTGACTACAGGACTGGCACTCCATCTACTGTACTACATAGCTGCCCCAACATGACCCCTACATGATAGTAATTATACTATTAGTATCATTAAATGAGAAAATACATAATGACATAACTACCATCAATTCACTAAAATGTTTTGAATAATTTGTATTTTATTCATCACAACAGCATTTTGTTGTTCAGTCGATTCAGATGCTTTCGACTCTTTGTGAATTTGTGTACCATACTGTTCATGGGGTTTTCTTGGGAAGGCTACTGGAGTGGTTTCTTTCTCTAGTGGATTAAGGCAAACAGAGGGTAAGGGACTTGCCCAGGGTCACACAACTAGTAAGTGTTTGAGAACGGATTGGAACTCAGGTCTTCCTGACTCCAGCCCGGCCTAGTGCACTATCCACTGAGCCATATAGCTGTCCCTAGCAAAATCACCTACATACCTGAAATACTAATACACAAGAAAAATAGTAATGTATATGGGATATTTATTCAGCTAAAGAAAATGTTTGCTTATTTATTATCCTGAGTCATTTAATGAGCTTACTGTTGCTGAAAATCTATTTTCACAAACACATTTGGGGAAAAGGAGACTGAGACACTTCCCACTTTTTCCAAACAGTTCTGCATATTTAGGATCAACATTTTGCCAGAAGTTACTGGGTTGTTGTAAATGATGTATTAATGTACTAATACATAACACAATGTTAGAGGACTTTAGAGATCACTTTATATCTAGTGCTCTTATTACATCATTCTTTCACATTCATCTTTGCTTTTCTATATTAGTTAATCAAGCATTCTCTCTATCTCCCATATAGGTATAAAACACACATACGTTGTTATACATGTACTTAAATCATAACATACATGCATACATATACATATATGTTGTTCAAAGCTGTAATTTAATTACAAAAGAGAACTTCAACTAGATCAACAGCTCAATAATTTACGATTTTAGAAAGTTGTTTGGTGGTGATGAAAGGGTGGTATGCGTCAGAGAAGCAGGCCTTGAACTCAGGTCCTTCCTGATACCAAGATTCACTTTCTGTAACATAGGCCTCCAGAGAAAACAGCACGTGTCAGGGAATAGCCTGAAAGTATTTGGTACAGACTTTTAAGTGCAGTAGGCTCTTGGGGAAGGTAAAGTTCCCGGTGACCTGCTTAAGCCACAACTTTGATCTTTATCACCAACAGTTCCCTCCTTTCCTTACTTTCACTTACAAAGCCCTGTCTCACAGCAAGAGCAATAAGTCCCAAAGCAGAGACTTTCAAACTGGATTCTCTAGAACCCTGAAATCCCCATGGGGACTGTGGGAGGTGACATTCCACTCCCTTCCCTCCACCTCATTTCCAACAGTATGGGCTTAACTCTGAATATTTTTTTTTTTTGGCTATATTTTCTTTAAGTGATTCCATGACATTGGGCCAAAACCAGACAGCTTAAAATCTCTCTTCTCTCTTCCTTTCTCTCTGCCTTTTTTTTCTATCTCTGCCTCTGAGTCTCTGTCTGTCTCTGTCTGTGTCTCTCTCTGTCTTTGTTTCTCGTCTGTCTGTCTGTCTGTCTGTCTGTCTGTCTGTCTGTCTGTCTGTCTCTCTCTCTCTCTCTCTCTCTCTCTCAGCAATGGGGACTGGAGCTCATGGGCACGACTTTTCCTGTCTCTGGCCCAATTTCCCTTAGGGGGTGTGTCACCTTCAAACTCCAATTCCGCAAATCTGTTAAAGTATCAGAGAAAGTGTACCAGACTGATTGAAAGGAATACTGATTTAGTATCCTAAAGACTCTAATAACCGCGGCAGCAGTTTGCCTAATCTGATTATTTATATTCATCCCACTAGCCCCAAAGGATGCTGTACTAGAACTCTAAAGCATCGTTTTCTTCTCAGCATCCATAAAACTCCCCCCTAACCTCGTTGGGCAGCCCCCAAACCGTTTATTTACCTCTACAAAGCTAGACAGGAAAATTTTCCCAGTTTTTGCTCATTAACTCCACTTGGTCTCTCTGGTTTGCAGGCCCTGAAGGCAGCGTGCTTTTCTTCCCCCCAGGGCTACCAATTAGCACCTCATCAGCTCCAATTAGAGGAGACAAAGGCCGTGCAAAGATAACTCCCAGAGAGAGGGCCGCACAACAGCATGTAATCGCTTAAGACAGCTCCGGGGCATTCTCCTTGCTTACTGTGCGCCGCCTATTCACCGCTCTTTCTTCCTTTTGGATGCATTTAAGACTGTTTGGCTGGGAAGACAGGCCTCCCAGGAGTCTCAGAGCCCCCATTCAGAGGCTACCTGTTTACAGCTCCCAGAACCCGAGGACCTAAACAATCCCATATTGTGCGCTCGGCGCTTCCTTAAACTCCGGCTTCCAGAATAGCGAGCGCTTGGGGGCTGGGCCGGCGAAGTTAAAGGCTGCCTTTATCCTCATTGAGGGTTCTCCTTGTACTGTCTTCTAATTACATGGGAGGGCAACAATGTATTTTTTTCCATGAGAGTTCTTTGGAGCAGTTAATTTGGTGCCTGTACTAAATGCCCCCAAACATTAATTAGTGTGGAAGGAACCCTAATTTCCTCAGCAGCTTTCCTCTCCTGCCCTTGTTTTCACATAGGCTTGGATGAGTCTCCATAATGAAATTACCTCATTAATGCCTTTATCCCTGCACAGTCACTCATTCAAAACCTACCATTTAGCTTTAATTTAATGCTGTCAAAAGTAAAAAGGTGCATTCATGGCTTTGATTAGGGATTTTTTTCCTCCCCTCCCTCCTCCCCCCCTCTCTTGCCCCCACCAGGGGCGGACAGATTTAAATTATGAAGATGCTGAGTAGCGAGTTATAATTGGGCACAAGCAGCACTTGAGCGAATATTAAAAGCTTTCAAAGCCCAGCCCAGCTAGTCTGCTGGCTATTAACTGCGTCCGGTGCACCGGGGTCTTCGCGCTCTGAATGGATGGCGACTTCACTGCAGCCAAGCAAATGGGCTTTAATTTTTGTTTAATACACAGTGGAGTTGTATTTACCCACATGGCAATTGCTTCTAGATGAGCTCCCTTTGGCCTATTGTCCTGTGAATTTATTATTCATGGTTTCTAACCCGGAGCTTTAAAGAGCTCTGTGTAGACCAAAGGTGCTAGAAAAAAGTGAAACTCCCAGACTAACGTGGAGCCTAACTTTCTCTTTCTTGGGCTACACTTTCCCTTTTTTCTTCCTTCCTTCCTTCCTTCCTTCCTTCCTTCCTTCCTTCCTTCCTTCCTTCCTTCCTTCCTTCCTTCCTTCCTTCCTTCCTTTCTTTCTTTCCTTCTTTATTTCTTCCTTTCCTTTTTCTTTTTTCTCTCTTTTCTTTCTCCCTCCCTTTCTTTTTTCCTTCTTTCTTCCCTCTCTCCCTCCTAATTCCTTCCTTCCTTCCTTCCTCCTTTCTTTCTTTCTTTCTTTCTTTCTTTCTTTCTTTCTTTCTTTCTTTCTTTCTTTCTTTCTTTCTTTCTTTCTTTCTTTCTTTCTTTCTTTCTTTCTTTCTTTCTTCTCACCTACTGCATGTAGAAAACTTAGAGAACTGTCAGGGATCACTAAGAGATTAAGGAACTCCCTTTGAGTTACACAGCCAGTGTGTATCAGAGGGAGGACTTCAATCCAGGTAGTCATAGAATCATAACTTTATACTACCACACAAAGTGTTGTTATGAAGTTTTTATATATCTTTTTTTTCGTTTTTTACCTCCTTGAGGTATGTGTTTAGAAATGAGATCTTTAGATCAAAAGGTATATGAGTAGTTTGGTCACATATTTCCCATAATTCCAAATTGTTTTTCCAGAATGGACCAGGTCACAGTTCTACCAGTAGGATATTAGTGTACCCGTCTTCAGAATCTCCATCTTTTATCTTTGCCAGTTTGGGTAGCTAGAGGTCCAGGCCTCCTGACTTTGAATTCAATTCTCTTTCCATCAAAGAGGCTGTTTTCAAATTTCGATCATCCATGAGGAAGTACCTGCCTTTCAATAGCGTGTAGGTGTTCATGTTTGTTTATATTTAACTAATTTCAACTTTTTTTTCAGGAAGATTGACTAAAAAACAAGCCTAGGGCTGGTTGCATATTAAGTAGTCTTCATAATCTAACACCCAGAAGTATGAAGGCTACATTTTCTTTCAACTGTTAACATGAAAGGTGAGTGTGTGGGGGGAGCCCTCAGTTCTATAGTGTTGTTTTTTTTTCTTTTGTCAATAGATGGATGTGTGGATGAGAAAAACAAAGGAGGGATGAGTTCAAGCTATAGTTTTATGAGATTTTTCCTTTTTATTTTTTAAAGAACATGAAAATATAGGCTAGCACTTCTCCTCAATAAGCGTTAATATTGGAGACTAGGTCTAACACATGTAATCAGTGTATTCAGGATATATCCAAACTGGTAATGTTCTCCTGCACAGATGCAATTCCTCAGTTCACAGTAGCTCAAATCAGGTAATTCCACTTCATGGACAAAGCCATCTCAGAAGCAAATGACAAATGTCATTGTCCTCAGGTTGCAGACATTGCTTTGTGGCTTCAGCAACTTTGTTTCCATGTTCCCTACATTGAGAATGGCTTAGTTTATGGATGACACTTTTTTCTCTCATATCTCATTCTACAAATTGGAAGGGTTGTGATGTGTGTTCCTGTAGTGAGCCTGGTATAAACCAAAAATTACACACCCGTATCTCCTCTCCACCAGTCAATTTCTGTATTTCTAAACAGAAAGTTTGTTTACTATAAGCACCAAAGAAGTACATGAAGGTGCTATGTTATTTGCTAATACAGTTAGCCCTTCCACATCACAACTGTCCCCATTGTGGTTTCAATATATCGTAGGCCACTATAAGAAATTAAGTGGAAATTTTTGGGGAATTGTGCAGAGCCTGCAGACAAGATGGGAAGACCAGCAGATGATATAGTAAAAGTTTAGAAACTCAGAAATGCATAAAATATATGTACAGTATTGTATTATATCAACCTATTTTATGTTTTAATACCATAATGATTCAAACTTCTTTGGGATAAATCCGAATTTTTCAGATTGTGGGGGTGCAGCATCCCTTAATACTCGAGATGTGAAAAGGATAGCTGCATAGTTTTTAAGTTTTTTTAATAGTTCTTTTAAGAAGGAGAAAAGAAATCCATAGATTAAGCTTCAGAAAAATATTTTATGGGACAACTTTAAAAAATGCCAGA
The DNA here is from genome assembly GCF_028372415.1 of Notamacropus eugenii. NCBI lineage: Eukaryota > Metazoa > Chordata > Mammalia > Diprotodontia > Macropodidae > Notamacropus > Notamacropus eugenii. The sequence continues at coordinate 430,443,557 of NC_092875.1, read as the reverse complement.
TAAGAGCCATGCCAAGGAAACTTGCCATACTTCTGAACTCAAAATGCTGTGTTTGTAATTACAAAGCATCAGACTCAATAGATACTTACCTCCTAGAGAGAGAAGTGATGGGAATTTTAGAGTATGATCAGACAGCAAAAACAAACAAATAAACAAAAAAACATGATTTGGAGTCAAATGAGATTCAGAACCATAGTTCTGCCACTGACTGCCTTCATGGCCTTGGCCTCGATCTCTTTACCTATGAAATGAGAGGGGTGAGCTAGGTGTCTTCTAAGGTCCTTTCCAACCTTACCTCTGTGACTTTAGGACTTGGTGTCCTGTACTGAACTCTGCCAAAGTGGAGGCTTCCAGTCAACATACTCAGTTTGTCTCTGCCTTCTTTCTCCACTGTCAGTGTCAACCACGTTATTTGCAAAACCAATTTCTTTGGGTTCCTTAGCAAGATCAATTAAATTCGATAACATTTATTGATTTTTCTATAATGTACAAGGTGTGATGTTAGACACCTTGGGGGATATAAAGATTGTCCCTGGTTTTAACACATAATCCTCCATGCTAGCATATGAACAAATATTCTTGTTTGGATTTTAGTGAATAATACACTGCTTCATGGTGTCATATCTTTGGTTGGGACACTTGTTTAATTGACAGGAAAACAAAGTCAGTGTTTGAAATGACCAGATATAGAACGAAATGCTTTGCTTCCTTCCATTAATATTAACTTGGACATTTTTTGCTTGGTGTTGATTGCCATATTGTGTCTCCATAGGTTGTAGATTGGTGATACTATTACCATACATGACATTTATACATTCCTGTAAGGTTGGCAAGATATTTTACATGCATTATTTTACCTGAACCTCACAACAGTGTTATAAGCAGCCTCAGCCTGGGGACCGACCTACCACTTCAAGTTGGGGAAATAACTCCGTGTGTGCTGTGAAGGTATCTCCCATTGAATTGCTTCCTCTTCCTTTCAGGGAATTAGTTTCTCTTCCACTCTGGCTCCTGGCTTGGACTTGCTTCAGAGTTAGCTACTCAGCCCTTTAAGGATCTTTGGGGTATGGCCAAATTTTCATCCTGGGCTGATCCCAAACTACCCCTCAAATCCCATGAAAGATGAGTGTTCACATTTGGCAGAGGGATCATTTCATTACCTTTTGTTAACATATAAACACTTCAACATCCCTTGTATTACAAAAGTCACTTCTTTCTCTGGGTCTCAGTTTCCCATATTTATAAAACGAGGAGATTAGTAGACTGGGTTATCTTTAAGATGTTTTGCAGTTCTAAGTCCTAGGAACTGGTGTGCATCTGGCACTATATATGCAAAATGCTGTGAGAATCCAAAGAAATATTTAACACACTCCCTGGTTTGATGAAACTTGCATAGTTAAGGAATAAGACATAAATGTCTAAAAAAGGCACATATGGATATAAGAACTAAACAATTCATGGAATGTCCCAAGAAGGCATTTGATTAATTGCCCAGTGAAAAATGGAGGAGGAATTAAAAGTAAAATAATACACAGAACCCACAAGGCTCCGAAACAATCACTGAGCCTGAAGTGATTAAGATGGAAAATCAAAACAAGAGACTTGGAGCTGGCCCAGTGAAAGACCAATGTGGAATCAAAGGGGAGTGCATTGGCACCCTCTACTGCCCTTGAGAAGCATAACAGGACAATTTTGGGACAGAAAGGGACAGGAGTTTGGAGACGGGAGTCTTGGATGAGGTGAAACAGAGACATGAGCCAGTGGAGAAAGGAAGCAAATGATTTTGGAACCACTTGCATGGAAAAGGGTTAGAGAATTCAGACAAATAATTAGAAAGTGCTCTGAAGTTTTTAAAGTGCTTTACGTACATTTTCTCTTTCGAACTTCATAAACTACTCTATGAAGTGGGTATAAGGGGCATCATTACCTCCATTTCACAGATTGTAGAAACAAAGATTTAGAGCTCGAAGGGACCTTAGAGGTCATCCATGTCAACCTCCCACCTTCTTCCTTTATGAGAAAGCAAAGGCTCAGGAAAATTGTTTGTTCAATGTCAAAGGTTATTTAGTCCACCCTCTTCATTTTAAAAGGGCAGCTAGGTGGTGCAGTGAACAGAACTCAAGGCTTGGTGGCAGGAGGACCTGAGTGCAAATCCAGTTTCAGGCAAGTTACTAAGCTGTGTGACCCTGAGCAAGTCACTGTTTGCCTCAGTTTCCTCATCTGTAAAATGAGCTGGAGAAGGAAATAACAAACCAGTCCACTATCTTTTCCAAGGAAACCCTAAATGGGGTCTTGAAGACTCAGACACAACTGAAATGACTGACAACAACAAAGTTCATTTTTAGATGAGGAAACTGAGGCGCAGAGAAGTTAAATAACTTACTCAAGGTCACACAAACATTAGGATTCAAACTTGGGCACTGGGATTCTAAGTTCATTACTTTGTTGGGCAAATGTAGCAGATTCAGGATCTGAACTCACGTCTTTTAATTCCTGATCCAGCAGTCCTTCCATTTTCCACACTGACACAAAATAAGGCAATTGATTTCCCTAAGCTTGCATAATTAGCATGTGTTAAAGATAGGATCTGAAGACTTTCCAAGTGGCCTCTGTGCACTTCATCAGACTAATAGTCTAAAATACTCACTTGGCATGAAACTCCAGAAGATTTCAGAAATATAACATATATATATATAAACATATAAATAAAATATAATGTCAGAAAATAATCAAAGAATGGAAATAGTTGAAGATGTGTGCCTTACAACTGACAGTTTTATGATACCGTAAGACCATAGTTGATAATACCATGTGTTATGTGTAAATGGAATCAGGGAAAGGAAATTCCAAGGTCAATATTACCTTTGGTATTTGTTCACAATCAGTAAAAAGCAAGCAAGAAAAGGCCTTTGTGCTCTTTGTGCATCATAATCTTTGTGTACTTAGCCAAAGATACTGGTTGAGTTTCTGAGATGGGGGAAGAGTGGGGGAAGGATGTTCAACTGCATCTCCCAGTTTCCAGATCTGGGTAACAGTAGAGATAACATTGGTCTATTTCAAAGAGACCTCTAAAGGGATAACTGATACAAGGAATATATCCTTTAGCCCAGAGCTCATTGGGTTTATGCAGCCCTAATTACGTAAATCTAGAGAAAATGGAATTTACTTGTAATTATGTCATGGAAGGTACAGGCTTTTCTTTTTCCTCACTTGTTCTCAAAGAAAAACTCAAGCCTGTTTTCCACCTTCCTGGTTGTTTCTGGTCAATAGCAAGGAGCTTCTACTTGTGGCCTGGCTGTATCGGTATTACGTAGTCAAGTAGTTCATTCAGCTTGATGAAAAGAAGGCTGACATAAACAAGCATTGGGCTGAATGAACAATTCCCACTGATTAGCCCAAATATTTGGATTCAAGTGTAGGTCAGCAGCAACCATTTGAAACTTTGATAATGAAGGCCAGTGGGAACCAAATGTACGTAAAGGAAGAAACTAAGGAAGGAAGGAAAAAGGAAGGAGAAAAAAAGACTCTTTGGGGGATAAATCAGGGTAGAAAAACCAAACAAAGTCTTGGGTAGGGGGCTTCAGTTACTGAGGTAAGTAAGCAGCAGTAAAATTGACAACGTCAACCTGGTTTAAGGAAGCTGAAGATCCACTCTATTTTCTTTCACTAGAAAAGTGGAATGTGTAATTTATTACTACTGGAGTATTGAAAGAATCTCTGGATTTGGAGTCCAAGGATCTGGGTTAGAATCCCAGCTCTTCTGTTTGCTAGCTAGGTGCCCTTGAGGAAGTCATTTCAGCCTTCTTTTAACTCACTGTTCTCATTTATAAAATAAGAGACTTTTAATTACATGATTTCTCAAGTCCCTTCCAATTCTAAATCACAAGGACCACGTGGAGTCATCTCATGATCTTATAGCAAAATACTAAATTGCTTTTTCTTTAAACTCTACTTAACAACTTAGCCTGTAATCTCTAAAGGATTCTTTTGTATTATCTCAGCCAATTGACTGTTTAGGGTTAGTTTCCTAAACCTCAGTTTTAAGTTGTAGTGACTATTTAGGTTTTAGTTAAACTAGGTTTCATTTCCATAGACTTAAAATACACCAGAGTACTGAAGTTCTCACCATTTCACGGAGTTTACAAAGCAAAAATCTGTACTTGGATTTTTATTCTCAGTGTGAACTTAGCAGTCAAATTTACCATGCCATGGTAGCATTCTTCATAGTGATCCCAAAGCCTCTATTTGCCTATCTGCCGCAGCTCAGAATTCTTTCTTGCATAGTTTATTCTCAGACAACTGAATTATATACGGACAATGTTTCTAATTTGTCTCATTTTTGTGTTTGGATTTTCACCTGTGAATCAGGGCCATACAAATCCCAAAGAATCAGACAAAGAAAGCAAAATTTCCCCAACTAATGCACTCCTTGTTATCTTGTACCCTGAAGAGTCAGTCAATTCCCATGAAATTATTCTCCCAAAATCCTGAATGGGTGATTACCCAAGAATTAGTCTCCACTTTTCCCCACAGAGCACCTCTTGACCCTGCCCTCCTTTTCCTTTGAATTAGAGCAAGAGGCTGGGAGGATGGAGACCCAGCCTTGTACACCCAGAGATCCTCAAAGTTTGGCTGGATCATGAAGCTGTTTGGAGGATTTGTATAAAAAAAGAACAGGTATTTGGCCTGCCTAGAAATGGGGAATCTGTGTTCATCTGTGTTCTTGTTTTTTTTCAGGCCTCTCAACACAGTAACATGATATATGGTAAAAAATGTGAATATGGCCTTTCATATTTATTTCTCTTTTATAGGTTCAGTAGGGCTTTCAATTATTGCATACCTCAGTTTCTTAGAATATACTATATTGAAAATATCATTAGGCTCTTATGATCTTCCACTGAAATTTAGATTATGACTTATCTGGTAATCCATCAACAGGAATGCTCGGCTAAATAGCTTTTAAAATCAATTAATTAATAAATATTTGTTAAGCATTTGCTATGTGCCAGGTACTGTGTGAAGTGCTGGCAAAGAAAAAGGCAAAAACAGTTCTTGCCCTCAAGGGGCTTACATTCAGTAGGGGGACATTAGGAACATAAATATGTACATACAAGATACATGTAAAAAGATAGAAGGGACTGGGAAAGTCCTCCTGAAGAAGATAGTATTTGAGTTGAATCCTGAACGAATCCAAGTAAATCAAGAGGTCAGGAAAGGTTGTCGAGGAAGGAAGAGTAAAGGGGATTGGGGTCAAGGAGGAAGACTCTGTCCAGGACTGCAGTTGGCCATTCTCACTCTCAGCAATGTGGTAGAGCTGGCTGACCCTCCCCACTGTCAGCCAAACTCTACCACGCAGGCCACACACACACATACACACACACACACGCACACACGCACATACATACATACACCTGTGTGTATGTGTGTATATATGTATATACATATATATAAAACTATTTGTATGTGTGTATATATATGTATCATAATGATTGATTAACCACAATCCTTAATTCCCTGACTATGCCAGATAGTAAGGAGTTTCATGTATGATAATTGGTTAGTAGTTGTTTATGTGATGAAAATGAGAGCCTCCCAGATGGAGGCTTTATGAAGATTCTTGGGCCATATAGCATTCCCTATGTGTGAATGTAGGATATATGCATATTTGTGGATATGTAAGCTCTAGGTTTATAGAGGGAATGATCTGTTATTACATTTATATGTTATTAAATGCCCTTAATGTAAACTGTACCCTCTGGTTGACAAAAATAGACATATAGCTCATGATCTATTCCAGAGGACTCTTATCTATAAAGTACCTGAAACTTGAGTTATCTAACTGGAGTCCTATAGATTAGGGGAGGGAGCTATAGAAAGATATAAGAAGAATGATTAGTAATTAAAACCCAAGATAACGAAGAGTCAAGTAATATCAATAGCTAGGTAGTGCAGTGCATAGAGTGCTGGGCCTAGAGTCAGGAGGATCTGAGTTCAAATCTTACCTCAGATACTTACTAAGCAATGTGACCTTGGGCAAGCCACTTAACCCTGTTTGCCTCAGTTTCCTCATCTGTAAAGTGATCTGGAGAAGAAAATGGCAAGCCACTCCAGTATGTTTGTCAAAAAAAAGCAACCCGTAACCTGGTTGGGCACAACTAAACAACAACAAAAATTAAACACTTACTATCTTGTAGGAACTGTACTAAGGGCGGGGAATAAAAAGAAAGGCTACAAAACTGCTCCTGACTTCAAGGAGTTTACATTCTAATGAGAATGCGGGGCTGTTTAATGGGCAGGTAATTACTATTATATGTATGTATATACACACATGCATGCATATATGTATTTATGTGTGCATATGCATACATGTATGTGTGTATATGTGTGTACATACGTGTGTGTGTAATTGATTGGTTGTTATCTTTTGCTTTGGAAGAGGACCAAAATGACATCACTATCCTAGACTCAAGGTATAGTGTGTCTAACTGTGGCTGATCAGGTCAATATGAGCTAAGAGTGCTCTACCACAAGTCAGATACAAATAGTCCATGTGAACATTTGGGGTGGCTTCTCTAAATTTATGCATCTCACATTTCTTTTGAGCTACTTCAATTCTGCTTTGCTCCTAGAGCACAGGACCTTCTCTGATGTGGGCATACCATGCCAAGTGGTCCTATACCAGTGTCTCCCATGTCACACGATCAGTTCCAAAGTTCTTAAGAGAAACCTTGAGAGTGTCCTTGTATTGCTTTTTTTCACTGTGATGTGAGTGCTTACCCTGTGTTAGTTCTCCATAAAATAGTCTTTTGGAAAGTGTACATGTTGCATTCAAACAACGTGGCCAGCCCATCATAGTTGTGCTCTCTGCAATAGAATAGGAATGTTTGGCAGTTTAGTTTGAGAAAGGAACTTAGTGTCTGGTATCTTATGCTGCAAGGTGATATAAAATAGATTGAATGGTAAACTGAGACAGGAAGATACTAACAGCTGGGGATGACAGGCTTCTGCAGAACATAGATTTAAGTTGAATCTTGAAGGCAGCCAGGGAAGCTAAGAAGCTAAGATGAGGGAGAAGAGTATTCCCAGCATGATGACCAGTGCATTCCAAGATAGCTGGTGAAAAGGCATAAACAGGAGATGCATGGGTTAAGGAGCAGAAGGGAGTAGTGTAGCTGGATCATAGTGTGCAGGGAGGAGAGAAAAGTGTAACAATATTGGAAATGTAAGAAGAGGCCAAGTTATGAAGACCTTCAAATGCCAAACAGTGGACTTCATATCTGATCCTAGAAAAGAGAGGTGGGTAGGTGTGTGTGTGTGTGTGTGTGTGTGTGTGTGTGTGTGTGTGTGTGTGTGTATTCGTCCTTTGTTGCCAAAGAAGACCATGCCATCCGAGAAATAATGACATGACTTGCACTTGACTTTGTTTTGAGTGAGGGAGGGCTGTGCAGGTCACCAGCCTCACTTCTCCTCCAGAGCCATCTGAATCCAGTGACCAAATATTCATCAGGATGACTGGAGATGACCCAGAATGAGGCAACCACAGTTAAGTGACTTGCTCAAGGTCACACAGCTAGTGAGTGTCAGGTGTCTGAGGGGGGTGGGTAGGTACAGTAGATAGGGTAATGGACTGCAATCAGGAAGACCTGAGTTCAAATCTGGCCTCAGATACTAGCTGATCCTGGAGAAGTTTCTTATCCTCTATGTATCTTAGTTTCTTCAGATATAAAAAGGGGATAATAATAGCACCTACCTCCCAGCGTGGTTATGAGAATCAAATGGGATTTGCAAAGGGCTAACAGAGTGCTTGGCACACAGTAAGTGTTTAATAAATGCTTTTTCCTTTCCCTCCCCTCCCTCTTCTCTCTTACTTCCCCTTCCCTCCCCTTTCCCTTTCCCTTTCTCTTTCACTTTCCTTTCCCTTTTCTTTCACCTTTCTCTTCTCCTTTCCCTTCCCCTTCTGTTTACCTTTCCTTTCCTTTTTCCCCTTTCCCTTCCCTAGAGAATTTCTAGCTCATTGAGGTGGAGGGGAAGGTGATATAGTCAGACCTATGAGTTAGAAAAGTTACCTTGGTAACTGAGTGGAGAATGGATTGCTCTGGAGAGAGACTTGCATCAGAGGGATCCATTAGGTGGAAATTGCCATAGTCCAGGTAAGGTAATAAAGGCCTGAACTGGAGGGGTAGAAGTATGAGTAGAGAGAAGGGACCATTTTATAAGGAATACTTTGAATGTAGAAATGACAAGATCTGACAACCATTTGGATATGTGGTTTGGGTTTGAACAAAGATAACACCAAGTTTGCAAGCCTGGGTGACTTGGGAGGATGGTAGTGCCCTCCGCAGTAATAGGGGAATTTGGAAGAGGCAGGGTTTTGGGGAAAGATAATAAGCCCTGCTTTGGATACGATGAGTTTGAGATGCCTATCAGACGTTGTTTGAAATGTCTGGAAGGCAGATGGTGATGTGTGAGTAGCTCAGGAGAAGGATTAGAGATGTTTATATAAATCTGGGAGTCACTGGTAGAGAGATCGTAATTGAATACATGGGAGATGATGGAATCACCAAGTTACAAAGTATTACTTATACAAGTCTTTTCAAGTTTTTCTGAAACTACTTTTATCATTTCTTATGGCACATATATTTAATTATATTCATAAACTATAATTTGTTCAGTCATTCTTGAAATCTTGGGTATCCCTTTTATGTTTAATTCTTTGCTAATAATTATGGAAATGTAAATTAAAATCGATGGTCTACTTCATATACGTCAATGGGCAAAGATGATGAAAAAGGAAAATGACAAGTATTGGGAAGACTTTGAGAAGTCAGAAATGTCTGGTTGTTTGCTGGTGGGCTGTAGAATGGTCCAGCCATTCTGGAAAGCAGTTTGGAACTATATCCCTATATCATTAGGCTGTGCACAGCCTTTGACCCATAGATACCACAACCAATCCTATATCCCTAAAGAGGTCAAAGAACAGAGTATCTAGTGATAGTGATGCTCAAAAAAGGAAGAAAAGACTACTGAAAGAAATACAGAATAGTTCAGAAGGAGGTCAGAAGACAATACAAATCATCAAGACAATTTTACAACTAACATACTGACTTGGGTGTATAATTAAAAAAAAGCAAATTGTAGTTAATGAGATTTATAGTTTTGTATAGAATCCTCTCTTTCTGTTCTTTAGATGTGGCAACATTCATCTTTTTTGGTGTTGGTCAAGTTCAATTAAAATGAAGTTTTTGGTAAAGAAATCAGTTCCAAAATTAGAAGAAAAGGGAAAAAAAAGACCTAGAGTTTGGGGATCAACTTCAGGGTCATGTGAGTCACCAGGATACTGAGGCAGGAATGACAAAACAAATAAGCAAATCAATGACCTGCCAAGGTGATTTTAGGCTACATTAACAACAGTTAATGCCCAGCACCCGAGCGGCTATAGCCTTACCTTCCTCTGCCTTTCTCAACCCCCTTCTGGAGTATCCTGTTCGGTTCCATAAGCCAGGTTTTAGAAAGAACACAAACAAGCTGGAGTGTAAATCAAGGAGAGCCACCAGCATAATGAGGGGGCTTGAAACTAGGCCACATGCAGACTGGTTGAAGGAAGGATGTTTAGCCTAGAGAAGAAATGACCTTGAGGGACATACTGTATTTGATGGGCTGTCTTGTGGAGGAAGGATTAGATTTAGGCTACTTGGCACTTAGGACAGAATTAGGACTAATAACCGAAGGGTAGAATTGTACTGATTGAATGAAAGTCACAGAGATCAATTTTAGATTGATATACAGAAAAACTCACCAATGGTTAGAATTATTTTAGTAGAGAAAGGGCTATGTTGGGAGATAGTGAGTTCCCTATCACACAAGGTCATCAACTGGAGAATGCTGGTTGACTGTGTGTCAGACACATAATGAGATTACAGGTAAAATTTGGACTGGAACAGGTACTTTCTGTTACTGAAATCTTATAATGCTTATGTTCAGTTTAACAAATAAATGTCTACTCTGTGCTCAACGCTGAGCTTGTTATTGAGGATACAAAGACAAAAATGAAGCATTTCTTGTCCTCAAGCAGGTTATGTTTTTCTGAGCAGATACATGTACCCACAAAAGTAAACACAAAGTAATCTCTGGAAGGTGAAAGAAGTAACCATTGGGAGGAAAAGCAGAAATCTTTATGCAAGAGGGGACACCTAAACTGTGCTTTGAAGGAAACTCAGAATTCTAAGAGGCAGACATGAGAAAGGAGTACATTTTAGGCATTGTATACACAAACACAAAGGCATAATAAATTCAGGAGATGGAACATCATGTACAGGGAATAGCAAATAGGCCTGTTTGGTTGAAATGTAGACTATATAAAATGGGTGTAATAGGAGGAATAGGAGTGGGAAGGTGTGTCCACCATGAGGCAGATTGTGGAGGGCAGTGCATATGAGGCTGAGGATTTTGCATTTTATACTAAATGTTAATACGGTGCCACTGAAGATTTTTGAGTAGGGGAGCTACATCATGCAACAAACTTCACACGAACCAATAGTATAACAAGAATTTCTGTTTCTGAAATCTTCCTGTTATATCCTGTGGGTCTGATAAATAAAGTTGAAAGAGTAATGAAATTCCAAAAGGAACATAAATATTCAATTTTTGAGATGCATTACGTTAGGATCACCACCATCCCCATTACTGTGGGAGACATCTACTTTCCTTCCAGTTTGGGGTTTTTGCTGCTTTTAGAATTTAAGGGAAGCAAAATAGTATAGTACATAGAAAGTAGGCCTTGGGAGTCAGGCAGCCCCAGTTTCAAAGTATAGTGTGTTTGACCCTGGCTGATGAGTTCAGTGGAGGTGGGCATACATAGTCCATTTGAACATTTGGGATGCAGATATCTCTAGATTTGTACATCTAATATTTCCTTTATGCAACTACAATTCTGCCTTGCTCATAGAACACAGCACTTTCTTTGAGGTGGGCATGCCATTCTGGGTGGTCCTGTGCCATGTCTCATAGTTACTACTAGAGTTCTTCAGAGATACTTTAAAATTGTCCTTATATGGCCTCTTCTGATACCTGTATGACCTCATGTGAGTTCTCCATAAAATAGTCTTTTAAGTAAATGTGCATTTGGCATTGAGACTATATGATCAACCCATCAGAGCTGCACTCTCTGCAGTAGAGTTTGAATGTGTGGCAGTTCAGCTTGAGAGGGGACTTCAGGGCTGGTCCTTTATCTCTGTACCATCTCTTCTCTCCCCACCTTTCCATCTTCCTTTTGTGTACTATCTCCCCCTCTTAAATTGTAAACTCCTTAAAGGCAGAGATTATATTTCTTCTTATTTGTATCCCCAAAGCTTAGCACACTACCTGGCATAAGGTAAATGCTTAATAAATGCTTGTTGAATTGAATTGAAATTAATCCAACCATTCTGCAAGCATTTGGAATTATTCAAAAAAAAGTAACTAAAATAATTCTATCCTTTGCCTCAGAGATCTCACTGGTAGGCACATACCTCAAAGAGATGAAACATAGAAAGAAATACTCCATGAGCACCCAAATATTTAGAGCAACACTTTTCATAATAGCAAAGAACTGGAAACAAAGTAGATCCTCATCGACTGGGAAATGGCTAAACAAATTGTGGTACATTAATATAATAGAATATTACTGTGTAGCAAGAAACAATGAATATTAAAAATACAGAGATGCATGGGAAGGCTTATTTGAGCTGACACAAATTGAAGTGTTGCACGACCATCACAATGACTATTAAAATGTAAATTAAAAACCAGAATGCTGTATGAGTATAAATGACCAAGCTTGGCCCCAGAAAAAAGATGAGGAAATGCACTTCCTTCCCTTCTTTGAAGATCTGACGAACTTTGGGTGTGGAACACTGAATACTCTGTCAGACTTGATTGGTGGGTTGGTTAGGTTTGCTGAACTTCTTTTTCTCCCTCTCTTTTTTATTCTTTGTTACAGAGGAGGACTCTCTGGGCAGTGAAAGATATATGTGGAAAATAAGGTAATTTCAGAACAAAAGATATTAACAAAATTTATTCTATTTTTAAATTGAAGTAGTCCTTACCATTCAGGACTGCATATTTTATTAGGATCATATATACTCCCAGAGAAGTACGGGCAGGATACAAAACCAAAAAGTGCGCAGTACTATTACTATGGCAACCAAAAATGGGGAACCAGCAATTGGGAAATCAAAAAAGGCCTCTGGAAGGAAATAATACGGGAGCTGATCTTTGAAGGGAGCTAGTGGTTTCAAGAAATGCGTTTTTGGAGAAAGAACATTCCAGATAAAGGGGAATAGCTTGTCCAAAGGTAGGAGGAAATTGAATGGAGTTCTACCGGGTGCAATGAAAGAGAAGGTTGTTGTTCGTCCTTCATTCTGAAAGAGGACCAATGACATCATGAAGGTGATGTCTTGACTGGCAAATGAATTTTTAAGCTAAAATCTTTCCCAGATCTCAGTTTGTCTGAGGCAATACTCATTCAGTAATTAAACGCTAGGTAAGAATTGAGGAAGGTAGAATTCAATGGGGACTCTGACATGGATGAACATGAAGGAGCTGGGAGTGGTGGCCAGGGAAGGGAGCTTTGGTTTAAACAGTGTGTGAATCAAAATCACAGGGTTTCTGAGAGGAGTCACAGGTTGGTAGATTGCCTCACATTTCCCAAAAGTGGTGGTAATGTTCTATTAGTTATTTCTCTATGAGTTGCTTGAATCTATTCATTCCTTCCATCCAAACATCATGTTGTGGATTTTGTCACAGAGAGAAATTAAGTGTTGACTGCATTTAGTAAATATATTCCAAGATCAAAATAATTTGAAATTCACATGCCTATGAATGAGGTAGGCAAGTAACACCATATTATAGCTGGGAAGGCAAAGATTCTATGCTACAAGGCTCAGGAAATAAAGAAAAGCTTAAAATAGGGCCCCTCTAAAAATGAAAAACATTTTCAACCTCAAGATTGGTGTTTAGCCAGAAATGAACTTGATCTTGCCATTATACTAGAAAGAAGGGAAAAACAAAAGGAACCACAAGGCTTAAGTGATTTAGAAATTGAGCATATTATACTTCTCCAAATATTCCCATCCAAATTAATCAAATTTTCCACTTCATCACCCTCATCAAATTTAATGTGCTACATTTGAGTCCCCAGGAATTGCAGGCATTATAAGAGTAGCAAGTACTGTGCTGAAAATAAGGTGATATAAAAGGGTTCCCTTTCTCTCCCAATGGGCTCAGTGGTTTTTTGGGGCTGGGAGGGGCTATAATGAATTCAGGAAATTCAATTCAATAAGTAACATTTTCCTGTGTGTCCAAAGATAGGCTTCGTTTATGGTTTGGAGTAGGTATAGGAGGCCTTCAATATGGATTAAAGATACTGTACTATCTGTATGTATGAAAAGCTCTGCGGGACAGAAGAAGGAACCTTGTCGTAGAAGCTGTTCTAGTCTGGCTACTTCACCAGCAGCTGAAGCTAGAGGGACATGACCTGAAGGTGGACCTGGGAATGACCACTGAAACACATCAGAACAAGAAGGCTAGGGAGCGCACACTATCACTACTGCTGGTCAAAACTGTGACGGAGGAAGTCATCTCACTGCGACTCCTGCTTTTTGTGCTTCCCAATTTCCATCCATTTTCCTGGTTAGAAGCTTTCATTCTTGCTTATACTTCATTTCGAGGGCCTTCGCATTCTCAAGAAACTCTTATTCCTGATTCAGTTTGGCTTCCTACCCAGTAGAAAGGACTTAGGGTTTGAAATTAGAATACCTGAGTTTAAATACTGATTTTATGCCATCAGCCTGTAGGGCAACTTCACAAGTCATAGCACACCTTTGGGTGTTAGTTCTCTCGTTTAGAAAATGAAGGAGTTGGAATGGATGACCTCTATGATTCCTGCCAGCTCTAATTCTACAGTCTGGTTTACATTCTTGTTTGAATTCCGAAAGACCCAGAATCAATTGAAAGAGGCCCTAGTCCTTCACAATCTGGCTTCAGTCTCTCTGTTCATATTGAATACTTTTCTTCATGCCCTCCAAGTCAATCAGTCTGTCAATAAACACTCACTAATTATCTACTATGTGCTAGGCACTCTGCTAAGCTCCCTGGCTACAAAGAAATTTTAAAATCCCCTTCATTCAAAGACCTCACAATCTAAAGGGAAGGCAACATGCAAACTAATGCGTACAAATAAGCTATATACAGGATAAATGGGAAATAATCAACAAAGGGAAGGCACTAGAGTTAAGGAGATCTGGAAAGACTTTGCATAGAATATAGAATTTTAGGTGGGACTTGAAGAAGCCGGGTGCCAGGAGGCAGAGGTGAGAAGAGAGTGCATTCCAGAGAAGGGGGACAGTCAGTGAAAGTATCTGGAGCTATTAGACATAGTAGCTTACATGAGGAACACTAAGGAGGTCACTGTCACTGAATTAAAGCGTGTGTGTGTATGTGTGTGTGTGTGTGTGTGTGTGTGTATGTGTGTGTGTGTGAGAGAGAGAGACAGACAGACAGACAGAAAGACAGAGAATAAGGAACACGTGTAAAAAGATTGGAAATGCAAGGGGACAGGCTATAAAGAGCTTTGAATGGCAAACAGAGGATTTTATATTTGATACTGGAGGTGATAGGGAGCAACTGTAGTTTCCTGAATAGATGGGTGACAGACATGGTCCAACTTAAGCTTTAGAAAGATCAGTTTGGCAGCTGAGTGGAAGATGGACTGAGGCTATTGTAATAGTCTAAGTGCGAGACCTGTACCAGGGTGGTGGCAATGTGCGGGGAGAGAAGGGAGCATTTATGAGAGGTGTTACAAAGATAAAATCAGGAAGCATTGACAATAGATTGAAAGGAGAGGGGGTGAGAGAAAGTGAGGAGTTGAGGATTACACCTGGGTTGGAAGCTTGGCTAACTGGGAAGGTGCTGGTACAACAGGAACAACAGGAAAATCAGGAAGGGGGAGAGTTGCAGGGGGAGATAAAGCGTTCCATTTTGGACATGTTGAGTTTAAGATATCTATTGGGCATCTAGTTTGTGATGTCCAGTAGGAGATTAGAGATGTGAGACTGAATTGCAGCTGAGAGGTTAGAACTGGATACGTAAACTTGAGAACCATCAGCATGGAGTTGATCGTTGAATCCATGGAAACTGACAGGATCACCAGCTGGGGTAGTATAGACCCTAGGTCCTCCAGTGCAGCCCTTTGACTGAATCCAAACTTTACAGAACAAATCCCCTTAATAAAAAGATTTGTTCTATAAAACTTGAACTCAGTCAAAAGGCTGCACCTACACTTGGCCTCAAAGCCACAGGTTCCCTACCCCTGGTATAGAGGAAGAAGAGATATGGCCCAGGAGAGAGTCCCAGAGATTCCTATGGTATGAGTAATGGATATGAGCTGAATGAAAATCTAGCAAAGGAGACTGAGAAGAAATAGTCAGATAGCCTGAGGAAGCTAAGGATTGAGAAAAGACCATTAGATATGGTGCTTAAGAAATCATTAGTAACTTTGGAAGTCATGGACCATGCCTGTCACCAGATAGAAGCCAGAGGAAAGGAAGTAGAGGCTCCCACTGTAGATTGACTTCTTAAGGAGATTGGCCACAAAGGACAGAAGAGATAGGACAGTAGGTAATGGTGATGAATGGATCAAATGAGGGCTGTGTTTTTTTTGCGGGGGAGGATTTGGGAGAGATGGACATGTTTGTAGGCAATAGCGAAACAGTCAGTAGACAAGGAGAGATTCAACATAAGTGAGAAAGTGGGATGATAGAAGGGACACTTTGCTGGAGAAGATGGAATGAAAAGGGACCCCTTATACATATAGAGGGGTTTCCCTTGGCAAGGAAAAGGACTATCTCATTATGCAAGACAGCAGCGAAGGCAGAATAATGAGTGGAAAAAGGCATCTGGTTTATATAAGATGAGGAGGAGGAGCAAAGAGGAATTTCTTGGTGAATAGTCTCAATTTTTTCAGTGAAATATGAAGCAAGCTTCTTAGATGAGGAGGGAGGAAAGAGGAAGTAAGAATGGGAGGTCAGAGGAGGAAATAAAAAGGTTTGGAAAAGCTGCTGTGGTGAATGGGATAGTGAATCAATTAGCTCTAATAGGATGACCTTGCTACAGTGAGGGCCCATGTTCCACATGAACTGGCCTGTTTGCTGTACACAGAGGTCCATGTCCAGTCTCCAATGCCTTTGTAAGGACTAGTCTCCATTCCATAAGCACGTTCCCTCCTGGTAGAATTCCTAGAATCCTTCAAGGTTCAATTCATTGCTACCTTCTACAGAGGCCTTTCCAATATCTCTAGATGGGAGATTAAATTTTCTTCTTGGACGAAATTACTTTGCGTACATATTTTTGTTTACTTGTCAGGGTTCATATTTTTTCCCCAAAAGAATGCAAATATCTTGAGGTAAGGGAGTATCACTTTTTTTTTAACCTTTATGTCTCCAGCACAGTGACTAGATCATAGGAGGTGCTAAATAAATGCTTGTTTAGTGACTAAATGTATCTGTATCTGCATAAGGGCCCTCTCTACAAAAGTCCTGCAAATCACTACCACCTGCGGAAGCTGACTTTACTTTTGAATATCTCTAAATGTTAGGAGGCTTTGTCTTATACCAAGCATGTGTCAGTCCAATTCTTGATGACAAGGAACAGGACTATAGCCAAACACTCTGTAAATGTAACTCCACAGGGTTCATTGAAAAAGTACAGAGAATGACAGATATAAAAGGATATAAGGCCACATGTGCCAATCAGCTCCATGGGCACTTAGGGTTTTAGCCATCTTGGTTCTTGAGAGGTAAAGCAGCACAACTAGTAGATGTCGGAAAACTAGGCTTAGAGGTTACCTTGTTCAGCTGCCCCAGATGAGGTAACTGAGACCCAGAGAGATGAAATGTTTGACCAAGGCTACAAAGTTCCAGCAGAGCTGGGATTCGAACTCAAGTCCTCTGACTCCAAATGCAACATTTATTCCACTGAGAATAAAAAAGAAATAAAAATTAAATAAATTCCCCCTCATTAAAATTAAACAAACCCCATTCAAAGCCATTCACTTTCAATAGATAATTAAAGATACTGAGCTTCCCTTAAACACACACACACACACACACACACACACACACACACACACACACACACACGCACGCACGCACGCACAGGAAACCAAATGTTGGCCTGATGTTAATGCTTCCTGTAACTCAGTTTTTGCCTCAGAGATCTTTGTGAAGAAATGCCTCTGTCTAAGGAACTTGCAAACACTTGGTTAAATTGTCTCCATTTGGGGGGGGGGGGGCGGGGAAATAACCTCAACAAGCCAAACGTTAAAAAGATTTTGCATTTACAAAAGGGCTTCAGAATTTAACTTGCTTTTTAGAAAAGCCTGTGAACACATTCTAAAACTGCTATCACCACATTCTGTCTAGGAAATTGCCTTCATAATCTAAACAGGAACATCAATTGATAAAGAATGGAAGGAGCACCTGGCAGCTCCCTCTTAATTCAGGACTGTTAGGACCACAGTGCCCCTGGGCTGTGTCTGAGGCTCTCCTCATGACTCAATTGTGCCATCTACTGAGTTTTGTGGGAGGGTGCAGCTTCTGAATCTCGAAGCCAGGGCAAAGATTCCATAGAAAGCTAGGGCTGCTATCAAGGACCACTAAGTTAAGCCTCTCCTCAATCAACCAGCAAATATTTACTATGTGCTACCCATTATTTACAGATGAGGAAACTGAAGCCAAGAGAGGTCATGTGACTTGTCCAAAGGCACACAGCTAAAATGACTAGGACCCAAAACCTTTGGAAACTTTAAGAAAAAAAAAGCACCTAACCCCTTATTAATGATAAGAGCTATCCAGAAGTGGAATACGTAGGAAGTAGTGGAATCTCTTCATTAGAGGCCTTCAAATTGTTGCTTATCAAATATATTGTGGTGAGGATTCTTTAGTTTGAGTTAGGTTAATTGGATCCTTCTAACTTGAAATTCCTGTGATTCTATACTTATGTTGAAGATTTACTTAAGATCACAGATTTAGAGCTAGAAGGCGCCTTAGAGATCATGTAGTCCAACTCTCTCATGTTAAAGGTGAGTAACGTGAAGCCCAGAAAAGGGAGATGATTGTCCATAGCCATAGGAAGTCATAGGGAGAAAAGCCAGGATTTGAATTTAGATTCTCTGACTCCAAATTTATTATGCTTTCTCCTAAATCACACTTGTCTGCACTTTCCTCTATCTCTCTTTTACCCTCCAAAACTTTTTAGGTAGCTCAGTGGATAGAGAGCTAGGCCTGGAGTCAGGAAGACCTGAATTCAAATCTGGCTCATATACTTAGTAGCTCTGTGACCCTGGGTAGGTCACTTAACCCTGTTCAGTTTCCTGATCTGTAACAATGAGCTGGAGAATGAACTACTAAACTGCTACTTCAGTCAGCATCTTTGCCAAGAAAACCCCAAAGAGGGTCATGAAGAGTTCAACACAACTGAAATGACTAACATATCTTGCTTATACAACTGGTATGTCCTTGAAAATGTATGTAAATAGAATTTGTGTATGTTGGATCACATTTCAGTGTACTAGAGTTCTCTAACCAAAGAAATATTATTGTGAATCATTTGCAGAGAAATTACCTAATTTACTTTTTTGTATAAATTTAAAATTTCATGGATTAAATATGTTTTTAACACAATGGACTTGAACTTTTTCAGATTATAGTCTTTATGCATTTGACATTTCTCTTGGAAAATCTTTCACTCTGGCCTTGTAAAGGTGGAAAGTTGTTTGTACTTTGGAAAAATAAGTGACCATCTCATTTATTCAGCAGCCATGCAGACAAAGAACAATGAATACTTAAAATTATGATGGTGGAGCTGGAGAGCTTTAAATGATTGGCTAGAGATGTTATATAGATAATAAGGAGTGCTGGACCAGATTATTGTGAACAAGTTAGGAACTGCAGATAAAAAGGTAAGAATAAGACCAGTAAATACACGGTAATACTTAAAATGAGAAGAGAAGTCTCCCAGAGAAATGTAGAACAATAAAAAGTTCAGGAGAAGAATATGGGAGGCAGTACAGGTGGAAATCCCACAGATAATGTGGAGGATCAGTAATGACTTAGGTAAGGCATTAAAACTATTCTAAATTGAGTTTAGAGGTATGATTTGATCTAGATCCTTATCTAAAGAGTCTCTAAATTCTTTGGTAGACTTTAGTTGTCACAATGCCTCAGACGAGAGGTTGTCCAAGGTCCTATGCATATTTTAGAGTTCCTCTGGATTGGAACATCCTAACAGAACCCATTTTGATAACCTACTTATATCCCCTGATATGGCCTTAATCCAAACCAGCCCACTGAGATAAAAGTAGCTTGGTTTGGTAAATTGTTTCTAACATTCAACTTTTAGGTTCTCAGACCTGTCTGGATTTCATCCCCTGGTGTCTGGGTCAGTGAGACATTGTCATAGTGAGAAGGGATACAGTGATGTAAATGGCTAACATTCTTTCAACACATATGCAACAATGATGTGCAAGGCAGTGTGTTGAGGAAAGTAGAAACATAAATATAATATTAAGCTCAACAATAATACAATGGGAAATGAGTTGTATAAGAATAAAGTACATTCATACACACTCAAAAGCATGTTGTAGCTGAACATTTCAAACTAACAGATGAATACGGGCTGTATCTTGAACAGTATCATATCAAGGATGCAATTCTAGGTTGTTTCAAGGAGGCTTTATTCTCCCAGACTCACCCAGTACTAAAGACTGACTCCTAACCAATTGGTAAGTAATAAATACAGCCATAGGATACGCATGCACACATGCAGACACACACACAGAGATACACACATATATACACATAGACATATGTAATACACACCCACCTGCACACAAACTCACGCAATTCACAATTCTCTTATTCTTTTTCTCAGGGATTGTCATCTTGAGTGAGACACACAGAGATGAAACCACTTCAGTGAAGTCTTGGCATTCCACCAATATGGCTATGCCAGTCAGAGACTTAAACGAATCTGAACCATCCTCGAAAAGCATCCAAAAATGTGAAAAGGATCCATGATCAGGGCCAGTAGGAAACCATCACTTCTTTCCTTCTGGTTCAGTCCTTTACTGCATACAGTCTCCTCTGTGTCCACAAAGCCTACACAAAGAAGATGAGCTACCATCTTCTTGGTGCTGTCCCTTGATCTAGTGCTGACTCAGCGTATACTTTATTGTTGGCTTTGGCCAAAGTGTTGATGCAGTAAGCAATATGGCAACAGTAAGTGTGCAGTCACTCAAAGAAGATAACACCAGTGGGGATACAATCACAAATCAGGCTACTAAATATTTTTTGCTTCTTGGGAAGTCAGTGGTAGGACCTAACAGCAAAGACTTAATGATATTATGTCAAGATTTGACTTTCAAAAAACAATTAAGTAGAGATACTAAAGCAAATTTATTTATTTTTTAAATTTTTTAAAATTTATTTATTTAACTTTTAACATTCATTTTCACAAAATTTTGGGTTCCAAATTTTCTCCCCATTTGTCCCCTCCCTCCACCCCAAAACACCGAGCATTCTGATTGCCCCTATCACCAATCGGCCCTCTCTTCTATCATCCCTCCCTTCCCTTGTCCTCATCTTCTCTTTTGTCCTGTAGGGCCAGATAACTTTCTATACCCCATTACCTGTATTTCTTATTTCCTAGTAGCAAGAACAATACTCGACAGTTGTTCCTAAAACTTTGAGTTCCAACTTCTCTTCATCCCTCCCTCCCCACCCATTCCCTTTGGGAAGGCAAGCAATTCAGTATAGGCCATATCTGTGTAATTTTGCAAATGACTTCCATGATAGTCATGTTGTGTAAGACTAACTATATTTCCCTCCATCCTATCCTGCCTCCCATTGCTTCTATTCTCTCTTTTGATCCTGTCCCTCCTTTGCTCCCTCCTCCCATTGCCCTCCCTTCCATCATCCTCCCCACCCTGCTTATCCCCTTCTCCCCCACTTTCTTGTATTGTAAAATAGGTTTTCATACCAAAATGAGTGTGCATTTTATTCCTTCCTTTAGTCGAATGTGATGAGAGTAAACTTCATGTTTTTCTCTCACCTCCCCTCTTTTTCCCTCCACTAAAAAGTCTTTTGCTTGCCTCTTTTATGAGAGATAATTTGCCCCATTCCATTTCTCCCTTTCTCCTCCCAATGTATTTCTCTCTCACCACTTAATTCCATTTTTTAAGATATGATCCCATTCTATTCCATTCACTCTGTGCTCTGTGTGTGTGTGTATGTGTGTGTGTGTGTGTGTGTGTGTGTGTGTGTGTATGTAATCCCACCAACTACACAGATACTGAAAAGTTTCAAGAGTTACAAATATTGTCTTTCCATGTAGGAATATAAACAGTTCAACTTTAGTAAGTCCCTTATGACTTCTCTTTGCTGTTTACCTTTTCATGCTTCTCTTCATTCTTGTGTTTGAAAGTCAAATTTTCTTTTCAGCTCTGGTCTTTTCATCAAGAATGCTTGAAAGTCCTCTATTTCGTTGAAAGATCATTTTTTCCCCTGAAGTATTATACGCAGGGTAGGTGATTCTTGGTTTTAGTCTTAGTTTCTTTGACTTCTGGAACATCATATTCCACACCCTTTGATCCCTTAATGTAGAAGCTGCTAGATCTTGTGTTATCCTGATTGTATTTCCACAATACTTGAATTGTTTCTTTCTAGCTGCTTGCAATATTTTCTCCTTGATCAGGGAACTCTGGAATTTGGCCACAATGTTCCTAGGAGTTTCTCTTTTTGGATCTCTTTCAGGTAGTGATCAGTGGATTCCTTGAATACTTATTTTGCCCTCTGGTTCTAGAATCTCAGGACAGTTTTCCTTGATAATTTCATGAAAGATGATGTCTAGGCTCTTTTTTTGATCATGGCTTTCAGGTAGTCCCATAATTTTTAAATTGTCTCTCCTGGATCTATTTTCCAGGTCAGTTGTTTTTCCAATGAGATATTTCACATTATCTTCCATTTTTTCATTCTTTTGGTTTTGTTTTGTGATTTCTTGGTTTCTTATAAAGTCATTAGCCTAATTTTGAAAGAACCATTTTCTTCAGTGAGCTTTTGAACCTCCTTTTCCATTTGGCTAATTCTGCTTTTGAAAGCATTCTTCTCCTCATTGGCTTTTTGAACCTCTTTTGCCAATTGAGTTAGCCTATTTTTCAAGGTATTATTTTCTTCAGCATTTTTTTGGGTCTCCTTTAGCAAGGTGTTGACCTGCTTTTTGTGCTTTTCTTGCTTTTTTTGTATCTCTGTCATTTCTCTTCCCAGTTTTTCCTCCACCTCTCTAACTTGATTTTCAAAATCCTTTTGGAGCTCTTCCATGGCCTGAGCCCATGGAATATTTATTTTGGATGTTTGGGATACAGAAGCCTTGATTTTTGTGCCTTTCTCTGATGGTAAGCATTGTTCTTCCTCACCCAAAAGGATGGGAGGAGATATCTGTTCACCAAGAAAGTAGCCTTCTATGGTCTTATTTTTTTTTCCCTTTTCTGGGCATTTTCCCAGCCAGGGACTTGACTTCTGAGTGTCCTCTCCACATCCACCATGCCTCCAGATCTGCCCAGCCAGTGCTTGGGGTCTGAGATTCAAATGCTGCTTCCCAGCCTCAGGGCTTTGGGGGGGGCGGGGCTGCTATTCAGTGTGAGATTAAGTTCAGGTGGTCAGGTCGGGGCAGGGCTGCCCCAAGGGGCTCAGTTCCCTCAGGGGGTTTATGCAGAGACCTTCAACAATGGATCTGAGGTCCTGCCTGCTTTGGGAGCCCCTGTCTGCTGCTGCCCCCATTGCTGCCTCCCAAGGGGGCCTGAGTTATGGAGACACCCCGCTCCCCTCTCGGTGAGCTGAAAAGACCCTCTCACTGACCTTTGGTGCCTGTGGGTGGAGGGACCTGCTGGGCCGCTGGAGATTCTGTCCCTGAAGCCTGCTTAGATCTGCTCCTCTCGGTGCCTTGCGGCCAAGGCAGGGCTGGGCTCTGCTCCAGGTCTGGTTCATGATGGACCTTTCGGGTCAGTTTTTCAGGTCTCTCTGGAACAGAAATCTTCTTCATTCCATTGTTCTGTGGCTTCTGCTGCTCCAGAATTTGTTGGGAGTTCTTCTTTACAGGAATTTTACGGGCTGTGGGTTAGGAGCTAGAATATGTGTATCTTTCTACTCCGCCATCTTGGCTCCTCCCCTACTAAAGCAAATTTAGTGCCACTGTGAAAATGAAAAGATTTATAGATAAATATTTTAGGCCTCAGCCAGATTCAAAGGGTTTCAAATTTGTATTTTAAAAAATATTAATTATAAAAATATGATTCATTGTCTTTATCTTTCACTGTGGAATACAAGGACTTTTTTTTCCCCTAATTGCCACATAGGTCAGACTATATGTCCTGTCTCAAGATGCATTTCTGAAAATAGGAAGTGATTATTATAAAGAAAAAAGTTCAGGAATGATCAATGGAGAAACATTTTTTTTTGTCAACACCTACTAGTTGCATACTTGTGATTTGAGATAGAAGTGATTGTCTATACCATGTTATCTAATGGTCTATTGAGAAAAAAATGATAAAAAATGCTCATTTGTAAACTTTCCTGTTTCAAAGAAAGGGATGATCTTTCATATGTGTAAATTACGTGAATAATCAAGTAATTTTATACCAAAAAAACCCCAAATGATTAGGCATCCCCATCCAGGGAATGTCCAAGAAAAGACAAATAAGATATAGACTTTGTCCTCTAGGAGCTTATTATACGTTGTCTGATAACTAGGAAGGGTGTGGTAGAAGACAAGCAGCAGTAATCAAGAAGTGTAGAGGAGCAGAAGTGAAGCTATTACTCCAAGCAAATGACCACTCACATATCCTTTTTGCCCTCTTTTGTTACTGATTAGGGAGGGATATTCATCTTGAAAGTCCTACCAGCATCAGAAGGATGTTGCTTCGATGTAGATAACCATAGTGAGTCTCCCAGAACACAACAGGTATAGTCTTTCTTTAAAGCAACCTAGAATTTACAGTTCATTCCAATGAGAAGTGAAGTTATGTGGAATAATGAAGCAAAATATTGGATTTGGAATCAGAAAATTTAGGTTCTTATCCTGGATCTACTGCTTACAACTTGTGTTACTTTGGGCAAATCACTTGATGTCTCTGGGATTCACTTTATACCATGAGTAGACTGGACTAAATCATTCCTAAGATTCCTTTCAGCTCAAAGTCTATGATCTCATGACTTCATTAAGTTTCAGTTTTTTCATCTGTACATTTAGGGGTTTGGATTAGATTGTCTTAAAGGTCCTTTATAGCTCTAAATTCTAGGATTACTTGAGGGTATAGTCAGAAATTCATTTTCTTTCCCAGTTATCTTCATTTTGAAAAGGCCCTTTGGTTCTATTTCCTATTGTGATCTCAGGAGCTTTATCCTCCTGGTGTATCCCACAATTCCTTTTTGCCTAAGGCCAAAGGGCTGCTTGGGAGACGGTGGTAATGGGTTCACCATAAATAGTTGCTGCACTCAAAGGAGACATCTAAAGAAATGATCTAGCTCAGTTTTAGTCACTGCTTTTGACTTCATTCAACTATGATTAAGGCTCTGGGGCTGCCAAACCAGCTCCTTCTCCAAATTCTAAGTCCATTATATAAAGAAATTAAAAGGAAGCAATAAAAAAAGAGATAGGTTTTCAGTGTGTTCATGTCATCCAGAGGACTTGACTGATTTTCTTAGGGAGATAGAAGACTGTGCAGTATGGACTGCCTCCAATTGCTCAGGGATCCCTCTTACTGGGACAACTTTCTGCAGTCCAAATGGACACTGGAGACTGTCTTCTACATGAAGATTCTCTTAATATCTTCAGCCATTATTTAGAAATAAAATATCCTTATCATTCTTTGTTCACCCTTCCAAAGATATGAACATAAAAAGTTCAATCAGAGCAAAACATTTGTTTCTTTCTCCTCTCCCAGTCCTCAGCCCCAAAACAGAGATGTGTCAGTCACCTCGAGTGGTTTTTTAAAAAAAATCCATGTTTATTTAGTATAATCTTGATTATGTTTAGCTTTCCTATTTTAAAAATTGTGTTTCTGTACAAAACCGCAAATATATTGTGGTTGTGGGTTGTTTTTCCACTTCAACCTTCCATTTTGAATCCAAAAAAACACCACACTTGGTTTGTCACATGTGTATTTGGTTTCCGTATTTTCCCCAACATTGAAAAGAAGTCTTTGGCCAGGTCTCTGTCTGAGTCTAGATTTTCCACATGTGCTCCTTGAGGTAACTTTAGTTGTGAAATACAAGATTGGACCCAGCAAAGCTTCTTCTCTTTCTCTGGAAATGTGGTGTGGAGTTCTGATGAGTGGTATAATGTTAAAGACAGCAGGGTCTTATTGCATATCCATAGCACATGGGTAAGTCACGTAAGCTCTCAGTGCCCCTTATCTCACCCCCAGCAACTCTTTACAATCACAAGTTACGCTGCAGTTGGTTGTCTGCATTGCCAAAGGGAATTTCTTGACTAGAGTTCTCTACTCCATTGAAGTCACATGCATGGACAAAACAAATCTGTGGACATAACATGTCTAGTCAAGAACAGCATGTTAATTAGTCATTCTCACCTCTCTCTAATCCAGGTTGATGTGTGGGCTTGAATTAACATTCGTAGATTCAGATCCACAGCTGAACTAACACATATAGTAACTGACAGTTCTAACCTCCAAGTACAAACTTGAAAAAAATTGGTTTGTGGAACAATAGAAATAAAGGCCACTAAAGTTACCTCAACCAGTATTCAAAACCTTACACAATCTAGCTCCAACCGAGCTTTTCAGTCTTATTTTGTATTATGTCCCCTTCATGCATTATTTCTGCCATATGGGACTACTCTATGGTTCCCTAGATTTACGTGTTATTTCTTGCCTCTCACTCTTCACATAGGCCTAGTTTCCCAACTTGGAATGAATTCCCTCCTTATCTATGACTTTCAGTCTCAGCTTGGGTGAGAGGGCACACCTCCTGTGCTTTCTCTCTTTAAATCACCTAAATTCACTTAGATAGGTAAATGTGGCATCATTCTTCCCTCCCAGCCAGCCTAGCATGTCACAAACTCCTTGAGAGCAGATATTTTTTCAATTTTTTGGTCTTTACACCGCTATCACCTGGCACAGTGCTTTGCACAGAGTAGGTATTTAATAAATTTTTGTTGAATTGGACTGAAATTTAATTAGAGCTTAAGAACTGACAACTCAACTGAATTGCTAATTATCTATTTTCTGAATGTGTTTATTAAAATGAAAATCATTTTTATTATGGAGAAAGAAGAAAGAAGTAGGACTGTGGAAGTAAACAGAGACTTTTGAAACATGTCTTGAGAGATAATGTGAAATTTAAGTCCCTATTTCCCAAAGTAATGCAAACTGCAATGCATAGCATCACCTAAGATAAATAATTTAGTTTTAAATTACAAATATGAAAACCCTCAGAGATAATTTCTTCAAAAAAAGAGGGAAGTTCCAAGATTTATTGATGAAGACTTGGATTTCACAAGGCATTATCCTAGTAGCCTGGACCCTCTTATTTCCTAGGTTATTTGGGATTAACTCACAGGATCTCGGAGATCATGGGATCATAGATTTAGCTCTGAAAGAGATCTTAGAAAACCATCTATCCCAACCAATTAACTTTATAGATTAGGAAACTAGGCTCAGAGAGGTTGGGGGGAATGTGCCAAGGATCACACAGGAAGCTGCATTTGGGCCAACGTTCTCTGATCGCAAATCCAGGGCTATTTCCACTGCATGGACTCCCTGCTGGAGGGGTGTGAGTGGTTCTGTTTGCAAAGTGGAAAAAGAAGCATGTTTATTCTTCGAACTTCTCCAGATGCTCAGAGACTTTTTGAGTGGAAAACTATAAGCCTTTGTACAGAGTCTGGGTCCTCAAGGTTCACTTTGTCCATCATGGCAGCTAGGAGAATTTGCCTATATAATTAACCTCATTTTTTCCCTCTCAGTGCTAAAACATTTGCTAAAAATGAAAGGGTTAAGAAAGTACTACAGATTCATTAATTCACTCAATAATCATTTATTGAGTTATTGCTATATGCTATAACACCATTCTGGTTGCTAAGGAGCTAAAACAATAAGTAAGACATAGTGTCTGCCTTCCTGGAGATTGAATTCTTATAGGAGAGATGAGATATGTACCCAAATAATATAGAGGACAATGTGGAAGATACATTAGAGAAGTACCAAGTTCCCTGTAAGTTCAGAAGAAGAAGAGTACAGTTAGGCGAGATAAGGGAGACAAATCATATACACAGAAACTGCTGGGTAAAAGTTAAAAGTCATTTAATATATTGCAAACTAAATATATAAGAATTTCATTAGACTCAGTGAGATTGGTTGGTTGGTGGTTGGTAATTGTCCTTCATTCTAAAAAAGGACCAAAATGACATCAATGTGTTAGAGTCAAGTTACAGTGTATCCAACTATGGTTCATCAGACCAATAGGAGTTTGGAATGTTCTACCGCAGGTCGGGCACAAATAGTCCATGTGAATATCATCAGAGTCAGTGAGGACACAATTGATAAAGGCTAGCCCTGGAGTCAAGAAGATTTGGTTTTGATGCCTCTGATACACACACACACACACACACACAAACACACACACACACAGACACACACATAACCCATGTGATCATAGGTAATGTCTCAGTACTTCAGGCAACTCTCTTAGATCATAGATTAAGAGATGGAAGGGCCCTCAGAGACTATCTAGTCCAACCTCTTCATTTTCTAGATTAGGAATTGGCAAACTATGGCCCATAGTCCAAATCTAGTCTATTTCCTATTTTTCTACAGCTTATGAACCTGGAATAATTTTCTTTTATACTTTAAAATACAATAGAGCTTTCTTTAAAATGGAAAAGCCACTCTTAGCTCATGACCTTATGAACACAGATGTAGATCACATTTTATTGAACACCTGTTATAGATGGATAATCTGAGACTCAGAAAACTGTGCATAAGGTCACACAGCTAGTAAACATCAAAGGTGAACGCTGAACTTGGGTTTTCCTCATTCCAAGTTCATCGTTCTGTTATAAGATACTGCCTTGATAACTGCAGATGATTTGCAATCTTTGATTTCCACACTGTGAGTTCTTTACACTGATGAAATTGTGTGTGTGCATTTAAATGAGGAAAATTTTGAGTTTTGTATTCAGGGAGAAGATGGATTTAGATTGGCAGAATGGGATGGGAGAGGTACACCATTTGGAGGGAAATGGTATTGTATATGTAGGAGGATGGGGGTGGAAATTAGCAAGTAATGAAAGGGGCACAAAAACCAAGTTGGCTTTGCTGGAGCAGATGTTCTACTTTGAGGAGTGAGGAGAGAGATGACTGGAACAATATGGGGATGACTTTTGAAAGACCTTGAATGCCAGGTTAAATATTAGACTTGGTACAATAGGAAATTGGCTTTTAAGGAGGCAAGGGAGTGATGTGTTTATGTAAATATTGTTTCAAGATGATTATTCCGGCAACTGTATGTAAAATGGACTGGAATGAGAAGAGGTGGAGAGACCTCTGACTAGATTTTTTTTATAGTAATCTAGGCATGAGGTAATGAATTCTGGACTAGAGCAATATTAAAGAAATGGGTAAGACTGAGGAATATGGAAAGAATGAACTGATTTACTACAGATGATAAAGAAGATGGAGAAGTAATAAGTATAAAGTTGGGTTTGACAATTTGCAAAGATAAGTAACCACAGATCTGTTACCATCCTGAGGCACTCAAAGGTATTGCCTTATTTGAGAATGATGAAGCTCCAGTTAGAAATCCTTTCCCCTCCTTTGGTAATACTCATGTTTTATATACTTCATAACCATAAAGAAAAATTCCTGTGCATAAGTATTATGAGCTCTGCTTTGGGGAAGAATGGTGCCAGGGGATCTGGGTCTTGCCAATAGTTTTATAGGGAGTTCCCAGTATGACTGCTACCAGGAAAAACAATTAAAGGAAAAAAGGTTAATTTTGTGTCTTTTGAGCTACTATAAGGTGTCCTAGGTCCTCCACTGTGGTATTTCATTGGAAGTAAGCAATGTCTCATGCTTCTGATTTTCTTTTCATTTTCTTTGGCTATCTTGGGTTCCATTTCTCTAGAGACCTGCTTATTGCTACATAACTTTCAGTGGTAATGGACAGATTAGATAAATATATCCCTACTAATGCTAGTTGGCCAATTCTTTCTTATCCCTCCCAGAGAGAAGAATGCCACAATCCAGTTAAAATGTATTCATAGCCTCTAAGGAGCAAGGATTATTTGTGATCCAAGGGAGAGGTTTTTGTTTTTTTTTTTGACTGAGGGCAAATACTAGGGTAGAATAAGGACTCACTGCCACACCTTAGAGGGGGATGTTCTTGAGGGAGTGGCTAAGAACTCTTCCCTAGTCCCTTCAACCTCAGACTTTCTTATTTCCTAAAACATTGTGAGGCAGAAGAAACTACACAAATGGGCTTTTCTTGGCCTCTAAAGGATAATAGTCCCTTATACAGTTATTTTTCATAGGAGCATATAACTAGGACTTCAAATCAGGTACTCTGGCAATGAAGTAGATTTGACTTGGGCTGCAAAGCCTGGGAAGAACATGGGTCTCTCTTCTCATAGGTCCTGGAGATCATCTTAAGCCCCAAAGGTATATCCATTTAGCTCAAGATGCCTACACCTTTGGCAAATTCTATTTATTTAGAAGCTAATTTTATTTATTTAGAAGTCAAAGGCTTTCGTCTTCCCTTCACATGAACAGTACATATAATACATGTATCAGTCGGGTACCTTAGTACCTACTTCAGCTAACAAATCCTCGAACAAAGCCATAGAATAAGTACAAGAAAAATGTACTTGGCTCCTGCACTTGGACAGCTGTTGAAAAGTAACTTCTTTTTGAAATGTTTTCCAGCTGTGATTTCCTCCCTGAATAATATGAAACTAATTCAATTTGTGGCACCTTTCACTTTTCCAGAATTGTCTTAATGCAAATTACCAGCATATGGTTCTCCATAGTTTTATATAGTTTTTATGGCTTTGGCGGAGACTTTTACTATATTGGAAATAAATGAGCTCATTGAAATATGGAAGAGAAATGTGTTGTCCTCTATGTGGCCCATCAGTGAAAGTGGGTGGATGACTGCTTAGCAAGCTGCCATGAATTATCTCGAACGTATAATGACGGAGAGGGTGTCAGGAGCAGGCTCAAGGATGACTCAGAAAAGGTGCAATGGATCTCATATAGGTTTCTGTAGGGAAGCATGAAAAAGCTGAAAGAGCCAAGAAAACGTTCCAGGCTCCTTAAAGAAACAAACAAACAACTAAACCTTGACATGTTGGAAATCATTCTATTCCAACATGCAAACTATTTATAAAACAAAATTTGAGCTGCACAAATATGGTTTTCATTCTAATTTGCCCTTCTAGATCTTATTCCCCAAACCATCAGACCCAATATAAGTGAGGGAAGTAGAAGAACAACCATGGTGGGAAAATTTAAGAAGTGAGAGCAGTGGATTTATACTGACATTTGTCAACTAGCCAGAAATGGAACAGAAACCAGGAATCTCAGAATATCCTGACATGACTGATGTAGAAACTGCTCACTGTGTAAGGAGGAGATGTGTTTGAGACAGTGAAGTTGTGATATTATAGACTCACTTCTGCCCCCTAGAGAATAAATAACCTAGACTTCAGGTAGCACCTGTAGTATGAGATGGTTTTGAAGCTGCATGGCCAGAGCAGCTCTCAGCAAAGCTACAAGAAAAATTGTGAAGTAAGTAAAAGTCGTCTTTGGTCTCTGGTTAGCTTTCTTATCAGAGACCCTTTCCTCCTTCCTTCTACTATGTCCAGGAGCCAGTCTTGGGTCTCATTCTAGATCTCAGCTGGCTGGCATCAAATATCAAAATCTCTTTTTGTATTTTAAAGCCATTTATAATCTGGATCCTTCTTAATTTTCCAACCTTCTTACACCTTTCTCCTCTCCATGAACTCTGCAGTTCAGTGACACTGACCTCCGTGCTGTTCCCCCAATAAAACTCTCCATCTCCCCAAGCACTTTTATGGGCTGTTCACCAGGGACTTCTCTTTTTCCTCATCTCCATCTCTTGGCTTCCCCGATTTCCTCCAGGTCTCAGAGAAGATTACACCCTTCTTTAATTTAGTTCTTTCCCTCTAAGATTATCTGCAATTTATTTGGTCTATATCTTGTTTGTGCATAGTTGTTTACATATCGTTTCTCTTATTAAACTGAACTCCTTTGGATGAAGGATTATTTTTTTGCCTTTTTTTTTTTTTGTATTCCAAGTACTTAGTTTACAGTGTCTGGCACATAGTAGGTGCTTAATAAATGCTTCTTGACTTGTTAAAGTGTTATCTGATAATTGAGATGCTGGTTGTCACATTTATGATTCCCCCTAGTGGAATCAGCTTTGCAAAATTCAGCAGATTCCTAAAAGGAGATTTTAAAAAATAGATACTTTAAAAGTAGATTCTTAAATGGAGAATAATCAGAGTGGGTACACCTGTGCTAGAGACCAGATCAGAAGACAGAGTAGAAGCAAAGGTTGGTGGATTTATTATCTCAGATTCAGCCCTTATTAACTATTGGCCTTGGGGCAGATCATTTAACCTTTCTATGCCTCAGTTTCCGCTTCTGTAAAATGAGGGTGACAATATCGGTATCACCTAACTCACAGAGTTTGTTGTGAGGAATATGTTTTGTAAAACTTAAGCATTCTGTAAATGTATGATTGTTATTGAAATGAAGTGGCAAGGAAGCCAACTGAAGAGTTAGAACAGCTTTCTTTAAATCTTTATGACTTTATATCTTTATGACATTTGAGAAGGAATATTTCTGGGAGCATAGTATGAGGGGAAAAGCACTGGATTTAGAGTCAGAAAAGCTGAGTTCAAATTCTGTATTTGCCACTTATTATGACCTTAGTCTAGTCACTTAACCTTTTGTGCCTTCAATTTTCTTATCTATAAAATGAGGTTGTTTAATATAAATCAGTGGTATTAATCTCCAATAAACCATACAAGAATCCCTGATTGAATTAGAAAATCACATATTAACATTATCTATGTTTTATTATATTTTCATTCATTTTATTAAACATTTGCCAATTGTATTTTAATCTGGTTTGGGTAGCACTCAGGAGTGTTATGGGCTGCATGTAGCTCATGGGTCTAGTGTGTAACACCTTTGGTAAAAATGGCTTCTAAGTTTCCTTCCTTGGCAGCTAGGTGGGCAGTACATGGAGTGCCAGGCCTGGAGTCCGGAAGACTTATCTTCCTGAGTTCAAATCTGGCCTCAGAAACTTATTTGCTGTGTGACCCTGGGCATGTCACTTAACCCTGTTTGCCTCAGTTTCCTCATCTGTAAAATGAGCAGGAGAAGGAAATGGCAGTATCTTTGCCAAGAACATCTCAAATGGGGTCACAATGAGTCAGATACTGCTGAAAATGATTGATCAACAACAAGTTTCCTTCCTTCTCTAAATCTGTGAGCCTTCCGATATTGGTATAGAGCACCAGCTCAAATGAAATAATATGTGCAAAGGACTTTGAAAAACGACACTAACAGATCTATTACATAAATGCCCATGATTATTGCTGGCATTATTATTAATTATTACATTAAGAACAGAAGTAATTGTAAGAATACCAGCCAAGTTTACTATGAACTTGAATCCATAAAATAAAATATAAAATATTTACCTCATTTTTACTTTTTATTTAAAACATAAATATTTTATATTTCCTTTATTTACAGATCTTGACTTCTTCAACCAACTAGTCACTCAGCTTTGGAGGCAGTCATAACTTCCAATAACTGCCAAATTCTGGTAGAGTAGAAAGAACACTGGATTTGGAGTCAAAGATTCTGGCTTCGAATCCTGCCTCTATCCTTTACTACTTGTGCAACCCAAGGAAAGAAACTTGCCTTCTCTGATCCTCAAGTTTCCTCATCAATAAAATGGGAAGATTGACTTAGGGGAGCTCCTAGCTTTAAATCTATGGTCTTATGATCCTTTGAATGAATTCCCCATCTATGAGTTTCATTGTATGCTAAATCCTTACTTTACATCAAATCATCTCCATTCTCCCTCTACCCACTAATACTTTTTAGTCTAGACTTTCACAGCTCAACCACAAATACAGCATAGAATTCTTATTGGATCGCCCACAACTGAACCAATTCAGTTGAAGTGACCACACCGTAGACTCCATTCAAGACCCAAACAGCAGTAGATTTTGGTTGTCTGTGATATGGAAATGTTTATATCCCACAGCCTTGAATTTCAAAAACTGATCGTTCTTTTCCAAAACTTTAATAGCATCCTCTGGGAAAAAACAAGTCTAAGTTACTTTATGAGAAGCGAGGTTGGAACCAAATAAAGGCACTCAAGTTACCAACCAAGTACACAAATCTGATGTCAGGAGACAACAAGGTTAAATTTTTCATCCAGATTTCAATCCAGAAAGCTGCTTTTTCAATTAAGCAGGCTGAAAACATGTATTATATGTGAACAAGTCTTACATATTTTTCAGATCACTATTTCACAGAGAAGATGATCAAGAATTTCCCCTGGAATGGGCCAACAGTGGGCAAGAGCACTGGGCCTAGAGTCAGGAAGACCTGAATTCAAATTCAGCTTCAGAAATTTACTAGCAGTGTGACACTGGGTGAATCACTTAACCTCTATTTGCCTCATTTTCCTCATTGGTAAAATGGGGATAATAATAGGGTTACTGTGAGGATCAAATGAGCTTTATAAATATGTAAAGCACTTTCCAAAACTTAAAACACTATGTAAATACTAGTTCTTTTTTATTACTCCTTCTCCTCTTCCTCCTCCTCCTGTTACTACTTAGTCTAGCCCTTTGGGTAGCTGCAGTTTGCCTCAGAGTAGATGATGAAGTCCAAGCTTGCCACTGGCTATACAGTAGGATTAGACCTTATCCAGTTTCCCTCTGAAAGGTCCAAGTCACCTTGTGCAGACTTCTTTGTTTTCTTTTTCTTCTTGCTAGGGACTGTGGTATTTCAAGTGTCATACAGCCATGGGAGACCACACTTCTGTCTCCTAGCACTACTGCTCTGTGCTCATTACACTGTAGAAATCAGTGCTACAGATTTGAGCTTGATGTATTGTTTTGTTGATTCCCTAGGTTTGAGAAAATGTTACTAATGCAAATTAAACTTAAAATTGTATTGAGGGTAACTTTCTTTCCTCCCATCTGCCTCACCTGGTTATTGAATATTTGCCAGTACATCCCACAGAAGTTTTTCCCATGATGATTGTGTGGTTTGTCCTTCCTTCTTGAAGAGGACTATGGCATCAGAGAGATGATGACATGATTTGCAATTGACTCTGATTTGAGTGAGAGAGGGCTGTGCAAGGTCAGCAGCCTCACTTTCTCCTCCAAGGCCATCTGGGTCTAGGGGTGGAATTTAGATTCAGAAGCCTTGCATTGGGCTTAAGGATTCAACTTACCCTCTGAAATTAGGAAGTAACATCCATGGGAAATAGAAAACAAGATGCAGGCTTTGACTTTTGTCTATAAGGTAGGTTGACTGCCTCACATTCATGTTTTGTTTTTTTTTATTATTAAGGAGGGGAATGATCAGGGAACCACAGATCAACTGGATCCCACAATCTGCCTGATGGAACTATGGAACATAAGGGGCAGACAACAAAATATAAGAACATACACTTTCAGACTTTGAATGGGCTATTTAGACCTTGTGAGAATATCAAACTTTGGAGTAGATCCAGCTGCAGCCAGGAGAGTAGTGTCAGACTGTGAGATAAGGACTGATGGAATGCTCCGATGGAAGCTCAGATGGATGCTCCTTTGATATTTGACCATAGTCACCACTGAATCCAGATCTCTGACTCAACTGACATCCTGTCCTGGGGTCCTACTATGTATTCTTGGAAAGAACAGGACCAGTAGGAATCTCAGCTCTGAAATCTGCCATCTGTTGGTCAGGCTCCTAGCTCCAGGTGCCAAAATTTTGATTCTCCTCATCAACACAACTCAATCTGGCAAGCCAGACTTTTTTCTCATATAGCATGTAGTTCAGGTCTCCTACAGCCATTTGCTTCTACTATAAAATACCAATATGCTGGGTGGGGAGAGGAGAAAGAAATCTCCCACTATTAATCCCACAGCATGTTCTAGAAAACCCAAGAAAAAAAAAGAAGAGTGAGTCCTTAAGAGCTTTCTCATGAGTTGTTTTTCCCCTCTCTTCTTGATTGTTTTAGAGTAGAGTTAGTTTATAATGTGTGTGTGTGTGTGTGTGTGTGTGTGTGTTCGTCCTTCATTGCCAAAGACCATGGCATCAGAAAAATAATGACATGACTTGCACTTGACTTTGTTTTGAGTGAGGGAGGGCTGTGCAGGTCACCAACCCCACTTCTCCTCCAGAGCCATCTGAATCCAGTGACTAGATAGTCATCAGGATGACTGGAGATGACCCAGGAGGAGGCAATTGGGGCTAAGTGACTTGCCCAAGGTCACACAACTAGTGAGTGTCAAGTGTCTGAGGTGACATTTGAACTCAGGTCCTCTTGACTCCTGCACTGGTGCTCTATCCACAGCACCACCTAGCCATTGATAATAATTTCATTCAATCATCAGTTGCCTTAATCCAGGGTCAACACTCTTATTACAAGTTGCAAATGGGCCACTCGAAGTCTGAAAGGGACATTCTCTTCTATTCCATTGTCTGATCATTCCATCCTTCAATTTCATCAAACTTACTGGGTGAATCAGTTGATCAGGGTTCCCTTAACCAACCCTCTTACCCATATTTATTTGTTATAATGTCAAAATGTGATTCATCAAAAGGAATGAGAGTTTTATGACAAAAAAAACCAGCCACAAAAATATAAGAAAAAATAACTTTGTAATTAAGCATACATAACAAATGTTCTTCATGGAAATCACATACATAACTGTTTGGAACATCAGTCCATGTGTTTCATATGCCTGTTATAAATAATGAGCAATATGGTTACTGAAGTGGACAATCAGTCTCTAGAAAAGAACAGATTAATTATACAAATATGATCCCAGGGGACTCTCAGTGAGACATAGTACATGCTTGTTGACTTGAATTGGTTTGAACCTATCAAACCAGAAATACCTCCCTGCTCTGGCTGGGGTATGTGTGTGGGGGGAAATGAGGGTATTTGGCAAAGATTCTTTCTATCTTCTGACTTTCCTAAAGCAACAGGTTTTCTTCTCATCATGCATAGTAGGAAAGCTACCAAGGCAGATACTCTTAACTCCTGAAAAAGTACTGCACTTCTTTGCAAATGGAATCCAACTATTGATTTTCTGCCATGAAACATGTTGATGCTTCTGCATTTATCATCAATAACTTTAGGCGAAGTTCTGCTTAACTAAAATTTTTATTTAGATTTTTACAAAAAAACTCTCTTTGGGGAAATTGGTGTGTCTATGGCAACTTTATAAAATGTGGCTGACGTGCGTGTGTGTGTGTGTGTGTGTGTATGTATGTGTGTGTGTGTGTGTGTGTGTGTGTGTGTGAGAGAGAGAGAGAGAGAGAGAGAGAGAGAGAGAGAGAGAGAGAGAGAGAGAGAGAGAGAGGGAGAGGGAGAGGGAGAGGGAATGAGGGAGGGATAGGGAAAGAGAGATAATTCCAAATTGCTCACTCTGGGAGGAGGGTGAAGAGGTAGGGCCCCCAAATAATAAACTGGGTATATGGCTTCCTGTACATTTGCAGAGAGATGCCGTGAATCCCTACTTTTCTGTGGCTTTCCTTGGGTGATGCCTTCTTACATTTGAGCAAAGGGAGTCCCTTTGCCAAGCACAGCTTGAACCAGGTATTTATATAAGTAGTATAGCCTGGGAAGAGCCAGATAACCCTTATTGATTTTCTCTGGAGCCACTGTCAGCTCACATATACTTACTGTATCTGCAGGGGGTTTAGGAAATTAGTCATCTGAAGCTGCAGTGGCCAGCTCTTTATCTGGCTGCATTTGTGAATTAATCCAGGAAGTTCAGGTCAGGTTTTCGCCTTACTTTGGAGCACAGGAGGGCCCATTCTTTCATCATTCAGAACTCTCTCAGGAGACTGGGAATGTTTTTAAAATGAAATGTAATTCTGCCTGCCCTGAAGACAATGTTCAAATTACATTTTTTTTAACAAAGTAAAAAATATCTTCACCAAATTCTTAAAAAAACAAACAAACAGCTCTCTCAAACCTTTTAAGTCTGGGTTATGTGGACACACAAATTTTGAGTCCAAATTTATCCTGAAGCATTGAAGGTGATCTTAAACAGTTCTTGACATGAGCTATATAAGAAAATTTATTAGAAATATACTGTGTTCCACCTGTCCTCTATCCAAAACATAGTTGCCCACTAAGTTTAGAACAGAAGTAGTATTTTTATATCTGTGGGAATTTATTTTAAACGTAACTAAAAGATACATTGGGAATAAAAGAATGTCCTATTTAATGTTACATGTCCTTTGAAAAACATCATTTGGGTAGATGAAATATTCATTTAATGTCGTGATAGGAGCCTACGTTTGGACATCTGTAGGCTAACCATTATCTAATAAATCCAATCTGCTGATTCAGCAGGTTAAGATTATGAAAGACAAAGGATAACTGTGCACTTGCCTACAATTCCCAACATGCAATGTTCCTTGAAAGAGGTGTAGAAATCTCAGTCCTAACTAGCTTCAGTTTATATAATTTGAATATATTATCCTAGTCTATAACCCTCTTTGTGGTTGTTTATACTTTATGAGTGTTTGACAGTAGAGATCTTAAAAAATATAAAATGGTTTTGAGAAAAAAATAATAACATTTCTCTTTTTGTTACATCAAAGACAGATCCGATCATTTCTCATAATCCATGGCACCATTTTCTTAAGCATTCATCCATCCACACCCTTTAAATAACGTCCTCCACAGATAAGCAAAGCATTAAATACATTCCAGGCAAAACCAACAGCTGCTGAGCAAATCTCTTCTGAAACTCAGCATTAGGAAAGGCCAGTGCTCTATCACTGCAGCTGACTGGACTGAAGGAAACAAGGGGAGGGAGGCTGGAAAAGAAACAGGTAAAGCTAAATGGGCCAGTCTAGACTCTTCGTCTGAAAAGCTGCCTCAAAGGAGGTTTTCTTTTCACAAAGTTCTGGAACCTTCCATGGAAGCATCATAGAAATAAAGAACACAGTCTTGAAGTGTTCATGTTGAGCACCGCTGTTGGCTAATTGTGATTGGATTGTGGTATTTGATGGGTGTGTGTATTGTGCATGTGCTAGAGGATGGAGAGGAGGTTATTGCTACCAAGTGGTGTCTTTTTCTCTAGCATTCTTAAGGTTGAATAGCAAAAAGAAAACAAAATGAAATACAGATAAGAGGTACAAATGCAAGAACAATGAGGTTCCATCCAGGAGTCCCATGCTTAATTGAATATTGTAGTTTTAGAATTGGAAGAGACCTGAAAAGCCATCAAGTCCAACCCGGTCATTTTACAGATGAGGAAACCAAAGAACAAAGAACCTAAGTGAATTTCCCAGAGTCATATAGCTAGGAAATATCTGAGGTACAGTTTGAAAGCAAATCTTCCTAACTCCATGTCTAATAGTTTATCCACTATATATCTGGCTTCCTCTATTCACCGTTCATTGGGCTATGCCACTTAGCTACTCACTTTTCCCATTAGAAAGACAAATCACATAGGCTGGAGGAACATAAAAAGTCCACAGCTAATTGCATTCATGGAATCACAAATTTAGGTACAGCTGTATGGTCAAGTGGACAGACTGCTGGTCCTGGTGTCCGGAGGACCTGTGTTCAAATCTAGTCTCAGGCACTAGCTGTGTGACCCTTGGCAAGTCACTAAATTCTGTTTGCTTCAGTTTCCTCATTCGTAAAATTAACTGGAGAGGTGTATGGCAAACCACTCTTGTATCTTTGCCAAGAAAACCCCAAATGAGGTGATAAAGTATCGACACAACTGTAGTTGTTTTTCCTTTGTTATCAAAGAAGATGATGACATCAGGAAGGTCACGCCATAACATGCAAGTGAATGGGATTTAAGTGAAGGAGGGCTGTGCAAAGTTAACACAACAGCAATCAAATTTAGCCACACAAAAACTTAAGAATCACAATTTGCACTGCTAAAAATTAGAGGGAAAAGGTCTGATTGGGAAAGGGAAAAGGGCTTCTCCCATCTCTTTAAGGGGAAAGAGAAAGAAGGAAGCAGTAGGTATCTTTAGAATGGTAGTGAGGAAGTTATTTGATTTTTGCTGAATTACTGACTTACTGAAAATTAACAGCATCTTCAAGCATTCTCAAGTGAATGACTTTTTTTTGAAAACTTTCCCAGTGGAATCCTGGTCCTGATTGATCCTAGGAAGAAGGCACTTAAAGCACAGATAGGATTCTTTATTAGCTTCCTCAGTGCCTAGCCCAGTGTGACTTGACCAAGGGGAGAACTGGGGAAAGTTTCAGCTCACTGTAAGGAAGATCAAACAACGAGAATGGCTTCTTTCCACTAAACAGCGAGCTCCCTTCCACTAGAATGAATGCTTATGTGGGATATTGTTCAGGGGCTTCATCCACTGGCCAAAGGAATTGGGCTAGATGGCCTCTAAGATCTCTTCCAAATCTAAGATCCTAAAATTTTATAAACACTTGGTTTGACTTGAATGTTGCGGAAAAATTTCCCTTTGTAACTTGTTTTCCGCATTTGTAGAGGAAGGGAACACAACGATAAGAACTGAAAGGGCAAGAGAAAGAATTTTCTCTTATAAACTATAAGAGAACAATATTTTTAGGAAGAGGACAATTTCTGCTCACCGGGGAAAGCTCATTTTTGTTTGGTTCCCCCCTCCCCCAACTAAGGGAAATCTGTAACTGCTGTAGTCCCAGTTATACTGGCAAAGTTGGTGTAAACTCATGACAGGCCCTCTAACATTAAAGGAGAGTTCAACTGTAGATTTAGCTGTGTCTCTTCATTTGGCCATGAAAAGAGGGAAAATGGCCCCAAACCAGAAGCTTTCACACAGCTTGGAGTCCTGTCTTACATTTATTCATTGCTCTGGTCCAAGGGCAGGATGGGTCACACTAAGATCTCTTCAGGTGCCAAGTCTGGCCTGGGGAATTTGTGCCCCTCCCCATCCCCTTATGTGGCCAGTGACTCTGCTTTTATGAACAATGTGCTCAAAACTAAGTCAAGTGCAAGTCATGTCATCATTTCTCTGATGTCATGGTCTTTTTCGAAAACGGAGGATGAATACATACATACATACAGAGACAGATTTACTGAAAAGAGTTCTTGAAAGTCTACCTACACACATGACCAAAGAGCTAGAAAATCTGCTGGCATATCACTCCCTAATGATTTCTGATGTGCATCCGTACATTCTGTCTCTTTACCATATGCAACATTCAACACACTGGTGTAAAAGAAGAGGGAATTTGTTCTTGTAGCATGCAGCACTTTTTACTCTGAATATGGCACCTACTTAAAAACAAGGCAGGAACACTTTAACAGTCACATTTGGGGTTTTAAAAACTGCATTATATATCTATGAGCAAATACTATAATTTTGCTGCTTGCTCCCTGGTTCCTGCTTCTTCATCCAGTGATAACAAGAAACTATCTAATTATGGATATTTAAAAATGATAGGACCTCATTAGTGTTAGACAAATTATATACTATTTTAGAGAACCTCTCCTTCTCCAAAATGCTCTAACAATCTTCTGATTAGGAGCTTCTGTTCCTTTAGTTACATCGATCTTTTCTGTATTAGGAATCACAAAGGATGAGAAGGCACACACAAGTTATTGCCTGGATTAGTGAAGGAAGTCTCTTCATTGATGAGATATTAGCCTCTTCATCAGATATTAGCCTTGGGTCATTTTGTATGTATCTATATATGTGCATATGGCTTCTCCCATGAGACTATAAACTCCTTGAGGGAAGGTTCTATTTCACTTTTATCTTTGTATCCTTAAGCACATAAGGGGTGCTTAACGGACTCATTAATGAATTTTTTGTAAGTTGATTTGGCACCTTCTCACTTGGCAAATTATCTTCTGTTTTGGGGACATTCTTACAGGTTTTTACAAAATGAACAGATTTCTGATAGCTAAACTCTGGGAGTTTCTTTGAATCATTTAGCTGAAAAAAAAGAAACTAATGGAGAAACTTTGATTCTTTAGCCTAACTGGCTTAGGCTGGGAAGTATATCAGTTAG
Source organism: Notamacropus eugenii (assembly GCF_028372415.1). Classification (NCBI taxonomy): domain Eukaryota; kingdom Metazoa; phylum Chordata; class Mammalia; order Diprotodontia; family Macropodidae; genus Notamacropus; species Notamacropus eugenii. The sequence continues at coordinate 430,402,182 of NC_092875.1, read as the reverse complement.
TCACTGGTCTACTTACCAATAGATAAGGAGGTGGTATGTTTAAAGAGAGTATTCAGAAGCAAAGAGGTACAAGGGTAGAAAGCAAAGGGAAGAGTAAATGAAATAAAAATCTGTCTTTTAAATCCCCAGTGCATTTTTTTCATTCCATCATTCAGATTCAGGAGAGAACCAACCTTTTCATCCCCTACTTTTGGTATGAAATACCTAGACCCTGCTAAGGATATAAGTCTTTGTGAATTCTTGAGTCTCTCGTTTCAGGTCTCTTTGGATAGTCCTCTCCAGAACCAAAGTCTAAGACATCTGGATAGTTGGTAAATTCCTGAGGTAATGGGAACTCCTCTGCTGAAGAATGAGTCCGGTGCCCAAACACCTTCTCCTGAAGTTCTGCGATGTCATTTCGGATGTCAGCCATCATCAGCAAGAGGAAATCAAAAGAACCAGGGGGTCCCTATACATTTAGAAATAGAACTCAGAGTCAGAATATTTGTAGCTTCAACCCTAGTCAATACTTAAAGTGTCCAAAAGTGGTTTAATTTGTTAAAGTCTACTGCTCAATGTTGATCACTAACTTGATGGGAAATGTACTTGCTGAATTCCATTGCTCAATCTGGGTTGTCCTGGAGATGACGATAATTACTCAGAGGTGCTCAAACCTTCAACTCACATGACCTTGGATGGATTATTTAATCCTTCAATTACATTAGTTTCCTGATTTATAAAATGGTGGAATTAAAATGATCATCTCAAAAGACTCCCCAAAGTACAAGTACTAACATTTATTTTAAAGGCATGTTGTTTTGCGAATGACTTAGCTATTCTTAGTAATACAGTGATCTAAGACAATTACACAGGATTCATGAAGAAAAATACTGTCCACCTTCAGAGAAAGAACTGAAGGAGTCTGAATGCAGATCAAAGCATACTTTCAAAAAACTTTTATTTTCTACTTTCTTTGTTTTTGTTTTCATTTGCAACATGACTAATATGGAAATACATTTTGTATGACTGCACATATATAACTAATATGGGGTTGCTTGTGTGTGTGTGTGTGTGTGTGTGTTCATCCTTCGTTGCAAAGAAGACCATGCCATCAGAGAAATGATAACATGACTTGTACTTGACTTTATTTTTTTTGAGTGAGGGAGGACTGTGCAGGTCACCAGCCTCACTTCTCCTCCAGAGCTATCTGAATCCAGTGACCAGATATTCATTAGGATGCCTGGAGATGCCCCAGGATGAGGCAATTGGGGTTAAGTGACTTGCCCAAGGTCACACAGCCAGTGAGTGTCAAGTGTCTGAGGTGAGATTTGAACTCAAGTCCTCCTGACTCCTGCACTGGTGCTCTATGCACTGCACCACTTAGCTGCCCCTGGGATTGCTTGTATTCTCAGGGAGAAGGGAAAGGGAAGGAAAGTAGAGAATTTAGAATTTAAAATTTTGAATAATGAATGTTAAAAATTGTTTTTATGTGCAACTGGAAAAATAAAATACACAAATTATAGAATCAAAAAAAGCATGTTGTCAATTCTACATACATAGAAAATGACAATAATTTAAAACCAATGTGAAAGCATGTTAAAAAGAAACCAGTCTTTCAAGAATTGGAGAAGAAATAAGGGATTTCTAGTTTTGTATATAGTGGACACATATTTTTTATTGTTAAAATATTTATTATTAAATTCATTTAATATTATTTGGTCATGACCACTTCTGGTCATGATATGAGGAAGTGTAAGTAGTCTTTTCCCTTGTCTTCTGGGAAATAACAATCTCAAACAGATACTACAGGTGCAGTCTGTTAAATATTAGCTAAGTTTATGTTTTCTTCTTCTAGCTCTTTAATGAGTCTGTTTCTAGTGGTGATGGTGTCTGCTTTAGATTGCAATCTCACAGAGGGCAGAAGTCATGTATATAACTTACTTTGCACAATTTCCCCAAAGAGCATCATTAAAAAGCAGGTGGGTTTCTTAATGGAGATAAAGAGACCTTTGTTTCACATAGTCAAAGCAGTGGTTGAGTTTATAGGATGTTGGGACTGAGTAGTTTTTTTTAAAAATGTTTTTTCTTTTCTGATTTTTTTCTTCTTTTAAACTTGTCAGTGTTCACAGAACACTTAGATAAGATGCATAGAAAACTAGGGTTTTGAATCTGCCTTCTACCTAAAGCAGGGGTATCTTCATCCTTTTTTGTATTACAGACCATCCCTTCCCCTCTTCTTTGGCAGTCTGGTGAAGTCTATCAGCATTTCAGAATAATGATTTTAAATGGAAGAGATAAAATACTTAGGATCACAAATAAATCAATTACACTGGAATACAATGATTAATAAATCTACTTTTAAAAAATTTGATGAATCCTAGATTAAGAACTCCTGACCTAAAGATTAGCCACGATTTAAGAAAAAAGAAAACCAGCTGCACTGGCTTCAGTAGATCTTTTCACAAGTAATAAAACACTATTCAGAATAATCAAATGAGAAAGTAAGGAGGTCATTATTTTTATCTGAGTCTACATTGATTAAGGGTCATTCAAAAGCCTTTCTAGGGAACATCCTAACTTGGTAAAATCAGACAAATAAATGCTACTTACTGGAGATCCTTTGGGTCCAGGAGCTCCTCTCTCGCCCTAGAAAAATCAACAACAAGATTGCTATCTAGAACAAGTGTCTACTATTTCATTTTCTACTTTAAAAAAAAGAAAAGAAAAAGAAACAGAAGATAAAAACACCAAATAACAAACTTCTGTGATCAAAACCAAATGTAAGACTGCAGCTGTGCCTCGGGGACTTGTACACAGCTGCCCAGCTCCAATGTCTCAAATTTCTCCCAAAGCCATATATTTCCAAACCAGGTCTGACAAAAGGAACACAAATATCCCCAGGCAGCTCATGGAGTTACTTGCAAACTTTGAAAACTAAATCACATGGAGGGACTCCATCTTTCTCCCTGCCCCACCTCACAAAGTGCCACCCACATTAGATAACAGATAGTTCTCAAGGTTAAACTACCAATTAGTTTCTGCAGTCAAATATATCAAAAAATGCAAAAGCCTAACAAAAGTCTTTGGTTCAAGAGAATAAAATATATTTGTTATTATTATTATTATAATTACTATAATAGTAATAATTATTATTCCATAGGGGTGAATTTAAAATAGGACTGGAGGATTTCATTCCAAATTATTAAATTTTCTTCATGAGATCTTTTTCTAATTTTCCTGCCAATTTTCTTATTTCAAAGAAAACCTCTTTGCCTCAGTTTTTCCCCTCTCCCTGGAAAATGGGAGTGCTAAACAGTGCTTGAGGATCAGTTGGTGCCTATAGTTTTGATGGAAAGAAATATTTAAGCTTGCAAAGACTGAACTTTTATCATGTACCTTGGAACCATCTCTTCCTGGTGCCCCTGGTGGACCCTAAAAGACAAAAGAATCCTGTTAAACAGAAAAGGAAATGAAAAGAGAAAAAGGAAATCCCCACAGTAATGGATTGGAAAAAAATACTAACCACAGGGCCCCTCCGTCCTTGCTTAATATGGGAGAGGTCAGGAGATGGTCCAATGGGTCCCATTGAGCCCCTGGGGCCAGGCTGTCCAGGAGGCCCAGGTATCCCAGGAAATCCAGGGCTTCCTTTTGGTCCAGGTGACCCTGTAATTAAAAGACGTGCTATAAATCTAACAGCCTGAGAGATGAAGACTGGGAGTGAGTAGACTCATATGTCTCAAAGGTTGATTTCAGGCAATTATCTCTCTACCTCTTTGTTTTCTGGAGGCAAAAAGACTTAGTGTTCTATTTTGATTCTCCTAGAGCAGGGATTCTTAATCTGTGGATCTGTAAATTGTAAAAAAGTATCCTTTCATAATTTTATTGAAAACTTCAATAATTTAACATAAATGGTTTCAGTTGTAATCTGATGTATTTTTTATTTAAAAATTTAAAAAGATTATTCATTTTTCTAAGAAGGGGTTCATAAGTTACATCAGATTGCCAAATAGGTCCATGACTCTAGAGCTACCTTTTCTACCTTTTAGGGAACTTCCATCTTAGGTTATACTAGGTGACAACTAGTGAAGCAGTGTGGTTTTCAGGTCCCTGAGGAAAATTCTAGAATTTTCAGATTGTGTAGATGTCAATTTAGGGCCAGTCACAAGTCATAGCACAGACAGGCTAGTTCAAATTTCATCTAAACTTGTCACTCATCCAGGTTTTGAATTCCATTTTCAGGTACGTGGTTGGGAAGGATCTTAGTTTCTTGTTTTGATTCAAAGAATTTCTTCAATAGCCCAAAGCCAGTCACTTCCAGGACCAATGCTTTACAAGACTTTACACAGTGAATAAACTCATCAGGAAGCATTGCATTACCAGCCAAGCTACAATTACATGTGTGGGATGGGGAGCTCTATACTTTTCAATTCTATGGGGGCAATGAGTATAACCGTCTGGCTTCTAATCCTAGGAACTGAGCTTTGCCAAATATTTAATGATTTCCTGAGACCTTTTCTTTAATAAATCTTTATATTCTGTGCTTGAATTGCCTTAAGATACAGAACCAGCATATTAATTGAATGTGAATTAATTAATTGAAACCAATTAATAATTAATTGTAGGGGAATCTTATTAGCCCTTGAGCTGCCCTAATAAACCTCAGGGGAAAGTTTTAAAACATTAAAAGCAAAGAATTTAGAGAAATCAGAAATTTGCGTAAAAGCTAAAGTGAGCTTCATGAATAGGTGCAGTGCATATGATTAGTCAATCATAAACTACGTAAGCATTTAATGGGTCCAAACCATTACTGTATACAATTGTTTCTCCTTTTTTCTGGCTTCTAGCAGAAGCATTATTGCATTTCATCACACATGACATGGTAGAATGAAATGTATCTTGGAGTCAGAGTATTGAAATCCCAGTTTTGATACTTGCTACCTGTATGTCCTTGGGCAAGTCACTTAATCTCTCTAGGATTCAGTTTTCTCACATGAAACTGAGTTATATGAACTGCTTAGAGTCCCTTCCAGTTTTGCTATAGGTAGAGGTTTTGGAGTGTGTTTTCAAAAGTCCAAATCCAGCACCCTGGACAGTTCAAGCCAAGTTAGAAACCAGAAGGCAGAAATGAAAACAATCCAAAAGTTGGGACATAGATTCATGAAGGAGAAAGATAGTAATTTTTTCTCTTGGCTCTATAGCTTGTCCCTACTATGGCTTTATATTCATACATACACACACATAATACATGTATTTACATATGCATATATGTATACAAAATCAGAAATGACCTCCCTTCAGTGAAGCAAGAATGTCCCAACCTTTGAAAAGAAGAAACCTGTGACTGAAGTAAATTCATAAGAAAAGATACAACATTTTTGGTACCTAGCAAGATGCTTATATAAGAGGTTTTCTGAGAAGACGAGAAAGTAGGTTAGTCATAGGACCTACATTAGCGGAGATGTATGGGGATGAAGGCCAATACCAACTCTCATTCTGTGAATAGATGTAGACTCAAAATTGCCTCTACCACATTTAAGGAAAAACAGAAAATCTGCTCAGAATCAGGAAAGAAAAAAATTAGTTTGGCCCTATCTCTACTTTTTCCTCTGACTCATTTCTCTCTACCAAATCATATCCATTTTTCAAGGCTTCAGCTTGGTCCCTGCTTCTTCCATGAAGCCTACCCTAACCATTTCTGTATATGATGATTCCTCCTTTTTTTCTGACCCCCAGTACCAGCCATTTCTGTACTTCATGACAGAATGAAAGAATGTTAGATTTGGAGTTGGAGAACTTGTATTGAAATCCAAACTCTGACACTCCTACCTCTATGTCATTTAAGTAAGTCATTTAATCTCTCTGGAACTCAGTTTCCTCACCTGGAATTGTGCTTTATGACTACTTAGTCCCTTCTAGCTTTAAAACTAAGATCACCTCTTCCTCTTAGTTTTCCAGGACTTTGAGACTCACCTTTTCTATCCTCTCCAACCCTCCCAGATGCTAATGCCTTCCCCTTTCAGATTACTTTCCATCCATGCTATATCCTTCCTGTATATAACTAGTTATTTACATATCATCTTCCTATTAGAATGTAGGATCCTTGAGGGAAGGGATTGTTTTGGTTTTTTGTTTTTTGCCTTTCATTATATCCCTAGCAATCAGAATATGGCCTGGCACGTAGTAAGTATGCAATAAATTCTCATTGACTGAATGATTGATCACAATTTTATCTAACTGCTTTATGTGTGTATGCCATTAAGTATTTCTTAAAATTCAAATTTATTTTCATTTCTGAATTCTCTCTCTCTCAATTCCCCTTTTTCCATCTATTGAAAATGCAAGAACAACAAAACCCATCACAGATATGTATAGTTAAGCAAAACAAAATACTATATTGGCCAGCCCACAAAAAAGAAAGGAAACATGCTTCAATATACGCTGAGTCAATCAGTTCTCTTCTCGACTAGATAGCATGTTTTGTCATGAGTTCTTTAGAGTTGTGGTTGGCCATTGTATTGTTTAGAGTTCCTAAGTCTTTCAAAATTATTTATATTTACAACATCATTGTTGATAAATTGTTTTCTTGGTTCTGCTTACTTCACTCTGAATCAGTTCGTGCAAATCTACCCAAGTTTTTATGGAATTATCCTCTTCATGATTTTTGATAGTACAATAGTATTCCATTATATTCATGTACTATAACTTGCTCAGTCATCCCCAAATTGACGGGTACTCCCTCAGGTTCTAATTCTTTTCTGCCACAAAAAAGAGCTGCTATACATATTTTTTGCAAATATAAGTCTTTTTCATCTTTCTTTGATTTCTTTGGGATACAAATATAGTAGTGGTATTATTGGGTCAAAGGGTATGCACAGTTTAATAGCCTTTTGGACATATATCCAAATTGCTTTCCACAATTGTTGGACTGCTCCACAGTTCTACCAACAGTGTAATAATGACTACTTTTTATTAAATATGGGGTCTTAACTCCTCAATTAAATTATAAATTATACAGAGACAAAAATGCTACTTTCTCACTTCACATCCCCTAATCCTAAAGCACAGGACTTACTATATTGTAGATGCCCATTACTTTAAAACTGAATGGAACTGAACATTAGTGGATTATCGGTGTCCAATAACAAATAAGAAAGTTCATATTTTTAAAAAATGAGCTTGCACACCTCCTCTTTCCCTTTAGTAACTAATAATTATGTTAAAGGCAACTGCCTCAGTGAGAAATGACTAGTCAAATGTTTTCATTTGACTTCTCTGAAAACTATATTTATCTTGAGGGAACCCATTCACTTTTACAGCACTGATTCTTTACTCCTAATATGCTGATGGATATTGGTGACCCAGTCTTGACTACCCACTTCTTTAAATCTATGCATTGGACACTCAGCAAGCAGTTTATACCCAGGCAGTTGGCTGTCATCTAGGATCTTCCAGTATTCTTCCTCCAATCAACCACTAGTAGGTGATGCATTGGTGACTTACTTGCTGATGGTAATGCAACCTGCTAGTATTTTATTTAAACACAAAATTAAAGACCCAGAACTGGAAGAACCCTAGCTATTATAACCCCCTCACACAAATTTGGAAACCAAGGCATGGAGAAGGAATGTGATTTGCCCACTGGAGGGTTTTGCTTGTTTTCCAGAGGCTCTCATTGTCCTTCCCCACTCCTCTTACTCACCTGGAGGGCCCTGACCTCCAGGTTGCCCAGGAGGCCCTGGCAGGTAGGTGTTTGAAGCCAGCAACTTGTCAACAGTGACATGCTTGCCCAGGTCAGCAGCATTGTTCGGGAGCAGTGCAATCTGGAAAGAGGGTAATGTGCCACTGTTAGAAAGGAGAGGTTCATGGTTTTGTGTAAGATCTTGTCATTTGCTTGTTTTGAAAGCAGCTGTGCTCCTAGTACAAAGAACCAGAGAAAGCTAAGACTGGAACCTTAGGGATCATCTAGTCCTACTTCGTCATTTTAATTAGAGAAAAAATTGAATACCAGAGAGATGGAGTGACTTACTCAGAATCACACAGCTAAAGGTCACCAGAGTTAGTGGTGGGGTCACACTAGAACCAAGGTCTCTTTTGGAAAAGGTCTAGAATTCTGGGACTTATCCTCTTTGGCTAGCTGACAGAACCTCATTTTCTCTGGGATCAGGATCTATGATGAGGCTTAGATTAACATCTGAACACTCAGTAGTAACCTTTGGTAAAACTGTGAAGCAAGTGTCATTTATTTGTATTTTCTTTGTAGTATCCTCCCTTCTTTTCACCCTTTACCCGAAAGACTCTCAATGTTGTCTATCCATAAGATCCCCTCCATACTTATATTCCATTAGATGAGCAAGTACCCCATGCTCTGTAAATCTTCCTCCTTACCACATTTCACTACAGCTCACCTGTCCTATAACTTATTTCTTTAGGGTCCTGTTTCCTCCTATGACTGATGTGAGGATTAATTCAAACACTGGATATTACTAATTAGAATAATTAATCTGTGGTACTATTTATTATATTACATATGATGAATCATATAACATATATGATAGTATATTATTTATAATGTATATCTTGTATTTACTTGTAAGTATACATGTTTTATCCCCCTTCAGTAAAACATAAGCTCCTTGAGGGCATAGACTGTAAAATTATTGTCATTTTATCCCCAGAGATTTGTATAGTGTCTTATACATACTTGGTGCTTAACAGGTATTTGGTGAATTGGATTGACTTGATGGCAAGGAACAGCATGAACTCTTTCCAGAAAACAAATAAGATGCATAAACTTTTAAGCCTTAATAACCCAGACTGTCATTCACCAAAGTCTTCTTTCAATATCTCTTCAGAATTAGAGGTTGCCCTGGATTCTCAAATGTTAAACATTAATTTATATTATGTATTAAGACCAAGAGGGGACCTCGAAGGTCATCTGGTCCAACCTCTCCATTTTATAGATGAGAAAACTGAGGCCCAAAGAGATTAAGTGACTTACCGAGATAATAAATGTAGAGTGTCAGTGCAAGAATCTGAACTCAGGTTCTCTGAAGTTCTTTCCATTGTGTCACACTGCTTCAACCCTCTCACTCTAAAGATGAGGAAACTGAGGTCCAAGGAAGTTGAGATTTGCCAAGGTCACATAATAAGCAAAGTAGTAGACCTGGGACTTGAACCAAGGTTTTGTGACTCCAAATTCACCATTCTCCATGTTGTATCAAGTTATACTGAGCCATCAATGGAGCACAAACAGGGTGTGCCAACCTGCAAAGACTTTGTGGTTGAGTGTGGTGATAGGCCCTCAGTTACCTATCACCAGAGGATCAGCCTCAAATTCAGAGAGGGTCATAGCCAGAAGACAGGCTGCTTGGTGCCTTTTTGGCCATCATTAATCTTGAAAAACAAAGACTAACAATTTTCATCAATGAAAAGTTGGCACACCCATACCAATGAAATTGCAGCTTTTTCAGTGTATCAAAGTAACTTGAGTCATAGTGTGTAATAGAAGTAATCCGTCAAAAACTTCAAATTCCAAATTCATTTAATGACTTTTAAAAGAAAGCTGGGTTCTATGCTAATAACCAATACGGAATTTAATTCCTCTTGACCCAAATTATGGTAGCTTTTATTTTTCACTTGACAGAGGATAGAGAAAACAGTCTGTAATGTAGTTACTCTAAACTTTAACAGATTCACTTTGCTACATTATTTATCAACAGTTCCTATGTAGAACCTAAGCTCCTCAAGTTTATACATGTATTAGGATTTTCTAAAGACTTTCATGTGCAATTTGCCAATAGACCCTAACATGTAACCCAAAGAAGTTAACTCAGAGGAGGCTGGTTGGCTCAGTGGATATAGCACTGGACTTGGAGGCAGAAAGATCTACGTTCAAATCCTGACTCAAACTCCAGCTAAGTGACCTTGGTTAAGTTATTTCATCTACTTCAGTTTCCTCATCTATAAAATGAGGACAATAAGAGCATCTACCTCCCAGTTGTTGTAAGGATGAAATATTTGTAGTGCTTTGCCAACCTTAAAGTGCCATAGAATTGCTATTAGGAATAACTATGAGGGAGAACTCCAGGTGACCATAAGGCCACATTTTTGATAAGAGGCCCTTTCAACCTCTTAAATCACAACAACCAGGTGGCTATATACTCCATGTCCAATATTCTGTCCTGTTATGGCTAGTCATGAAGAGAGTGCCTTGTTTTTTATGAAAACAGAACTGGTTTTAAATGCTCCAAACTAACTTTTGGAGGCACAGATTAGGTAATGCAGAGGTAAGAAAGATCATCACATATGGACACAGATCTCCAATGGACACAGATCTGCTGGTTCAGCTTGCATATGTGAAGTCTAAGGGTCAAAGGTCCTCTAGAGAGATGACTCCAGTGAGTTCCAAGTCCCTTAGGGGCTTCTCATGTAGTGACAGAGGGCAATAATGAACCCTAGGCTGGTAGACAATTCCAAGATAGTGATAAAATCAGCTCTCTGAAACTAAGTAACATTTCTACATTTGTTCTAAGAAATCAGACTGTACCTGACTGGAGTCTCCTGGGCCGGGACATATCCAGACATTCAAGAGCCCCTAAGCCTCCAAAGCCACCTTGGAGTCTAGGTAGGTAACTATAGGCATATGTTTTTGGTTCAGAGGAGACTTACTAGAGCAAATATCATTGTGAAATGCAACAGGGCATCCCATTTGGTGACCTGTGAAGATGGAATTCCTGAGATCCAATCTGCTGGGTGCTTTCTCTGTAGTATTGGCCAAAAACAGAATAACCATTTTAGGGTGGTCACTTTCCACTTTTCATTTTCTAGTTCAGATGATCCCCTTCTCTCTTTTCCTTTGCCTTAAATATCATGCTAAAGTTCTGGGAGAACTGTGATGAAATCCATAGGAAAGGTGCTATACAGGATAAATCTAGAACTCGTTTCCCAGCCTCTATTTCAAATATACTATGGATAACATTACACATAGGGGAATTGACCTCCACAATAAAACAACAGGGAAACAATCAAAAGATAGCCAAGAGGTCTTACGTAGGTTCTAGGGAAAAGTATTAAAGATAGTAAATGCATCAGTTGATCCATTGCCCGAATACCAGGGCAAACACTATTAGGTGTGAATAACTTATAGGCAGAACTGTAAGTTTTCTGCTGCCAAAAGACTTTCACTGTGGCAAAAGACACTTCTATTTTTCTATTGTTTATTTTTGGCATCAAGTTCCTCAATGTTTATGTTCAACATCTTTATTATGAAACATGATTCTGAGAATTACCACTGGCATCATTGTTTTCCATCCACAGGGGACCTTATGAGTGTGGTGTTCTTGTGATATGTTTTTACAAGCTGGCATTTTCCTTTGCTCACGGAAATATACTATCCTGCCAGTGGAATAAACTTGAGATTCATGAAGAGTGAGTCAACCATATTTACATTAAATACCTCTATTACGAAATATGTCTCTGAATATAATAAATGTTGAATGTGTCAGGCTGTCATATAAGGTTGTCATAATTTCTTGTGACAGCCTTACTTCTTTGAAGAAACTAGTGCAAAGTAAATTCTAACAGGACCTTTATAAAATTGAGGTCAAGCTCAGAGGTCATTTAATGATTAACTTGAGCTCAAATTCATGGCCATAGGCTGGCCTCCTAACCCTGGTCAGTCATTCTGCAAATGTGTGCCTTTGGTCTCAACATTGACAGAAAGAGAATATATAGATTGACCTGGTGAATTCTTCCTCCCTGCCGACCCCCTCATGGGAAAAAGAAGGCCTAAAACACATGTCCTATTAAAAGAGGTGGAGTTAAAGGGACTAGTGTCACCTGAAAGCACTCAATTCTTGCTTCCAGGTGAAAGAAACAAATATGAAGAATGAGAGATTCTTTGGTGGGGTAGAATGGAAAGAACACTAGCCTTAGAATCAGAAGACTTGGGTTCTTGGATCCCACTTAGAGTTGGGAACAACTGCAGAGGTCATCTAATCCAACCCTTCTCACTTTATAGATGAGGCTCCAACAGGCAATGTCTTGCCCCAGATCACACAAGTACTGTGTGGCAAAGACAGGATTCAGGCTCACTGATTGTAAAATGTGCGATTCTTTCTATGACACCATGCCAGTCTAACTTCTATCATTTATGAACAGGGCACATCCCTTCTCCTCTCTGATGCCTTATTTCTATCACCTGTAAAGTAAAGAGATTGAGCCATCAGGGGTTCTTAACCTGGAGTCCATTAATTTGTTTTCTATATTTTGAAAACTACATTTCAATATAATTGAATTCCTTCATAATTCTGTGTATTTTATTTTATGCATTTAAAAACATTCCATGAAGGAGTCTGTAGGCTTCTTTGGACTTACACAAAAAAGGGTGAAGAACTCCTGTGCTAGATGGGCTCAGAGGGTTCCCTCCCATTTCTAACATCTTATGATTACACATTCTGCATTCAAGACTGGGTGTCAGAGACAAGGTGACCCTTTTCTTCAGGAAAATCTCCCAATCTCCTCCATCCCTCTCCTAAGAAGCCCTCGTGTTCACCCTTGCAAAATCCACTACGTTGTCATATTCATTGGGTGACACAGTGAGTGTTAAACTCAGTTTCCTGGCTGACCTCGGCAGGATAATTATTTTCTGGTTACTTTCAATTCCTCTGTGCCTTTTGCAAGTAAAGACAGGATGTTAGGAGCTTGATTTGTTTAAGTGCTGCTGTCCCATCCCTGGATCCATTCCCTGTAATAATTATAAAGTGTGTGCAAGGAGGCAAAATGTTTAGGAGGAAGTTACAGTAACATTCTTCCAGTTTCCTTCCATTTCATGGGTACCAAAAATCATACCATTAATATCCACATCCAAAATTTACATGAAATTTAACTGCAATTGCTTTTGGTAAAGTACCTCAGAGTCATTTGGAAGTCAATTTTTCCCAAGCCAGAGAAGTAGGTTGGTATTATCTAACTGGTGGTCTCTTTTATGATACTTGCAGATAAATGACCAAGTTGCAGAGATGTTAAGCAATTTTCCCTAAATCAGTCAGCTAACTAAAGATATACATGAGATAGGAATGTGAAGACATCAAGCTAGCAGGCTACACGTACTGAACTTCTCTGTTCTCCTATTAAACTTAGAGTCATTTGAGTTCTTAGTTAACTACTACCTTTGGTTGATATCTAATTATTTCTTATGATCATGTCTTGGTTTTTAAGGGCAACATAATATAGTAGGAGGGCAGCTAGGTGGTGCAGTGGATAGATCACCAGTGCAGGAGTCAGGAGGGCCTGAGTTCAAATCTCACCTCAGACACCTGACACTCACTAGCTGTGTGATCTTGGGCAAGTCACTTAACCCCAATTGCCTCATCCTGGGTCATCTCTAGTCATCCTGATGAATATCTGGTCACTGGATTCAGATGACTCTGGAGGAGAAGTGAGGCTGGTGACCTGCACAGCCCTCCTTCACTCAAAACAAAGTCAAGTACAAGTCATGTCATCATTTCTCTGACAGTACGGTCTTCTTTGGCAGCGAAGGATGAACACAAAAAAACAAAATATAGTAGGAAGCTGAAGTTGGATTCAGAAGAGGCCCAGGTTCAAATCCCATCTCCCATACTTACTGAATAAGTGACCACATGCAACTCACTAATGCATACTTTCACATTTGTAAAATGGGGATAATGACATCTACAGTACTTAGTCTCCAGAATGGCTTTGAGGATAAGATGAAGAAATGTATATAAAGTATTTTGTAAATCTTAAAACAAGTATATAAAATAAACTGTTTTTATTATTATTACATGTTTCACCCATAATATTTCTCAGCTAGTTTTGATTAAAATGAATTGAATTTTTATTTTTCTTCCACTGAGATTATAAACGCCCTGAATGCAAGATCTAATCTTACATTTCTTTCTATGCTTACAGCATTTGGCACAGTGCTGAGCACAAACTGGTCACTTAAGTCTTGAGTCAAATTGGGTTGTTGTTTGGCTCCCTGAACCATTCGATGCCTCGGTTGGGCTATCCCATGAGAGGGAATGGAGAGCCTGCTCCCTGTCCTGCAGGACAGAGGCAATAACAAAATAAGTCATTCCCTGGACTTCTTTATCCCTGACTCAGCATACATCCCTGTGGGCCTTGCAAAATGAACCAAACTATCCTTTTTCTTGTCCTGTTTCTTCTGGAATTATCCTCTGGCAATCACACCTCATCATGTCAGAAGACTTGTGCTGGAAAATGGCTGATCTCTGAGGAGCTGGCTGAGTTCATGGCTCCAATTTATCTTTGAGGAGTTGGCAAGACAAAGACCACTGTCTAAAAGATAAATGGCTAAGTGCGTCATTCGTAAACCAGCTCCAGTTTTTCTTAGCTGGTTTTCCTCACTAAGAATGTGGAGGGGTTGCCATGCTAGGATCACAGTTGCTTGATTAGATCTCTGTGCCATCTTTTATGGTGGTACTGGTAACTCTTTTGGGTATGGGTATTGTTATCTCTGCCAGCCCAGTGCTTATTTGTACTAATGGTTAGCATTCATTTGTGACCACAAGTATCAGATGGTTGGTGTTAGAGGCAGAACCACTCGGTGAAAAGAATATTGGGTGAAATCAGAAGAAGTAGTCTTGACCATTCACACCAAATGTGACTTTAGGCAAGTGACCTACTCTCTAATCCTCAGTTTCCTTATTTGTCAAAAGCTAATAATATACCTGTCTGCCTTGGAGGTTGTTGTGAAGATCAAATGAGTCTGTATGTGAAAGTTCTTTGTAAACCATATACAGATATCAGTTATCACTACTTCCAGAATTAGCCTTCACAATGTTACTTATGCAGTGACTGGTGCAAGATCTATTGGCACACTTTTAAAACGAGTTAGTTATTCCTTAATGATATTCCTCAAATGTCCATGTTAGAGTGTTATTTAGTAAAGAGTAGAATTCATTATAAGGTGGATCTGTTTTTTGGTTTAATCCAAAGGACTTTTATTGTTGAAGTACCAAAAAGACTTCATAGAAAAGAGGTGTTTTTGCTCAGTCATACATTAAATGAACATTTGTTAAGCACCTACTGTGTGCATAACATTGTGCTAAGAACTATGTAGGAGAATCTCAAAGATGGCATTTTGCCAAAGCTTCTTTTTCCTCTTTTGTGTATTTCTTCTGCCATAGATAATTAAAAAAAAATAGTACAGGTCAGTGTTAGAAATGCACTAGACAAAGGAACTCCTAAATAAGAAATTATCTCAGTTGACTTTTCTACTTACTAGCTCATTTGGAGCTGAAAGGAATCTTAGACATCATCTAGTTCCATTTCCCACCCCCCATTTTACAGGTGAGGAAGTTGAGGCCCAGAGAGATTAAGCAACTTGCCCAAGATAACAAAGGTGACCAGTAGCATGTCTACCAGACCTGAGTCCTCAACTCTGATGTCAGTGCTCTTACCATTAAACCATACTGACTCCTTCCCATTAGAGGCATCTTCCCTCTAGCACTGGGTTTCAGTGAGCAAATGTGTAAAGATTTATAATTTAATAAGCTGAGTGACAGTTGAAGTTATGATTTTTCAATCATTAATATGCAATTTGAAAATGAGTTTCTTTATGAAATCTGCTTTGGATGAACAGAATATGACATATGCATTCATCAACCCCAATGCAACTGATTGTTTTCCTTTCCTCACTGGTCTATGTTTATATTTGCATGTATATATTGTATTATATGTATATATACATACATGTTTGCCTTCCTTCAAAACTTGCATGTTCCTTGTTTCATTCCTATTTAGATATTTAAATACCTACCTACCACTGCTAAAGTCTGTCAGCTGGCTAGTGTTTACCAATATCCAGAAAACTGGTGGATGAAGCCAGGGAAACGGTTTCTATCATTAGCTTTGTTTATGTAAGCGATGGCTGAAATTCTCATTAGGGACCATTAACATAGATTTCCCTCCTAACCCCACACATTGCACTTTGATGGTTTCTGTTTCTTTTTGCAAACATTATATTTTTATTAAAGTTCAAGACAAATTTAGCTTTCCTTGTTGGAACACAGAAGGCCAAAAATGACTGATTTGATTATCCCTATGTGACAACTCAAAATGAATATAAATCATCTTTCCTTCTCTGCAAAGGGGAAGTGAAGGCTTATTTTTCTTCATACTTGAATCTCCAGACAAACCACAACCCTTAACTCCTTAATACTTCTTGCACTAGAAATGTCACCATGAGATGACAGCTTTCCTAGATGTTGCATTTTAAATTTCAGCCAGGACAAAGCATTTTTAAAGATTTCTGATCTACTTGACTTTTGGTATTCTACATTAAAGTTATGTGTGTTTTGGTCTTTTTCTTCTATCAGATTGCATGGATTCCAGGGGTGGGGAACCTGCAGCCTCAAGGCCACATGTGGCCCTCTAGGTGCTCAAGTGCTATCCTTTGACTGAATCTAAAATTCACGGAACAAATCATCTTAATGAAAGGATTTATTCTATAAAACTTGGACTCAGTCAAAAGGCCACACCCCAGGACCTAGAAGACCACAGGTTCTCCACCCCGGGACTAGATATCAGCTAAATGTCCTGCTTCCTCTAGCACCCAGTGCAGTGCTTGCACTTAAGGAATTATGCCCTTAAAAAATTTTCATGAATTAGTGAAACTTTTGAGTCAAATGTGGCCTCAGACATCTGGATCAAGAGTTTTTAGCATGCAGTACATAGACTGGAGTTATGGAGAGATTTCAGAGACCATGAACTTAGGAAAAAATTATGTCTTGATTTTTATTAAACTCTAACTTAAATGGAGCATTTTCTCAATTATTAATTTTTTAAAACCCTATTATTCTAAGAAGCTGTCCATAGGGTTTGTTAGAGCCCCATGATGCAAAAATGGTCAAGAATTCCTGAGTTAGACTGAGGAGTAAAATCACAGTGGAGAAGGGGTTCATTTTTCCTGTCACCACACACGGACCGCTAACTGCCAACTTCTGTTATGTATGGGCAAGAGCCCTAGGAATGGTGGCACTGTCCTAATCAGACTAGCCTCCTGGGGAGGTAGGAGCTAGACATCTCCATTAACAACTCTCAGGGACAGGTGGACCAAACTAGCTGAAGCAGCGATATGTCCTGAAGGAGTGATTAAAGGCAGCCTATTCCAGATGAGTCAAACCAACACTACCACCTGAATAAAAACCTGCTCTCAGACTACTGGGGAACAAGACCTGTTTCCATGGGTCCTTCCTCTGTGTCCTCATCCACCACAGCTACTGAAGACCTGAAAAGTTTTGACACCAGAGTCCTCAGCACTGTCAAATGGTTCACCGTCCAAAAGAGATATGAATATAAGTGAAAATAACATTAAAGAAGATTGCATTACCATCTGTTTGCTGCTGCATTCTAAGGACCAGGGGATCTTTCTATGTAATTTGCAGCTGAAATCTTTTTGTGTTGTTTCCTCCATTACAATGTGAACTTCTTGAGAGCAAGGACAGTCTTGCTTTTCTATCTGTTTCTCCGGAGACCTTAGCACAATGATCTACATAGAATAAGTACTTAATAAATGCTTTTCATTCATTCATTCACAGTTCAATACCCTCATCTGATAGATGAGGAAACTGAGACCCAGAGAGGTTAAATGTGGAAACAAGTTGGGGAATGGCTAAACAAATTATGGCACATGAATACCATGGAATACTATTGTAATAAAAGAAATTATGAATATGATGAATACAAAGAAGCAAGGAAAGACTTACATTAACTGTTGCAAAATCAAGTAAGCAGAAGCAGGAAAAGTAGAGTCAGAAAAAGAACATGCACAATGACGACAACAATGTGAATGAAAAGTGAATTCCCATGAAACAATAAGAAATGAATGTTGTGACATTATAAAGAATGGCCTTGGCCCCAAAGTAGAGAGAAGGCACCCCATGCATCCACCCACATTTACACACACAGACAACCCTTTGCTGAAATGAGGAGAACAATATTGGTGGAATACTGCTTATGTCAGTTTTTGTAACATATTGATTGGCTTTGTTGACTTTTTTCTCTTTTCGACAACAAAAAAAATTTTGTTTTAAAGGATGGTGGGGGATTGGTTTTACAAGGAAAAATGTAGCCAATGGAAAAAAAAAACAAAAGCTATCCATATAAATCTATTGCTTTAAAAGTGACTTGTCCAAGGTCATACATATTTGGGTAGCTGTAAAGCATGATGGTTTGCTAAGCTTGGAAGAATTATACACCTTTATTAACCTTTTTGATCTCAAGGTGAAAAGTTTTCTATATACCCTTTTGTTGTACTAAGGACCCGTAGTAAGACCAATTAGACAAACTAGAATTTAGTCAAAAGCAGATAAACCCATGTACTTTATTAATCATTTACAATATTAGGTCAACAGAACTTAGGAATGACTTTTAAAAAAGTCATATTTACTTATTCTTCATTAAATACTTTGATTGATTGACTTCTCCATGTAAAGTTCTGCATTTTCTCAAGGGTTGTTACAAGCTGGGTTTACAAGATAAATTCCTAGTATATCAGACATAGTGTAATGATTTACTTTCTCAAATGATCTCTTGTCAGGCTTGTGTGGCAATACCATAAAATGGGCTGACCAATTATAACCATTTGTGGGTGGGTGTGCCTTTTGTTAAATATGGCTGCTGTCTTGCACATGTGTTCCCCAGATGAAGTTTCATCCCTAAAACTTTGCTTTCCTTCTCCACGCTTCACATACCACTTGGATATCCTTTGTCAGCTGAAAATCCTCTATAATTATTGAGCTCCAAACTTCAAAAAGCTCATGATGAACTTCAGCCGAAGAAACATTTTTCACATTCAAAAATCAAATTAGAGCACACGTGGAGGACTTTATATCTGGGGACCGTGTGTCAGGAAGAGCAGTCGTTTCAAGCACAGGGAATGCTGTCATAAATGGTGATGGCTGATCTGATCTATAGTGTGCTACATGACTCCAGCAAATACGTTCACCACCAACAGAGTGATTATATTAACTTTGAAAACTTTCTTTTTGAATAGTGTTCATACTAGAACCTTTCTAATTACTGTATTTTATTTACTTTTCCTTTTTTATTGTGAATTCCTATGGCAAGAGTTTGTATATTTTCCCAAGCACCAAATAAAACTCAAGAAATTCAGCAGACATTAGAGCACCAACTGTACTAGGGCTAAGGCACAGTACTGGTCAATAGGAGGAGGTTTCCAGAAAGAGCACACATAGATCCTGCCCTCAGAGAGCTTAGGTTATACTCTGTAGAGGCTCAATACCACTCCAGCAGATCAATTCATTTCCTAAGTATGTGCTGTAGGCCCCCTTTTCCTTTCCTTTAATAAATATGACTCCACTTCAACCCATTGCCCACAATTCCCTTTTTCAAAATGTGTCCAGAGAGCATACCTTTTGTTTCAACTGTAATACCATCTGTTTCATTTGGTGGAACTCCTTACAAGTGGCACAGCAGGTTCCTGCCTTCAGCACATTCTCTACTTTCTCATCATGTCCTGGGAAAGAAGACTGACTCAGTTAGATCTAAAAGGTTGAAAAGAATCACCTCTTGTGCATGAAGGCATCAGTAGGCTTCTACTCTGACCCTGAAACATGCAAGGTATACATGTTAGCAATTTGTCCAGCACTTCAATCACTGATGGGAGGGCACAGGTCAGGGAGGAATGGTGTGAAAGAGACCTTGCTGCATTTCAAACCCAGCTGTTTTGATTTAAGGGTCCCCAGAGCCTTTCCACTTTGGGATGTGAAACTCTTTGCCACTACCCTTTTATCAGTACCTCTCTGGAAGACAGGCCCAATAAACCTGACATGATTTATACTTACCTAAAAGGGCCAATTATTCATGCACTGTAAATCATACCCAAATCCCAACATGACTTTTGTGTAGTTTACACAAAACTGATCTTCTTCACTGCAGATCAGCAAGCACTTCCAGATAGGGCAAGATCGGAGAAGGAACAGTTTGGAATTGTGAAATAACATCAATATAAGGAACTTGAAGCCAAGTTGGCAAACAAAGGACCAACAGAAGGTATGAGGGACACTAACCATACTCACAACTATCTTAAGCCCAATGGAGTATTTGGAGAGCATTATAGCACCCATGCTAACTCCATCTCCTATCTGAACTAGTATGGCCTTCCATGTTCCAGGGTTTCATTATAAAATTATTTTTGCTATGATACAGGAATCTAAGAATGACAGGAACACAGGGCCAATAGCCCATAAAATGTCATCTTCTTGACACAGAAACAAGATATCAAAATTAAGAGCTTGGAGAAGGTAAGTGAGCAAAGGTAGCTTCCAAATGAAAGTGTTCTGTCATAGAAGGCAAAGAAAGAAATAGTATGGGCTTGTGTGATTGACAGGACAGTTTGTCACCTGGGAGGTGTCATCCATAAGGCTTAAAAGCAGCCTAGTATGTGAACTTCATGCATACTAAGCTCTTTAAATAATCACTGTTGGAGCCAATGGTGACTTAGGGATGACAGGGAGATGTGATCTATTCTTCTTATCTTTAAGGTGGTAACATGCCCTATGCTTTATACCTCCGTGCCTTTGCTCAGTTCTCTTTAGAACACAAAACTCATTCCCTCATTTATGTCTATCAGAATCTTATCTCAGGTTCCCCTATGAATCCTTTCAAATTACTTAGCTGGTAATAATCTCTCTCTTTTCTAAATCAATTATTTGCACCTCTCCTTTGACAGGCATTATAAAAGAATTCCTTATGCTGTGGTTGTCTATTTGCCTTATTATGCCAACTATACAGACTACTTGAGGGCAGGGAATATGTCTTCTTAAACTTGAATTTCTCCATGGTGCCTTGCACATTGTAAATATACAACAAATACTTGTTGAATAAGTGAATGAGTGGACAAGGTATTAGGAGAATGGTGCACAAAGACACACCTCTTCTCAATCCTAACAGCTTAATCCTCTCTCTGCTAGTGAAAGCCTAGAAGTTTGACTAGGAGCACATGAACCAGCAATGAGTACCCAAAGGGTCAGAGTGGCACTACCCCCAGAAATAAAATGCTGAAGTTGTTAGTAACCAGGAAAACTAGGGAGATAGAAAAAGAGCACTGAGTTGCCCTTGATAAGTTTAAGATACTAGGTACATATGAATTTTTTGAGTTTGATACCTCTTCTCTAAGGAACTGTTAGAACTATCAGATGTGATTTCTCAGCCATAGTCAGGGACCTCTGGAGAGTCACGGAGAATGATACTGTAGTACTGGAAAGGGGAAAGTGTTACCTTAATTTTCAAAAAAGGGAAATGGATTGAGAATGACTAATTCCTGAAAAAGTTTTAGAATATAATATTAATGGGGTTAAGGGAAGATGAATAGAATGGCAAAAAATATGGGGGTCCTCAATGGGCATCCTGGAGTCAGAGTTGGGGAGAGGGAAAACAAGAAGGAATGGAGCTCACGCTGACAGCTGGATGGAATATCACTGTGAACAATGAATATGAAGAATTCAGAGAGAACCATGGGAAAGACTTATATGAACTAATATAGAGAGAAGTAAGCAGAGTCAGTGATGACTACAACATTGTAAATGGATAGAAAAACAAGTAGTAGCCAGTCAGAACCAAATACTGTTTAATTATAATTTCTAAGAAAGTTGGCTCAGGAGAGGAGTTGAGACATGAAGTTGATGAGTTGAGGTTCCTTCATATAGCTGAAGGGCTGCCATATGGAGGAAGGAACAGATTTGTTCTATTGAGAGAGGCAGATTTAGTTTTGTCATAAGGAAAAACTTCTCAGCCATTGGAACTATACAAAAAGGGAATGGGTTGTTTCAGAAAATGATCAGAGAAGGTCTGCAAGCAAAGGTGAAATGACCACTTATCAGTTATACTGAAGGTGGAATTCTTGTTCAGCTACAGGTTGGATTAGTAGGTCTCTGAAATCCCTTCTGACTTTGAGACTCTGTGGAACATTTGTGTGTGTGTACATACAGCACACATATGTACACACATATGTACACATATAAGCACGCATGTATGCATCATACAGTATATACATTTACATATATAGCATGAGATTTCTGAATATTTATGTGTCTGTCTATATAATCTCTATCACAGTAGTGCTGGGGAGGTGGAACTGCCTAGCACTCCTATTCCCAGTGTCACTTAAGGAGTTCTGGAATTTTCCTAACATCAATCTGATGATATCACATAAAACTATAATTATTGCTTACTCTGTAGGAACCTAAGGTTTTGCTGAAAAACTTTTAATTCAATGAAAATACTTATCACACACCTATAACATACTGTCTTCGACCCTTAAAAGGTATCCTTTTTTCCCTGAAAATGTCTTATTTTGCCTTCCAAGGAATTATCAGAGGACAGTGTCAACAATGTTACTATCCAAAGTATACAGAAAATTCTGTTATTAGAAGTAACAGAAAAGCAGTCAGCACCATGGCCAGCAATAGTAGAGAATTGGAGGATAGGTAGTTAGTAGACTTAAGTTCCACAGGGAAGTTGTAGAAAAACAATGGAACTCTGTGTGGGACTACATGAATTACGGTAGAGGTGGCACTATTAGATATATATAGAAGGTTGCTATCCATGGCAGGCCATTTAGGTTAAGCAGCCTCAATCTTATACCTTGGGGCAATTTGGATTTTTCACAGAATAAAATTTAAATGAGCCTCTAGTGTGTAGGAAGGGTTCTAGGTTCCTCACTTCCACTTCCACTCACCAGGTAAAATCTACCTGGATACAGTTTTTTTTTTCTTCATAAGTTGACTAATTAGTAAAGCAGAAGATAGGAGAGTGTTTCTACCAATTTTCTGATGCCGTATGGTGTTGTTTGGTGCCAGTCTCACAAGGCAGGAGGTCAGCACTCTGGTAAGAACTGAATCATTGATGCATGGGGGTCTCTCAGAAACAGCTCTGTCTAAATTTTTTTGATTGCTGTACTTTTTCTGAGACAGTGGCA
Source organism: Notamacropus eugenii (assembly GCF_028372415.1). Classification (NCBI taxonomy): domain Eukaryota; kingdom Metazoa; phylum Chordata; class Mammalia; order Diprotodontia; family Macropodidae; genus Notamacropus; species Notamacropus eugenii. The sequence continues at coordinate 430,379,216 of NC_092875.1, read as the reverse complement.
TCACCTTAGAGTCTTGTTTCGAGAGCTATGATGTAACATTTGTGTTCAAAGAGACTGAGATGATCTATGAAAACAGGTAGAAAATGTTATTCCATCTTCCTTTGAAATTAGTAGCTTAATATCTCCAAAAAAAAAAAAATTACCTGACACTTTAAAAGGGAATAACGCTGCCAGCTTCCCCCCACTTTCCTGGCATACAAATCTGTCAAATGTTTTCTGTATCCCATTAGAGTCTACACATTATTCAAACTGCCTGTGAAACTTTCTGAGAGTGGCATTAAAAATAACAATGTTCTACACAAGGTGGAATCTTAAAGACTTTATCTTAAAGATAAAATACCAACTTCTCAGCCTAGCATTCAAGTCTCTCCACATTCTGGCTCCACTTTATCTTTCCAGTCTGATTTTACATTGTTCCAATATTCCAATGAAACTAGATGATTAGATGCTCCTTATTTCCCCTACTTCCCATCTCCACGTATTCATATATCCTATACCTTATGTTCAGAAAGCACTTTCTCCTTATTTCTACCTCTCAAAAATTTATCTAACTTTTCTCTTCCTTCAGTATTCATGTTAGTTGCCAACTCCTTTTTGTAGTTTTTTTCTGATCCCCCTTATTTTCCAATGCTCAAATCACCTTCTTTTATATTTACTTATATGTGTGTGTTATAATCTCCCCAAAGAAAATGAACTTTCTGAGGTATGGACTGATTAATTGTTGCCTTTATATTCTCTGGGTTTACCATAGCACCTAGAACCTAAAAAACATTTAATGCTTACTGCATTGAATTGAATTGAAAAATATCTTCTATACAAGGTAGTTTTTTAATGATATTTTAAAATATAGTCTTATAAGAATCTGAGATTGTCCATCTCTGGTCACACTGGATGAAGACTGTGTTGATGATTCTGTGAGAAAAATCCGATCCAAGATGCATTTTCCTTAAGTTTGTTCTCTGTGAAAGTGCAATATTTCTGATTTACCACATGGTGGCATGTAGCTCTATTTTTTAATTTTTTTATATGAAGCCCTGACTCCTCTGTAGCATTTCAGAGATTGAGTATGTGAGCTATTCATCACAGGGTACATTGATATTTTTTAGTAGCAATTTACAGAGTTAGTAAAAAAAAAAAAAAGGCTCAAAATGTTACCAATATCACTCATAAGGAAAGTCCCACAAATATGCAAAGTATGTTAGTTTATTATTCAACATTGGTCATGCAAACTGGGTTCATGAATTGTTGGGGTTTGGAAAGTTCTGAGAGGGCCTGGGATATGTCTGACACTTGGAATTACAATAAGCCATTCTAGCTGTCAGGAACATTTTATCAGAAGACAAACAAAGTGGAGAAAATAGCAAGTAGGCAAGCTAATTAGCTGTAGGACATTTCCCTTCATGTCATCTCTTAGAATATATTAGTTACCTCAATCTCTTCCTCTCTCTCTCAAAGTTGCACAAAATATTATCATTTCCTAAACTGCCTCTGGCTCTGTGTCTCCAAAGAGGAGACTGAGTAACTGGTGGGGAGTAACTGACCATAACACCACTGCCATGGGCTATCTTGCCTCTGGCAAGGCTGTGGTCCATGCATGTTTGCCATCGTTTATCAGGTAAACTGGCCGTAACCTTCCAGTCATCAAAGGACAATATTCAGGTCACTCTCCCCCTTTCCATTCCACTTACCCTCCCTTAATAACCAGCTGTTGTGTATTTAATTTAAAACTCCTTTGACCTTTAATTTTGCAGACACTGGGTAATGTAAAGTAATAAACCAAAGAGGAAAGAAAAGACTTTCATATCACATATGTTTATACTTAATAATAATTATCTCCTAGCTAGAAAAAAAAACTGTGATGATATACTGTAATTTGTTACTTCAGAGCAGAGGGAATATCTATGCTACTTCTTAGTGACTGTAATGAGCCCTAAAAGATTTCTTATAGCTGAGATTAATGACCTAATAGATTTTTTTTTCTTATTCTTTATTTTCATAGTTGAGCTTATTAGCCTAATGCTTTTTTTTATTATAGAACTTGGTTTCATTTCTAAAGGGCTCTCCTGGAGTCCACTGAGGCACACCAACAACTCATCTCTAACCTACCATGTAAGATATTTTTGTGGGACTCTGGGAAGTTAAGTGACTTACTCACAGTCATTCAGCTAGTATGTATCAAAAATAGGGCTTGAACTCAGGTCTCCCTGACTCCAAGACTAACCTATTCACTCTGCCATCTGGTTTCTTTTTCCTATCAACACTTCAAGGATAGTTGTCTCTCTACAAGCTTTCCTGAATCTTGATATAGCAGCCTCAGTAAGGTACCATAATACAGTGGAAGAGTGATGCACCTTTGGGGGAAAAAAAGAAATTTACATGATAACTTTGTAGTACATTTAAAAGAACTGCAAGTTGTACACAATAGATTGGCAGTTTCATGTGTAATCATCTTCTTAAAAAATTATACTGTGTTATGAAATGTTTGTTTTATTCCATAAATTAAATATAAAATAAATTTTTAAAAAATTAAAAGGGTGATGCACTAAGAGATCCTTAATAAATATTTATTAATTGTGGAATTGTAGCTTCCATTCCCCTTACAACATTTACTTTTTGATTTCATACAAGTCACTTAACCTCTGCAGGACTGAGTTGCTTTATTTGGCAAGTGGAGATAATAATGACTTCTATTCTTATGCCCAGATCAACTGTGAATGCCTTTCCCTCCAAAGTTGCCTTGTACCTACTCTGTAATATATCTTGTCTACACCTACTTAAGCATGGGTTATCTTCCCCATAAGGACGTAAATTTCTTGAGAGTAGGAACTAATTTTTGTTTTTGTCTAAAAAAATGTTCCAGGGCTTGGCACATATTAAACTCTTATTAAGTACTTGTTGATTGAAAGATTGTTCTTTCAAGGTGCCTTCCAGTTCTAAGATAAACTGTTCTATTAAGATAGTAAGATGTAATGTTCTTTAAAGATGATACAGTAACATGACTAAGGTGAAAATGTGTTTAATAGTAATGTACGCGTAGAGCCCATATAAGATTGCATGCCATCTTGGGGAGGGAATTGAGAGGTAGGGGGAGAAAATTTAAAACTAATGGAAGTGAATGTTGAAAACTAATAATAAATTGGAAAAAAAGATGATATAGTAGAGGAAAAGGAATTTCTGACACCAAAGCAAATTTGAAACTAAATATCCAAAACAAAGCATCTCACTTAGAATATTGTTATTTTTTAATCAGTCCATGCATGCTTCACCATAGAAATTATGTTTATAGTGAAATGTGTGAAAATACCAGTCCCTTCCACATGTCTGTCATTAATTCCTCCTTGTCACATGAGTAGCTCATGCCATTTATCTTTCAGGGAAGGAAACAGGTCACTTTGTCCCTAACCCTAGCTCATGGAAAGTAGGCTCTGTCTACTAAGGATGAGAGGAAATTCTGGAATCAGTTTTCCTTCCTTGTGATTTGCATGCTCAGAGGAATGTTTGCATTCCAGGTCCACCAGCCACAAGGACCTTCCTTTCCCATGTAGGCCTAATCACTGTGTTCCAATAAGTGCCATTCTAGGTGAACCACTTACTATCTGTGTTATCATGGGGAAATCAGCTAACCTCTCTGCGCTTCGGTTTCCTCATCTGTAAAATGAGGAGGCTGGATTAGCCCCCTGTCTGCTGTTACAGGCCAGGATTGATCAGGTAATTTAGGTTCAAGATTCAAATGAAATGAGGTGCCTGTAGTTCATCTACCAATCAATAAAAGGAGATTTACTTAGCCATAGCAAGGGAAGGATATTTAAGAAGGATATTCAGTAAAGATACCATGTTGATTCAGCTGACCTCAGGTCCCCTGCCTCTGAGTTGCCCATGGGGTTCTGCCAGTCAAACATCAGAGAGGAGCTGTAGCTCCATATGGCTTTTTGTACTTAGGTGACCAGGAAGCAATGTTAAATTAACAATATGTACCTTTAGTTCCTCGAGTCAGTTTATTTTCTAAATCAGGGATTCTTAATCTGAAGTCTATGAACTTTAAAAACTTTTCTTGATAACCACTTTTCAATATAATTGTTTTCTTTATTTTATCCTTTTTAAAACATTATTTTGAGAAGAGATCAATAGGCTTCACCAGACTACCAAAGGGGTCCATGACCCCAAAAAGGTTAAGAATCCCTGAACTAGGAGATGCTATCAATATCTTCTTGAGGGAAAAAAAAATCTGACTCAGCCCACATGGCAGGGACTCTGGCAGACATTCTTCCTTCCATATAGGTCTAAATTCTTGAAACTGAGGAGATTCTCCCTGCAAGCTGATGTATGGATTGGGGGATGCTCCTAGTGACTTCAGAAGAACCAAAGATGATAACTGGAGGCTACAATACAATTAGCACCAGCATGCAACCCCCTGAGCCTTCATAATTTCCTTGTTACCCCCTCACACTATTCGCTGTGCTTGTACGGGGCCTCTGGAATTGTTCCTCCTGCCTAGGTCACTGACGTCTCGGGCACATGGACCAAGGCTTTGCCCATGTTCCTATGGGTAGTCCTTCGTCCTTTGTCTCTCTGATACATGTGACTTACACCTGACTCCTCCCTTTCCTTCATTTCACAAACCCATAATACTGATTACCTGATTGGGTCCTGCTACCTTCCCTTTCTGGGGATTTAACTGATATAGAATAACAGATGACCAAGACTTCAGCTGACAGATCACAGCACCTTCCAGACTTAAGAGTATGGGTCATATGGAGCATACACAACACATCTGGGTTCCTTCTGCAGGCTCCACTGACCAATGACTAGCTTTCTAGTGTATTTCAGTATTTATCCTGTGATCTTACAAACCACCCCCCTCCCCGTCTCTCTCTTTCTCTCTCTCTCTCTCTCTCTCTCTCTCTCTCTCTCTCTCTCTCTCTCTCTCTCTCTCTCTCTCTCTCTCTCATACACACACACACACACACACACACACACACACACACACACACACACACCAATGAGCCCTTGCTGGGTAAGACTTGACATGGGCAAATATTACCATGGAGATGGGTTTGAGACTCTCATGGCCCAATGAAATGCACTCCTTCCCCTATATTATGCCATGGTCTATAGACTTCCTTTTCTGGGTTGTACTTTTCTGAGGTTGATCATTTTTGGTAGAGAGCACTTTGCCTTCAATTTTTTCTCACCTGGGAGAACACATTTAGTCACTTGTGTGGTGTAATGGATAGAGCAGACAGATTTGAGGGCCATCTCTTCTGTGTATTAGCTGTATGGTGATGAGAAGCCTCTCAGCTCCTTGGGGCTTTATTGCCCTCATCTGTAAAATGGGGATTATAATATTTGTAGTATCTCCTTCATGGGTTTGTTGTGAGGATCAGCGAGATAATATCTGTAAACCACCTGGCAAACTTTAAAGCGCCATATGAATACGTTTTTACTGCATGTGTTAACATCCTTATTTAAAGTTTATTAGGAAGCAAACTGAATAATTTAGTTTAACATGCAAACCAGACCTGAGTTTTCTCTACGTGTGCTTTCCCCTGACGCTGTACCTTTACACATTTAGCGACCAGAACATCAAGAGAGGCTTAAATAAGCAAATAATCCAAGATCCTGGTTGTTCATTTCCCTGGGGAGCTCAGACATCTGGATTGCACGCAGCAGATGTGTTATAGATCGGTATTACTGGCCTTGTATGTGAACACTTAATATTTTAATCTAATATTTCAGGAGAGTGGAGCCTCCTTCATGCACATCCTCTCAGAGAAGACAGTGTGCCTGCTGCTCACTCTGTCCTCTATCATTACCAAAGTATACATTGAAGTTTATTGAATTATGGGCAAGCTTTAAGTAAGAGAGGCATTCCTTTAGGAGGGTGTATAATTTCTTCCCAAAAATCTAACCAGTCTGAAAACCAAGGATCCCTGAACTAGAGCTGGACAGGACTTCCCTAGGTCATCTGGTCCAATTCTTACATTTTACAAATAGGGAAACAGAGGTCCAGAGACTTGCTCAAAGTTACACTGGTGGTGAGTAGCAGAGTCAGGGGGGAAATTCAGGATCTTTAGCCTGAACAATGCTCTTTGCATTCTATCAGGATGCTTCTCTGTGTGTACTGGTAGATATCATTTTCACCAACTCTTTTCACCAGAGGTTTCCTTTCCTAACTCACTCTCTCTTTGGCTTACTACTATTAAAACCGCTGCTCCCTTCCCTCCCTTCCCCCCCCCCACAACACACCCACACCCACACCCACCCACACACACACACACACACACACACACACACACACACACACACACACACACACACTCTATTGTGGGAGGAGGGTCTGACATGGTTTAGTTTTTGAAGCTCCCAGTTTCCTTGGGACTTGCCTGTGAAGCAGTTATTTATTGTTCCAGTGTTTACCAATGTGTCTTAGAAGCTACAAATCTTACATGAATAATTATGGTCCTGAGATTCTGGTTTGGAGAAATAGTCTGATAGAATGGACAGAGCATTGAACTATAAGTTAAGAGACCTGAGTTCGAATCCTGCCTCAGATACATATTAGTTGTGTGATCCTGGGCAAGCCATTTAAACTCCCAAAGCCTGAGTTTTCTCATCTGTAAAATTAGGATAATATTATTTGCGAACTCTATCTCACAAGGCTGCTGTGAGTCTCCAGTGAGATAATAAATAGAGAGTACTTTAAAAGTCTTAAACTACTATGCAAATGAGAGTTATTGTTTCCCATTTTTATGGATATTTTCATGTTTCCATCTTATTTTTTCTCCCATCCTCTAACATACCCCACACCACCTTCCAATTTATTTCACGCCTCTGGGCCTGTGTTTATTTCGATGGGTGAGGCTGGAGAGAACATCAAACTCAGCTCTATTTCAAACCAAGCAGTGCTCACCTTTGTCTCCTTTGGTACATGTCCTCCCATCTTCTTCTCGGATATAGCCCTCCCGACACTCACAGCGGTAGCTGCCCAAGGTATTGATGCAGATATGCGAGCAGAGTGTCTCATTGCTGGTGGCACATTCATCGATATCTGTATTTGAACCAATGTCCAGGGATACTTAGAAAATGGAATAGGCTATGTAGAATTGAGTGTTCTGCCCAGACGACATTCTTAGCACAACCTCAATGAATATGATTTTGGATAATCAATTAATTATTCAATCAGTAAACAAGCACTTATTCTGTGCTTACTGCTTGCCAGGTGAGCAGTTTGATCATGCAGTGAATAGAGCCGGGCCTGGAATCAGGAAGACTTATCTTCCTGAGTTCAAATCTGGCCTCAGAAACTATGTGACCCAGGGCAAGTCACTTAACTCTCTTTGCCTAAGTTCCTCATCTGTAAAATGAGATGGAGAAGGAAATGGCACAAAAATGGTATTCTAGGACTGGTTCTGCTACTAGCTAGCTGTAGGACATAAGCCTAGTCATATAACTTTCTCATACCTCAATTTCTCCATTTACAGGACTAGGTAATAATACCTGTTTTAATTACCCCTACTAGTTGTCTTGATTGGGAAAATATTTTGAAAGTAAGTACATGCCAAACAAAGACAACATCTGCTTACTCTCATTATTTGCAAATAATTGGCATAATTTTTATTTTCAAGTGTACTGGTAAGTTGAAGACTTTTTAATGTCCTCTTTTGCCATGTGGAGTCTAAGGGTAAGACAACCTAGAATACCTTTTTCAATAAAAAAAAAAGACTGAGTAACATAGCTGGGAAATATCACTGTCACTAAAAAGAATCTGAGGACCATTGAGACTTCCATGCAGAGTGCTCTCCCTGGGCAATTTGGCCCCTCAGTGACCTGAAACCTGAAAATTCCTCCCTCTGGACTAACAAGCTCCTCATAAGCCTTGAAAATGAGTCAACAGGGCTTTCAAAGCCAGGGTCATCTATTCACATCACAGATTGACTCTGAAATTCAGAGAAAGGAAATGTTTTCAACCCATGGGAAGGTGGCAGTGGAGGGCCGGGGAGAGTGAGGAGTCTTGAATGAGTTTCACGTATACAGTCTGTAAACAACACCAGATGCCGACAGAAGCAATGATACTGGGGCTTCAGATGGTGCACATGTGTTGGGCAGACTGAGGCTGTGTGCACTCTAGGAAGCTAATGACATCCAAGTCTGATACATGTTCCAGGAGCTTCCTTGATGTGCTGCCAAGAACCTTTCTCCCCTTCCCCCCATCTCCCAATGGCCGCAGGTAGTGGTAAGAAAGTGGAAAATGCACTGGCTAGGTGCCTGCCCTTTATCCTTTACAATGCACAGGCAAAGGGGCTATAAGACACAGTCTGATACTTATTGGCAATGCTTCAGTATTTCAAACTGATAACTACCCTCCTGCCTCTAGCTGCCAACTGAGTATGGCACTGCCTGAGTCTTTTGACCTATTGGTGATGCCAAAAATAAAGAATGAAGCAGGTGAAAACAAGCTTCAGATTGATCTTTACAAGCAACATCAAGGGTTTGTAGAATCCCAAAGTTATAAGAACTAAGGGGATGGGGGTGAAATAGAGAAAAGCAGGCTCAAAACTGAAAAATAAAAAGTAAAAGTCCTGTGCTTGGGATTTATTGTGCACCTAACAGAACCCAGTTCTCCCAGAAGCAGAAGGGACCACAGACTAACTCTATAGGAAGTGTCCCTCCAAGAGTCTAGCAAGCCTGAGGGAGGCAAAGCCAAGCATGATAAAGGCAGGTTACATAGTGAAACTTGGCCTATTTTACAGCTTGGTTCACCATGCTAGGAGCACAACATCCCAGGTTTAACACTGAAAGGGACTTAAGTGACTTACACACTCAGAGTTACATAGATCATAAGTAACAAAGACAAGACGTTAATCCAGGTCCTCTAATTCCAAATCTGGTTCTTTTCTCCTGCTGTATAATTGACTATGAGCTATTTGCCAAAGAAACTTAGAGAGTTAGCAAATGGTGGCACTGGCATTTAGTCCATCAATAGATTTGTGTGACAGTGGGAGGACAAAATTGTGATTTAATAATTTCTTCAGCCCAGAATCACAGCCCAGAATGTTGACCTCCTTAGCCTCCTTTTCCTTGGTTCAAAGATGCCTTCCACATGTGAGTTTCTTCCTCTTTAAAGCTGCCTATGCTCTCCAGTTAATCTAAGAGCAAGCTTGTTTCTATTTGGTTTTCTGGCTCAAAACTTTTTTTATCATCTATTTTCAGCTCCATAATGGAGCTATTGTTACTTTTTTCCTCTTCCCTCTCTTTATTTGTTATTGAATAGTTAAATGGTATCAGCTATATACAATTCTTAGTCATTAGAGACCTTACAAAAAAGGGTCTGACCAGTGGAGAAGCCTACATGCCATTAAGTAAATCCCTCAAAACAGGCAAACTCAAGCAGCTAGCCCCAACATACCTAAGCAGTAAGGCTTCACTTTGTTCCTGTGCCTCTCACGGTCATACCGGTACCCTGGATAGCAGGTACACAGAACTCGGCCGAAATTATCTGTGCACTGCTGTTCACAAGGAGCCTCAGAACACACATCGTAATCTGGAAGATGGACAAACAATATACAAAATCATTGGTGACAATAATCCTACTACAATAGGGACTGTGATATTTTGAGAATATATGATTAAAAGGTGGGAAATGGAGAACTATAACCTTCTAGAGCAGTGGTCTCCAAAGTGGAGGCCATAGTGCCCTGAAATATTCTAATTTGACTCAAAGGGGATAATGGCAGAACCATTGGGCAATGAGTAATGGAATCAACCAATCCGAGGGTTAGGAAGATGGGTCATATTCTACCCCTCCCCCAATAGCCAATCATGGGATTTGTCTCTAAAACAACCACAACTACTATTATACACCAACATTTCTCCATTTTGTCCCCTCCCCTTAGTGTGTAAATTTCCAACCTCTCTCCTTCTCCCCCAAGAGTTGGCCCCTTGGGATAGTTACAACCTAAATGTTACTTGGGCACCCACAATAGTAGCTATAAAGGTGCTACTGGGAAAATCTCTCTTCATCCAGCATACCCTTCCCCATTTCCCAGATCAATTCTTGGCTGCAGCAGGTACCCCTTAGAGTATGGACTTGGCTTTTGGGTCAGTGACTGCTGAATTAGGGGCCAACTTCCCTTTTTTAATTTTTATTTTATTAACAAGCATGGATGGATCACAATATGAACCACACATCTAATTATATTTTATTTCCCCTCAAATCCATTCTTCTTCTGAACTTCCTTATTTCAGTTGGGGAACTACTAAGCTGAGGACACTCTGAAGGGCCCAGCCCCTATTCTCTACTCACAAAGTCACAACCCTAGTTCAAGTCCTTCTCACCCTTCATCTATGGTATTGAAATGACTTTTTGGCTGGTCTCCCTGTTTCAAGTCTCTCCCCATTCCAATCTGGTATCCACTCAGGTGCCAAAATGATTTTCCTAAAGCACAAGTCTGATCTCAACACTCCAAAAACTCCAGTGGTTCCACAATGACTGTAGAATCAAATATTATTTCATCTTTATCTCATTTTGTATTTCAATTTTCTGTAATTTTTATAATGGACACAATTATTAGGACAGTGGTGAGAATGTGTGTGGGTTATAATCTATCCATATATACACACATATAAAATTTATATGTACATATCGATATATAACATTCATACATATTGGGGATATGTGCTCAGGTTTTGGTTTTTTTTTTTTTTTTTTAGCTGATAGGGATACATGATCAAAAATGTTTAGAGACCAGTGTTTTAAAGCATGTTTTATCAAGCTGCTTCTAACTTAGGAAAATGGAATGAGAAATTCAGCCTAGGAAGAAGGAGGAAATTAACCTGAGTTGGTGGTGCTACTTGTAACACTGTAAGATAGAATTTGTTACATAGTATCCTACCTAACTTTGCAGATCTCTAATTCACCTGCAGTTCTGATCCCTGGCCCCACCTTATACAATTCCCAAGAGCCTTTGTTACCATGCCAGATTAGAGACATGGAGCTGAAAGAGACCTTAAAGGTTCACTGGTTCTATCCTCTAATTTCACAGAGAAGGAAATTGAGGCTGCGGAAGGCAGAGGCATTTGCTTAAATTAACACAACTAGTTGTACTACATACAAATCCAGGGTTGGCTTTTTTGTGTTGTTGTTTGTTTTTACTGAGTACGATGTTTTCCTTCCAAAAGAAATTCCATTTATTTAAAATCTGAACAACAGAGGGCTCCTTCCCGATTAAGGAGACTGGTACACTTCTTCTGGGCACTGATGGCCAGAGGCATAGGCATTTTCCATCTTGTGACTCACGACATTGTCTACTGTTTCCATTAGGGCCTGCCCTTCACTTGCCATAAATAGTCTCATTCTCTGGCATACCTGAGAATCGCAGAACTGCTGTTGTACTTCTCCTGGGCACATAGAGAACAAATGGTGAGAGTTTGGTATGAATACAGTGGTGGGAAGGAACATGGTTCAGTAGAAAGATTACTGGCTTTGAAATCAGAGGGCTTGGGTTCAAATACTGCCCTGAGACATATTGTATGATCTTGGACATATCATTTATCTCACTTACCTGTGCCTCAGTTTCCTCACATCTGTAAAATAGGGAGGGAAGGTGAACTAGATGGCTTCTGTGGACCCTTACAGTTCTGAATTTATAATCCTTGCCAACCCTGGTCTCTTCTAGTAGATCTGCTGTATGCTTGTCTCGGGGGAGAGGACTGAAAATAGAAAACTTCTTGAATAAAGAAGTTGGTATATTTGTGAAGTCTGATAGATTTTTTTTTAAAAATAAACTCAAAGTCATTTGAGGCCAGGGAAGCCATGGTGGTCTAGGTTTGTCTAAGCTGGTGGATGAGCAGCCAATACCACAGGATGGGGATGGCATTCTAGGCCCTGAGTTTGTAATAATAGCTACCATTTTATAGAGCACTTTTGAGGTTTACAAAACATTTTACATATGCATTTGATTCTCATAATAACCCTGAGATATAGTTTGTTATTATTATTATTTTGGTGAGGCAATCGGGGTTAAGTGACTTGCCCAGGGTCACACAGCTAGTTAAGTGTTAAGTGTCTGAGGCTGGTTTTGAATCAGGTCCTCCTGACTCCAGGGCCAGTGCCTAGAAGCCTCCTAGCTGCCCTGAGATATAGATATTATTGCTATTCCCATTTTACTTTTGAGAAAACAGATACTCCCTAGTGAGTATCTGAGAGATTTGAAATCAGATCTTGACTCCAAGTCAACACTCTCCATTATACCACCTACTTATTTTAATGTTCCCTTCACATACTGGATCAAGCAGCCGAGCTATAGCTGCTGCCTATGGTGCATAGCATGGCTTCCTCCTCCATCACCATTGCTAAACTCCCCCAAGTACTCTTCCCTATACAATATGTGTGTGTCATTGATGCTTCTGATTATAGTGATTTGAAGGTGGACCAGGCTACTGTTATAGGTAATGCTTTCCATTTTTAATGTGAAAGCTGGGGTTGGCCCATAACCTCTATCTGTGTTTGCTGTTCTGAAGTAAGAGTAAAGGCAACAAGTTTGATGGGGAAAAATTCAAAGAAGGCCTTTAAAATAGAAGTGTCTGTGGGTTCTTGTAAGGAGCTTATGGCTTTTGGGTAGGATAGGGCAGTTAGCCCTGGCCCATAAAACTGTACTAATTTGAGAAGCGTTCTACTGGCCTGAGAGAGTTAGTACATCTCCTTTCAATTCTCATGAATTTAGTGACTGGGCTTTTTTTTTTGCAGGGTGTTTGGCTCTAACCCAGGTGCTAAATATGAACAATTTACTCCAGACTCATGTCCAAGATCTCATTAATCACTGTACTATCCTATAGGTGCTGACAGACAAATTGTTCTTGGAAGCTCCAAGTCTAGCTTCATTCTGCTATAGAGTGAAGGTAATATGGGTGGGCTGTTAGCTATGACATGGGAGGAGAGGTTGTTGTAACAGTAGAAGACAATTGAGATTGGGCAGCGTGGTACAATAGCACTGGGTTTGGAGTCAAAGGACCTGGGTTCAGATTCTGACCTGGCCACTTATTACCTAGATGACACTGAGAAAGTCACTTAACCTCTCTGTGCCTCAGTTTCTTCATCTGTAAAAGGAGGGAGTTGGACTAAATGATTTCTAAGATATATACTTATGATTCTTTGAACTATGGACTAGGAAATTTCCTAGGTTTGATCTTGTTCCTCACAACCATGGGTTCTGCTGAATCAATGCCCATTCCAAATGGGTGCCAGCAGTAACCCTTTCTCTGATTCCAGAAGGGCTTTTCTTTGGGGAATTACCAAGTAGCTTCTAGGGTGAATGTGTGAGTTTCCATTGAGAAGCCTCAGTCTCAGTCAGGCACACCTGATTTTGACTAAGCATCACTGCCACATGGACAAAGTTCTGTGCTTTCTCTTTATCCAGTGCTGTCCCTTCTGTATAAAGCTTTAACTACTGGCAACCAAGCATTATTTTCCACTGCTCTGTACAGCCAGATGTGGTCATCAGTCAGCATCTTCCAGGGAGGGGGAAGTAAAGAGCACTTAGCTTGACTGTAGTGTTGATGATCACTCCTATGCCAATCTGACTATTGTTGGCACAGGAAAGAGAGGGTCCCAATGACTAGGGTTTCCGTACACTAATTCATTAAGGCATCATGGCATAGTGATAGAATGCTGAAGTTCAGAGGTCAAGAGCTACTTACCTTTCTGAACTTCAGGTAACTATTGAAGTCTACAACTTGGAGGCAGAATGGTACAGGAAAAACCATTGTCTTTGGAGTTAGATGATCTGTGCTTGAATCTGGCCTCTGTCACTCCTTGTATAACCTTGGACAAGTCACTTAATTTCCCTAGTCTTTAATTTCCTCATCTATAAAGTGAAGGGTTGGATTAGATGATCACAAAATTTCCTTTCAGCTCTAGGTCCTATAAGCTTATGAAATTATAGGTGATTTGTCATTTGCATCAGTGGAGGAGGTTCACATGCCCACAGTATCATAGTTCTTTGACATACACACTAAGGCATGAAATATTATGATGCACAAATAAAAGACAGGAGCATGCCAGGGGATTTAAAGGAAGGAAAACCAGCTAAGTCATTTAAATGGAAATTCGTGAATGGTGGGATGGATGGATCTTCTACTCTGGGCATTTTTTTGCACCATATTTGGTGACTACCTGCCTTGGTCCTCTGTAAATGAAACTCAAGCTTCCTTATTGGTTTGTTTTTCTCTATGGAGGGAACTGGGCCAGAGAAGACTGGTTCCTAAGGAATAATGAGGGATGGCTTCTGGTCTCTTTTGAGGCAGTCTCTTTGCTGGGACCAAGTCAGTGCCAGCTCTTTCTTGGATTTCCAACAGTGGTGGAGAGGATTTTTGTCCCTTTCCCATTGCCCCATTCCCGACTCTCCCTAGTAGCTACATATACATAACAGCAAGAATCTATTTTTTGTCTTGGATGGCCTTGGACTAGTTCTGAAATTCCTGGCTATTAATGCTCTGCATTTCTTTCTCTGAGCACATCACCAGAAATGTTCCAACTGCCTACCGAAATCCAAGAGGAGTGCTCCAATCTAATCCCCCACTACATATGAATTCTAATGGAGAATTTATGGCTTTTTTTTTGACTGGGCTAAGCAGACAGAAGAAAGACTGGGACAGTTAGGATGAGTAGAAAAATTCAAGGGTGTGAATCCCAGTTGGGTAGATTCCGGTAAGAAAGGAAATAAGTTTGGATGATTAACTTGGCTGAACTTGGACATTTTCCACCACCTCATCTAGTATGACTTCTTTCCAATGCGTTCAACACAGTGAAAACATTATTGACAAGTTTAGAATGAGCCACTGTGTTGTCCTATGGAAATGCTCACTGTGTCCTTTCCTCCTGGTTGTGGGGGATAGTAACAGATGGTGGGGAGGGAATTCCTAGATGCAAAGATTTGGTCACTGCTCTCTCTTTTTTAAAAAATTGTCTTATTTATTAAATTTATTTATTATTTATTACACCTCAGCCCAGTGTAACGACAACAACAATTAGCATTTAGATGGTACTTGATGGTCTCCAAATCACTATGTGTGTCATATCATTTGATCTTCTGTGAGGTAGATGTTCTTATTACCCCTATTTTCTTATTACCCCTATTTGAGAACTTAGATAACCGAGAGAGATTAAATGCCCAGGTATCTGCCAGAGTCATAGAGTAATTAGGTGTCTGAGGAAAGATTTGAACCGAGGTCCACCAAGTCCAACACTTTCCTTTTCTGTCCTGTCCTCTCCTTTCCTTTCCTTTCCTTTCCTTTCCTTTCCTTTCCTTTCCTTTCCTTTCCTTTCCTTTCCTTTCCTTTCCTTTCCTTTCCTTTCCTTTCCTTTCCTTTCCTTTCCTTTCCTTTCCTCCCCTCTCCTTCCTTCCCCCCAGTTCACTCTGAAGCTCATACATATGACCACAATGGGTCCCTGGTCAAGCTCCACTTAATGGTTGTATTTTTGGACCCTCCTGGCTTTGAGTGAATTTAGAGCAAATGTCCTGTGGGACCAGTGTGGGAGAGTGGAGTGGTACAGCTCCAGTCCCAGAACGGCAGAGGTGGAAGGGGGCAGAGGAACCCGCAGTAGAACAGAAGCAGCAGGGGCAGAGACAGCGACTGTTTCTGGAGCTCTAGGCCCACAGATTGTGGGGGAAAAGAGTGGCTGACAGAATACCCCTACTGGAAGCAGAGATCTACCTTGACAAAGAGCTCAAAAGTCAAGTGAATGGCTGGGGAAATGAGCAAAAACCAAAAAAAAAAAAAAAATCAGAGTATAGAGTCTTACTTTGGTGGCAAGGAAGACCAAAACATGCTAATGGAAGGCAATAAAGTCAAAGCTCCTTCATCCAAAACCTCCAAGAAAAATATGAATTAGTCTCAGGTCATGGAAAAGCTCAAAAAGGATTCTGAAAATCAAGAGAACTAGAGGCAAAATTGGGAAGAGAAATGAGAGGGATGCAAGAAAAATTATGAAAAACGAATCAACTGCTTGCTAAAGGAGACCCAAAAAAATGCTGAAGAAAATAACGCCTTAAAAAATAGATAAACCCAAATGACAAAAGAGATCCAAAAAACCAATGAGGAGAAAAATGCCTTAAAAAGCAGAACTGGCCACATGTAAAAGGAGGTTCAAAAGCTCACTGAAGAAAATAATTCCTTAAAGATTAGAATGGAGCAAATAGAAGCTAATGACTTTATGTAAAATCAAGAAATTATAAAACAAAACCTAAGGAATGAAAAAACAGCAGACCATGTGAAATATCTCATTGGAAAAACAACTGACCTGGAAAATAGATCCAAGAGAGACAATTTAAAAATTATGGGACTATCTGAAAGCCATGATCAAAAAACAGAGCCTAGACATCATCTTTCAAGAAATTATCATAGAGTGAATGTCAATGGTAACGGTTTCTCTTTGGAATAGCAACCCTGAGGGTCTTCCCCTTCCAGCTTGATTTTTTTGTTTTGTTTTTAATTAAAGACCTAACCCTTAATTCACTTCCTAAAGAGGTGAAGCCTATTGCCTGAGTGGACATTACCTCACTTTAAGTGAGTACCTGAAAGGCCTTAGGCTAAAAGGGTCAGGGTCTCCCACTGCATCCTGGGCCATCTCCAGTCATCCTGATGAATATCTGGTTACTGGATCCAGATGGCTCTGGAGGAGAGAGGCTGGTGACCTTGCACAGCCCACCCTCACTCAAATCAAAGTCAACTGCAAGTCATGTCATCATTTCCCTGATGTCATGGTCCTCTTGGGAAATGAAGTACAAACACAAGTATGACTTGGGTCCCCAGTGAAAATGGCACTTTTATCCAAGGACTCATTCATGAGGAAGGAACTCAAACCCATCTCCAGTGGAGACATTTCCCTGCTATCAAGGCTGCTTAGAGGAGGTAGAGCAATACAGAGAGGAAGTTGAGTTTTGCGTGGCAATGAAACACTACAATAAAAATTTGGTAATTAAACAAAAGAATAAAAATTTAAAATGACAAAATTCAGCATTATGAGACCCTAAAGAAATAATCAACTATGTTGCAAATGGAACTATTTATTGATATAAGGTTTTTAGATGGAAACCTGTCAATCCACCATACTCAAATACTAACGCATCCTTGATCTGTTCAGTTTAGAACTTTCTTCCAGTGATGCAGATTGAAAACCTTTGATGTTTATCTGTCCTGTGTGACTTGTAAGTTCACCACAGGTGCACAATCCATTGTGCTGGAGAACTTCCTTGTTTTGTCTTGACAAAGTGGGAATGCTGACTGTTCATGTGCCACCCCCAGGACCAGCCTAAACTCTTTTTTTTAATCATACAATTCCTTGTTGAACATCTTTTACTCAGAGTCTCCCATTGGTTACATGTTGCAACCTATTTAGACCTACCATACACTTTTCCATTCTCCTTTATTCAAAGGCAGTTATATTCTATATTATGCTGGCATATAGAATGCTAGTACTTAAAAAGGTTGACTTTTGCTTTCATAAGAAGCTTAGGGTCAGTAAAAAGGAACCCTGCAGTTTTCCAGTAATATAGCCTGTTCTATTCTTGTCCAATTCTGGGACAAATTTGTTGCCCATCTGTACTCTCTATCTCAGATTTATATACTGATGGACAAGCTCTATTGGATGTCCATAAAAATGCATGTTGAAATCTGGGCAACAGACATTCTTCACCCACTTGGTCTTTATAGTGAGGATGAACAGGCTAAATTCCTGGGATTAGAGATCTCTTTAAGGAAGTTCCAAAATGTTAAAGGGTTTGATGCAATCAACACCCTGCCATCCACAAACAGCATCTGGAGGACCTCTTCATTGGCAAGAACACTTCTCGGACCTGGATTCTGCACTGGATCTCTTTCATCAGAGTGGGGAATATTTTTGGTAAGCACATATTTCACCATTTTATGCCTCACCTGATTTTTATTATTTGACTTACTTGGCAGAGAGAGAAACAGAGAGAGAGAGAGAGAGAGAGAAGATTGCCAAAGGTAACACTGGGTTAGAGTATAAACTCATTTGCATAATATTTCAAAGAGGGGTGACAGACAATTTTGAATGGATCATGTCATAAAGCACAGAGTAGCAGTGTGGAGGTAAAACAAGTTTAAAGAACTCATAGTAAGAGATTCAACTAAGCGAAGTCATTCACAGGGAATTAAGGATAAAAATAGGACTCCAAAGATAAGAAGAATGAAAAAAAAATTTCAAGTCATTATAACAAACTGTTTTCTTTATCAAGGGCAGTAGAAGCACCACACATGGACTCATATCACAATTGTAGATGTGTTTATACAAGATGCAGAAATGTTACTAAGGAGAACAAAGACAGGAAAAGCAACCAGATTGGTCCAAGTATATATAGAGGAGATAGATGCCGAAGGCAACATAATTATGACGATATTGAAGGACTAGTACAAGGTATCTGAAGGAGAAGAAGAAAGCAGAGGTTTGGGGATAATCTTAGCCTTTATTAGTATCGAAAAAAGATGACCAAAGGGAACTAAATAACTACTCCCTGATGTGAATTTGTTTCAATCATACAACATCTTTATAAGAGTCATCTATAAATGAATTGAAGGAATGCTTAGTAAGGGCATTAGAAAGGAACAAGTAGTCTTTCATAAGCAATTCAGCAATGGGCCATGTCTTTACCATTCCATAATTAACTGAAAGTTGTAGAGACTTTAATACCCCATTTTGCTTATCACTTGCTGATTACAAAAAGCATTTGATTCAATGTGCTATAGGCTCTTTTACAAGGGATCTCCCATCCATACATCAAAGTGATTCAAGACTCCTTGTAAGATATA
The DNA here is from genome assembly GCF_028372415.1 of Notamacropus eugenii. Taxonomy (NCBI): domain Eukaryota; kingdom Metazoa; phylum Chordata; class Mammalia; order Diprotodontia; family Macropodidae; genus Notamacropus; species Notamacropus eugenii. The sequence continues at coordinate 430,360,388 of NC_092875.1, read as the reverse complement.
ACAATAGAAATAACCTAATTCACTGACCCTCTGATAGCAGGAAAGAGAATATGTAATAAAAATCACAACATTTATATGATCAAGCAGTTTTATTGTTTAGACTATATCTTAAATGGAAATAAGAACTTAACATTAGAAAAATATTTAGAGTTGTTTTATTTATAATTACTCCAAATCCTAGAAATAGTACATACAAATATGTGTATGTATGCATGTGTGTGTGTGTGTGTGTGTGTGTGTGTATTCACTGGTGAATAACTTAGTATATCAATATAATAGAATAATATCAATATAATCGAATACTACTATACTATGGAAGTAAAAAGCATAAAGAAAACCAAAAAGACACCTATTAAATCCATCTCCTCTTTTGTATTTTTTACGCCTCACCTTACAGATGGACTATTGCAATGATCTCTTCATTAATATCCTGCTCATTAGTCTTTGTTTGTTCCAATCTACCCTATGAAAGGCTGACAAATGACTCCTTCTAAAACACCGTTTTTGTACATATAAACCCTTGCTCAGGATTCTCAAGACACCTCACGACATCCAGAATACAGCTGATACTATTATCTTGGCACTTAGTGTCTTCTACAATCTGACTCCTAGTTACAACGTTATCTCCTGCTACTGCTTTATGCAAATCTTTTGCTCAGCCTAGAGCGTCCTAATTAGCCAATGCCCATTACTGACTCTTTTCTCCACTTCACAGCCACCCGCTTAGGTCTCCTTCAAACCCTGCCTGCTCCAGGAAGTCTTTCCTGACTGTCCCAGATCTCAATGATTACACCCTGAATTTATATATGCATTAGAGACAGTCCCCCCCCACTCCCCCCACTTAAGGACTCTGGACTTTTAGATATAAATGATGATGACAGCCCTGCATTCATTTCTCTGCTATCCTGATTGCAGGAACCTTCTCCCATTCCCTCTCCACATCCCCTTTTTCTTTGTCACACGTGTCCCCTAACTCCCTCTGCTCCTGCTGCCCCTTCCACTTCCTGGCACGGCAGAATCAGCACTAGCTCTTAAAAAGGAGGAACTGGGTTCAATCTCACCTCTAACACTCTCTTAACTCTCTGGTTTTCAATTTCCTCATCTGTAACAAACACAACAACAACAAGACGGGCAGCTAGGGGGCTCAGTGCATAGAGTGCTGGACCTGGAGTCAGGTAGGACTTGAGTTCAAATCTGACCTCAGACATTTACTAGCTGTGTAACTCTAAGCAAGTCACATAAGCCTGTTTGCCTCAGTTTCCTCACCTGTAAAATGGGTTGGAGAAGAAAATAGCAAACCCCTTCAGTATCTTTGTTAAGAAAACCCCAAAGAGTCAGATATGACTGAACAATAACAAAAGGTGTTGAGTTGATGGTTTCTTCCGGCTCTAGGTCTCTGATCCTATGATGCCTTTTCCAAACTCCTGTGGCACTTGCTGTATATACCACTTATCTGGCATTTAGTCCATGCTACCTTGTAATAATAAAAAAGAATAACGACTCATCTTTCTTTAGGAAAGGGGCAAGGGGACAAGCATTTCTTAAGGCTTAAGTGATTAATGTTTAAGTGCCTTCTGTGGGCCAGTCCCTGTACTGTGCACTTTGCAAATATTATTTTATCTGACAGTTGATCCTCACAACCATCCTGCTGGATAGATGACTCTATTTCCTCCATTTTACAGTTAAGGACACTGAAGCAGAAAGGTTAAATGGTTTGCCTGAGGTCACATACTAGTAAATGTCTGAAGCTGGATTTGAAGTAAGGGTTTCCTGACTCCAGACACAGAGCTCTGTCCACCGCAGCACTCTGAGGCTTATATGTGTGTGTGCGTATATATATATATATATATATATATATATATATATATATATATATATATATATATACACAAATATATATATACACATGTGTATATATATGTATATATGTGTATATGTGTGTGTGTATCCCTTTCCTCACAATACTTCTATGAAGAAGGTAATGCATGTAATAAATTAATTTTACATACGAGGAAACTGAGGCAGACAGAAATTAAGTAATTTTTCTGGGATCATACGGAGAGCTGGGGGAGGAGGGATCACACTCAAACTTAGAATGTAGATGCAGAATCTCCTTATATACATATGGAATCCAAAAGACAAGTAAGACTCAGCAATATCAGTGAGAGGTATGGATGTCACAGTTGGCTACCCAAGACCAAATACAGAGTGAAACATTGTGTTTAATTAAAAATATTATAATCTTGTTCTCTACTGCTGTTGTTACTTTTTGTCCTTCATTCTTGAAGAGGACCACAACATCAGGGAGGTGATGCCATGATATGCAAGTAAAATGAATTTAAGTGAGGCAGGGCTGTGCAAAGTCACCAGCCTCACTTTGTCCTCCACAGCCACCTGGGTCCAACGGCAAGATAAAGATCATGACTAGAGATGGCCCAGGAAACAGTGGCCTTGGCCTTTTCAAGTTAAGGTCTTTAACAGGTCTCAGTTGGACTGAGGCAGCACCCATTCAGTCTCACACACTCACACACACACACAGAGTATATATTTTAAATGATCTGCAGTGACTAAGTCCAATGGCTCTGAGCTTTGCTTGAAATTACATACCTTCTGGGATACACTGTCCAAGGACAAACTTATAACCCTTGCAGCACTTTTTCCTAGAAAACAAACAAGAAAATTGCTATTTAACAAGGAGGCACCTGTAGTTCCAATGGTAGTCTTTTATCAGGTTTTATTTATTTTATCAGGTTTTCAAAAGGAGTTATCTCCCAGGAAATCTCTTTGGTCTAAGTACAGTGCTGATGGGTTAAAGAGTAAAAGGTACAAACATAAGCTTAACATAACGCCAGACTTCGGGAAATTCATTTAACCTCATTGAGGCCACAGACACTACATAACAAAAAGGTAACAATAGCAATAATTATTATAGTTAGCATATATGTTAATTGTAATAATCGTGTGTATATATATATATATACATATATATATTTAAGATTTGTAAAATACTTCATATCCATCATCTCACTTGATCCTCACAAATAACCCTGTGAGATAGATGCTATTATTATCCTCAGTTTATAGGTGAGGAAACTGAGCCTAAAAGAAGTTCTTTGACTTGGTTAGGAAGTGCCTGAGGCAGGATTTGAACTCAGTTTTACCTGAATCAAATCCCAGTCCTCTATCCACTGTGCCATATGGCTGTCAATGTCTCCCTTGATGCAGGCTGTTCCTTTGTTGCCATATCAGACTGTTACCTGATTGAGTTTGTGGTCTAGTTAAAACATACCAATTATTTTTTAGATGAATTACTGTTCAACAACTCCTACCCCATATTTTATCTGTAAGTTTGATTTTTAAAAGCTCAAATGTAAAATTTTCACATTTACAGTTATCCTTTCCATATTTTAGGGGCTAGGGGGTGCAGTGCCCCTACAATATGGAAAATCCATGTAAAATTTTTTGGCCCTCCCTTTGTAACAGAGAAGAAGTCTGATTTTTTCTTTTTCTTTTATGGGGTCTTTACGTTACCTTACTGTAATACTATATGTGTGTGTGTGTGTGTGTGTGTGTGTATGTATTTCATGTATTTCTGAATTTCTAAACTTTTTCCGTATCGTCTAATGGCCTTCATGTGTTGTCTGTGGCTTCCATAAAACTCCCACCAAATTCAAATTTAATATCTTATGCTGATGCATAATATATCAAAACCCTGATGGGGAAAGTTGCAATGTGGAAAGGATAACTGTATTAATTTAAGACCAATACCTTAGTGTGTCAAGATTTTTAAAAATCCTGACTATTGTCTAACTTATTGGTAATCCCTCACAGCTTTGTTTTTTCTGCAAATTTGTTTTTAATATTTAAAGGAAAAGGATAATTTCATGTCATTATTTTCTGCTCTTTTAAAAAAATATAACCATATAGTATTTTAATTGCCTTATAGAACAAATCTATTTGAATGGGCTAGCCCAGGAGCTTAATCATTATTTGCAACATTGTTTTGGTGAGAAAATGCATTCTGAGTTTGATAGGCCTGATCTATAAATAAATAGCTGCTTATAGAACAGGTGCTAGAAGAGAGAAAACCTAGGTATACATGAAAGCAAATCTGGGAAGAATACAGAAATGGAACCCAAAGGGATATTAGAACCCTGCTGTAATTTTCCTTGTCCTACCCTAAGGAGTGTCCCCATTCAGGTTGAGGGATGTAGACACCTCACTATAATGGCGACACCTGGGTTCCATAATAAAACCGATGATACTTAGGTTGACAATACACTTAGAGTGAAGTAGGAACGAGTCTCTGATCAAACTCTTAAAGGATTCAGATTGACAGTTGCTTTTCTCTCCAGGAAGATTATTCTGGATCTTTATTCAGCATATTTTATTAAGCCTTGGGGGAAAAACTATGTCATTCTTTTCCAATTGCGCTGTAAGACATTTTCTTGAGGACGTGGCAGTATCCAACTTTCTGATGAGTAGTTTACATTTCCCATTAGAATTACTTACTGACATCAAAAGCCAAATTTTAATTTTTCTATGACAAAAGATCCCTTCCTTGTGGTTTAAAGTAATTTTTCATACCGGTAAAAGATCCCTGAGTTTCCATCCCATGGGTTTCTTACATTTATGAAATCATGGGTCTGTTCTTTCATCTCCCCAAAGCTCCATCCCATTCCCATCTGCTTTTTAATGTTACCAAAATGAAGAGCTCTGATTGGTTCCCAATAGTCCAAACTTACCACAACAGGAAAGAATATTAGTTTAATAAATTGTTCATTTTAATTTTTATGGCCATTGCTTACTGAAGGACTCAGGGTATTATACAAAAAGAACCAGGGGAAAAGAACAGGACATCTAAAATGATCAGAAATGGTGATTTTTTTTTTTTTTTGGTTTTATAAGAAAGAAAGACAGGGTGGGGGGGGAACAGATGTTTCTGATACTCAGGTTGAAAATCACATTTAAACATATGGATCTATTTGTCTGCTTCAAATAGCATAACTAAGGTTCAGGCCTCTGAGAGGTTCGATAGCATTCTGAAGTCCATAGAAATAGATACAGTCCTTCCAGTCTCCTTCACCATGAAGGAGACACTAAAGTCAGGGACTTCATGACCCTTTTGAGTATGTGAAGGCTTGGAACTGTCAACACCATGGAGCCAGTAATAATCTGTCATGGGCCTTTCTTGTGAAATTAAATTAAAATGAAGTGATTTGATCTATTTTCAAAAAGCTATGGAATTCTGTCAGGAGAAACTCTGGACTCAAGGACTGACCACATGGGCTTTAACTTAAATGCCTGTGCAGCAAAGAATTAACTCTCCTTTGTTGTTTCCTCTTCATTGCGTAACTGACCCCAGTGCAATGATCAAGCGGTGCAGATCAGTGATTCAAACCCAAACCCAGCATGGCTGACCCTGGTTCATCATAATAGATCATTATTTTGCATGTGAAACATCCATCCATTGCAAGGGAATATTTAAAATAAACAAAGTATTATTCCAAACTATGGAAAAATAAACATTGGCTTCATATTTTATACAGTTCAAAGATTAGCTGCAATATAAATTATCTTTAATGAAGTTTAGACAGCCCAAGCAAAAGCTCTCGCCTTGCTATGCAAACACTGGTCCTCATTAGATCTCACTACAAACGCTGCTGTGGGATGTTATCTTTAAAAAAAAATGCAAAAACCCAAATCCATGAGGAAAATGTTCCTAGGTGTATCCAGGGATGGGGGGACTGTGGCCTCAAGGCCACAAGTGGCCTTTTAGGGCCTCGGGTGTGGCCTTTTGACTGAGTCCAAGTTTTTCAGAACAAATCCTTTCATTAAGGGAATTTGTTCTCTGAAGTTTGGATTCAGTGAAAGAGCTGCACTTGAGGATGGAGAGGGCTACGTGTGGCCTTGAGGTCACAGGTTCCCCAGCCCTGATTCTAGGCAGAAGTCATTCCTAAATTTCAACTTAGTTTACTAATGCAAACACTCTTCACCCACTCACAGGTAAGGGGTAGAGAGAGGGTGGTTTGCTAACTCTTGCCAATGGCTAGTGGCATCTGCCAATCAGGGGAACCCATGGGAGTTTTCCTCAGGCATCCCAGAGGAGGAGGACACATACCCACAGAGCTAACCAAAAATAATGCAGTCCAGGAACAAGTCCCTGCCCCGAAGGTGTCCCTGGGAGCTTTTGGAAAGGAAAACAAGATGGAGGAAATGAGGCTAATACTAAGAGAAATGAACCTCAGGGTGCCCAGCGATCTCGTTGTCAGATCCTGGAAGAGAATGATAGTTACAGAATCAGAGCTCTAAGAAGGCAAAGAGAAATAAGCCAGTTTGGATGAACAGAAGGCTTTTCAGTTTACTTTGCCTCTGACAAAAACAGCAGCCCTTGATTCCAAGTGTGTCCAACTACCTTTTGCTATCTGTCCTCATTCGTATAGAAGGCACCATAGAGAAAGCAGGACCTGGAGTTAGGAAGAGCTGGGTTCCAATCTAGCCTGCTACTTACTGGCTGTGTGACCCTGAGCAAGTCACTTAACCTCTGTTAGCCTCAGTTTCCTCTACTGTAAAATGAAGATAATAATAGGATTACCTCCCAGGGTTATTGTGAGGATGAAATGAAACACTGTTTGCAAACCTTTACCAAGCTTGCACAACCTGTGACCAATGGGCCACATGTAGCTTGTGAGCATGCCAAAGGACTTCAGGAGGCCAGCTGAAAAACATAGAGGAAAATGTCCTCTACAGTTTTTACTGGACACCCGAAGTCCTTTGGCATGACTCAAGCGGCCCAGATCCTAAATGCCCACTGACCATTTAACCTATAAAGAATCTAACTCCTATTATTATTACTATTGAATGAAAAGATCTTACCAATCAGCTCAGAGCTCTACTTGTCAAACAGTTTTAACTAAAGGTCTGGAAAGTTTTAATTATTTTTGTATATCTCCCAGGCTTAGTACAGAGAACTGCTATTAGTGGGTGTGTAAAAAATATTTGTTGGATGAATGAATATTTGCTCTGGGAGGACTGAAGCTCCTCAGATACTGCCTCTCATGAACTGCATTAATTTTCTTCTTTTTTTGTCATGACTAGGGCCATATGATAAATAAGATACCAGAGCTGGGTAGCAGATCTTGGGAAAAGAAGTAGCAAAAATTGAACCTGATAAGAAACTCTATGGGCAGCTAGGTGGTGCAGTGGATAAAACACTGGGTCTGAAGTCAGAAAGACTCATCTTCCGGAGTTCTAATCTGGCCTCAGACACATCCAAGCTATATGACCCTGGGCAAGGCACTTAACCTTGTTTGTCTCAGTTTCCTCCTCTGTAAAATGAGCCAGAGAAGAAAATGGCAAACCACTCCAGTACCTTTGCCAAAATAACCCCAAATGGGGTTATGAAGAGTTGGACACAAGCAACTTTTGAGGTGTCAACAATCTACTTTAATCAAGCATATATATCATTTACTTGGTTCAGGGGAAAAGACAGCACTCTGAACTTCACAGAAAATAAAAACATAAATTACAAACAGAAAGACCAACAGACAGGGCTTCCAATTGTCTGACCACAGACAATACATACATCATTACCAGAGAGAGAAGCACCAACATCTGGGTTTTCAAAGCTGGGGGGCTTCTTAAAATGGCTTCCCAGAGTCTCATTTCTTCCAAAAAATAAGTCCCAAAGCAAAACCTCACCTCAGAGCATATATACTTTTTTCAGGGCTGAAGAGCAAGACCCTCCTGACCCTGTGCCTCATTAGAAATTAACAAAAGGTGTCTGAGGTCTATAAATGGGTGGGGAAAATCTTTAACTCTTTCCCCGACCCACCATTAACTTTACACCACTGTGGATCTAGCTGCACTGGCACATAATAGGTGCTTAATAAATGTTTATTGATTGACTAATTGCTGGGCCAAGATTGATTATTACTATTGTATAAGATTCAGCCTCATTTTAGCGTTCTTTCTTGGTTTACATACTGTAATTACTACGTCTACTGTTTTTCTCTTTCTGCTTATTTAACTTTTATTCATTTTATAGATGTCTCTTTATGTTCCTCTGAATTCCTCATGTTCGTTGTTTGTGTTTTGACCTGAGCTGTGATCTCATTAGTGTAAGGAACTCTTGGTGAGAGATTTCCTTTACAAAAGCAGGTGTTCACCTTCTCTGTAACTTAGTCTGATAGGGTTACCTGGGAGGCACTAAGGGGTTAAATTATTTTACTTGGGTCATGAAGCCAGTATGTGTCAGAAGTGGTACTTAAACCCATGTCTTTCTGATTCTGAGGCCAGCTCTCTATCCAATAGGCCATACCTCAATAACATCCTATTATGTTTATACTAGTTACCACAGTTTGTTAAAATATTCTCTAATTTATGAGCATCACTTTATTTTCAGTCTTTTGCTACTATAGAAAATACTGCTATGATTATCTTGCTGTATATGGACTCTTTCAGTCTTTTGATTCCTTAGGGCATATGCCCACCAATGAGATTTCCAGACCAAAGGTATGAACAGAGTAGTCACAATTTAGAAAAATGTTGAGGGGTGGTTGAATCAGTTCTTAGCTCTACTAACTGTGTATCAGTAATCTCATCTTCTTGCAAAGCTTCTAACATTGGCTATTTCAGTCTTTTGTCATCTTTGTCAATTTTCTGTATGAAGTGAAACCTAAAAAAAATGTTAATTTGTATTTCTCTTATTCATGATTTGGATAAATCTTTTATATAATTGTCTAATTCTTGTTTCTATACAGTTCTAGAATTGTCTAATTCTTCCTTTGAAAACTGCTGGTTCTCTTAGAATCCATAACTTTCTGCAAGATCTAGTTCAAATGCCACTCCTTACACAAGGCCTATTTTGATCCCCCAGTTTTTTTGTGCCATTCTGAAATTATTATGTATTTATGTTGTACATGCTTTGTGTACATGCTGTTTCCTCTCAACAGAATATAAGCTCCTTGAAGGAAGAGATTGTTTGGGTTTTGTGTTTTTTATTCCCTGCTCCTTGTGTAGTGCCAGCATGTAGCTAGTTATCTGCTTAATGACAGAAGAAATAAACATGTAGAGAAGGTCAGTGTTGGAGGCCACACAATTCTGTGCATGAGAATGGGAAATACTTGGGGAAAAAAGACATTCTTACTGAAGAAGACCATCAATAGAATATCGCTAATACTAACCCATCTATCTTCTTTCTTATCCCCACAAAATCTTTGTTGGAATGATCTATAAAAAAGAATAATCTATACATATATACATACATATAAATGTGTGTATACCCACGTGCATGCATGCACACACACACACACATAGGATATTCTTAATGACTTTACAAATTTCCACAGCAGACCATGACAACACCACTGGGATTATCATTTATAGATTACCAAAAAAGTACAAAACACTGCCAGAAAGAACCCAAGGTCTATGTCAAAGGCACGCAAGATTTCTTGAAAGAATTAATAAAAGAGATTACTTTGATTCTAATTATTAATATCAAGCAAGGCATAAACAAAATGTCCTCACAAAATTATTTGCCACTCAACAACAATATTCTATGATGATCAACTATGAAAGATGAGTGGATGAAAATCTAGCTAATCTCAACAGTGCAATGATCCAAGACAATTTCAAAAGACTCATAATGCAAAATGATATCCACATCAAGAGAAAGAACTGATAGAGTCTGAAAGCAAATTGAAGCATACGATTTTTTACTTTATTTTTCATATGGTTTTTTTAGTCTGTGTTTTCTTTCATAGCATGACTAATATGGAAATATGTTTTGCATGACTACACATATATAATCTATATCAAATTGCTTGCCTTCTCAGTGAGGGGGGCGGACAGGGAGCGAATTTGAAATTCAATATTTTTAAAAAATGAATGTTAAAAATTATTTTTACATGTGATTAGGAAAAAATAAAATATTACTTAAATTAAAAAAAAATTATTTGCCACCATTATGGAGGATGTCTACCTCATATTCCAAAATGTTAAGAGATTAGCTATAGATGGGAAAGTTCTTCATATGTTATTGATTGTGGATGACAATGGGCCAATGGCTCAAAGCCCTGAGATATTTTAGAGCCTCCTAAATGTAATCCATAATCACTCCAGAGATTTTAGCTTAACTATCCTCTAAGGAAAAACCAAGTAGATCAAAACTTTCTATAGTTGGATAGATAGTCCACAAAACTGTCAGTGCATACTACAAATGGACAATGAACAAGGCCCAGAGTTGAACAGGAGGAGAAGAACAGGCTGGGGGGATTTAGGGAAATTGCCCAGTGCTTTTTAATTAACCCCAAACTTCTGGAAGTGAAAGCCCATCATCTTAACATAAATATTCTTTTTATGATGCTGTATGACTATCAGGCATAGAATACTATGACCTTTGAAGTGCTAAAACTGAGGATCACCCAAAGGGCAGTGGAAACAAGCCTAGTAAATTCAAGTAGGCTTGTAATGAGTTACTGCAAATGATAAAAAGTGCAAGATATCATCAGAGAGACCAGAAAACAAATCAAGCCAGTCATATGGAGAGAGTGAGAGATAACTGTTGAACAACTCACATGATCCACTGGGTTCCATACCATGTTTGTTGATCTTCAGTAAAGCCTTCAGCACTTGGAATGGTTTCCCTGAATAGGACTTAGAATTTATAGGAGGATGTGGACAAGAGTTGCACAAGATGAGAAGGAATGGGGAATTGTCATATGTACCACTGGAGAGATTTGTAGAATCCCAGAAACATCAAAGAAAATAAAGTGATAAACTTAGTAATGAAAACAAACTTTCAAATACACAACCCAAAATAAAAGAATATACATGAAATTGGAAACTTCATTAAAGATAATTTGTTTGGTGTATATATAATTTTTAACAAGAAAATAAATATTCAATTGGATTCAATATTCTCTTCTTTTTGCACTATGCATTTCCAGATTTTATTAATTATAACAATTATTTATACAGTCAGTCCATGTGTCTATTGTTTACCTGATCCTGTTTTTTCACTTTGTATTTCCACAAGCACCTCCCTTTATTTCTTTGTATTCTACATCATTGTTATTCCTTATGGCACAATAATTCTGCTCCATTTATATATCTAAGTTTTTAAGTCATTCCGCAATTATTGTACATTTGAACTCTTTCCATTTATTTTGCTATGACAATAATGCTATGAAAATATTTATAAACACATCTATATCTATATCTATATATGACATATAGGACTTTTTCCTTGCTCAATCTCAACGTTAGAATATAGTTCTAGAAGTGACATTACTGCATCAAACATTATGAAGAGATTTTTAACTCATATTTAAATTGTCATGAAATTCAAAAGGCATTTTTTTGAGTGCCTACTATGTGCTGAAGGCAGCTAGGTGGTACAGTGAATACAGCACTGGACCTGGAGTCAAGAAGAACTAAGTTCATATCTGGCCTTTAGACACTGTGTGACTTTGGGTGAGTAATATAACTCTTGTTTGCCTTAGTTTTTCATCTGTAAAATGGGGACATGTTGAAGAAGGAAATGGCAAACCATTCTAGTACCTTTGCCAAGAAAATCCCATGGACAAAGTCTGTTCCCTTCCCTCAACTTGGAAGTTTGAGAGAGGCCTCCTGCAGGAGGTGGCACTTAAGTTAGATTTTGAAGGAAGGTAGGGAGGTAGAGATGAGAATGGAGAGCATTCCAGGCATGGGAGGGCAGCTTCTGCCATATTGCTTCCCAAATAAGATCTCACCAATTCCCAGATCCATTAGTAATGTTATAGTATGGCTACTTCTTAATAATACAGCCAACGTTGCATTTCATTACTTTCAATTATGCTTGCCAATCTGATAATAACAAAGTGGTATCAAAGTTGTTTAATTTGAATTCCACTGATTATTTGGTAGTTTTAGTGATTTTTCTGGCAGCTATTGATAATTTGTATTTCTTCTTGGCTCAGGCTATTCATAACCTTTTGCAATGTATTATGGGATAGATTTTACTTCTTCTTTACTTCTTCTTCTTACTTCTTTACTTCTTTTACTTTACATCCTCCTTTACAGAGGATGGACGTCAGGTTTTTTTTTTCAGGTGCCCTAATCAGTTTTCATTAAGGATGCAATTGCTTTTTCTAGTATAAATCTTTTTTTATATTATCAATTTCATCTATCTCTCTTATAATTTCTTCTGTTTGTTAGACAGAATTTCCTTCTTTTCCACAACTGGGACAGGTCTATCACTCTATTTTTTCCTCATTTTATGATGAATTTTAAAGATACTAGATCCATATGGTTTTCATTTTACCATATTACTTGAAGGGTGAAACTTTTTTCCCCTCTACTCCCTCCTTATTATTAATGTTCCATTTTAAACATCATGACAATGCTACCCCGGGCTTGGATTTGTTTTTGTCCTATTTTTTTTAAAGAAAAATTATGTAAGACAATGGGAAAGAGGGAGAGAAAGTTGAATGATGGATTGAAGCTATTTATTTATTTGATGTTTGTCAAAGGCAGCTAAAAGTTATACCCTGGTGGGTTATCTTGGTGTTCTCTCCCTTTCCAGGTATGAAATAAAATGTAGTCTCCTTCCCTGTTTGAGGCACAAACCTCAGCTTGGAGCCCTATGGCTCTGCCTTTGGTTTTTTGTGTAGAATACTCAGCTTCGAGTACAAAAAAATTCCACTTTCCTTGTATATCAAGGAAATCACCATCAGTTCCTCAAGTGGCCCCATTTAGTCCCAGTGATATCTGGAACTTTTACCCTTTCTTGGCCTAGGTTTCCTTGACTGGCTTTTCATGAAATTTTTACTCTATGAGATTTTTCCAACTTGATAAAATGAAGAAAAGATGCCGAGTAAAGAAAGCTACATATTTGTCCTTCTCTGCACTCCATCAGAGCTGTAGCACCTCCAAACAGAGATTCTACTAAACCCAGACAATTCATTTGGCCAAAAGAATCACTCTCTAAGCGAGGCTGACAGCTCCATCTTTAAAAAACAGAATTTAGCAGAGTTTCAAGGTGAAGTTCATTGTCAAGAAAATAATAAATCCTATTTGTTCTAAATATAGCTCAAGGAGAGTGTTATTTCCCCATATCCAGAACTAACCAGTTTTTCTATGAAGATATCTGAAGTAGAAATTTCTAATCAGGCCAATCACAGGTTTAAGGAGGAAGTAAAAAGGCACAACCTGAGAAGCTTCCTCATATAATTGCTCTAAAATGAAATCATTAAAAAAATTATCCTGTCTAATCACACCAACGCATGACTGGTGGAGCCATGAATTTGTCTAGACATTCTGAAAAGCAATTTGGAATTATATTTGCTTGTTTTTTGAAGTGACTAAAATGTCACCTCAGTCAGATATCTCACTGGTAGTCAAGGAGGTCAAAGACAGAATGAAAATTTCTTCATAGCAATACTTTTCAGCAAATAGTTGGAAACAAGCTAGATACCCACTGATTACCAAATGACCAAAGAAACTGTGGTATATGACCGCAGTGGAATATTATAAAGTTATAAGAAAAAATGAATGTGAGGTTCTGAGAGAAATGGGGGAAGACTTCTATGAACTGATGCAAAGTAAAGTAAGTAGATGCAGGGAGGCAACATATGCAGTGACTACAGTAGTGTAAATGAAACGAACAGTAAAAGGAAAGTGCTATGTTATAATAGTGATCTATCTTGGCTGTAAAGGAGGAATGAGGAAATGTGCCTCTTCTTTTGCTGGAGACTGTAGGTGAGGGATGCTATTTAGGTTGATAAATATGGTAAATGTGTTGGTTGGTTTTGCTGAATATAATTTTAAAAATAATTACTAGGAATAAAGGCTTTTTGGGAAGGGGTAAAAAAAATTCAGAAGTTAATATGATTTAAAAACAAAAGAAACCCAAATATCAAACTTTCCCACTTTTCTACCTATTTCTTCTCTTTCTCTTATACCAATCTCTCACCTTTGCTCTGACCTTTAAAAAGGTAGTCCCTAAAGTTCTATCCTCAGATCTCTTATCTTTTACTTCTATGCTTTCTCCTTTGGCAATCTCATAAACACCCAGATCTTTGCCTCTTCCCTCTATATAAATAATTCTAGAACCTTTATCTACAATTCTGGCTTATATTTTCTTCCCCACTTCAGTCCAACCTTCACACCATTGATAGACTTCTTCCTTGTGTGATCCTGTTATGTCATTCCTTTGCTCAGAATTCTTTCAGTGGATCTTTATTACAGCTCAAATAAAGTTCAGATTCGTTAGCCTAGCATTCAAGACCCTCTGCCTCATGATGTCATACTACCTTTTCTGCCTTATGTCACTCCCCTCCACTCTAATCAAACTGGATTGCTTGTCATCTGTATTGTATGCCCCATGTTTTCCTTCTTCTGTGCTTTTAACTGGATTGATCCATCTCCTTATTTCACATCCATCTGCACTCATCTGGACTTCTCCATCATGACCTTAGAGATCTCATTAGAAATCTAATCAACCTGCAAGATCATATCACCCTTAGTGCTCACACCTTATCAGTACCCTCCACCCCTCTGACTGAAGGGTGAAATGAAGAGATCCTCCAGAAATCTCCATTTAAGCCAATCAGTTCTTCATTGTTTGCACATTTGGGCTTCTCCACCATGCTCCATCACTGGGAACTTCTTACCTTTCCTTCACCCCTTCCCCTTTCAGCTTCTGTTTCTGTACTGTCTTGACTTCATTTGACTGTAAGCTCCTTGAGGGTAAGGTATGTCTTTTTTCTCCCTGTATTTTTCTCCCTAGTATTTAACACAGTTCTTGACACATAGTAGGAACTTCATAAATGTTGAGTGGTTATCTTATGTCTGAAATTCTCATCATCCCTGCCTGTTACATTCCTAGCCTCAAATCTACAAAACTCTTCCAGATTCCCTAACTGGTCATGACCTTGCCTCCAGGGATTCATGTAATAATGGATCCTCTCTAATGCATCTAATATGTAATATTGTGTATTAAAATTATGTGTATTTCTATGTTATTTTCCTACTAGCCTGTAAGCACTCTGAAAGCAGGCTCTAGGCAAGCTTTATATCTCTCTCAGATCTGGCATCAATGATGTTTGCTGAATTGGATAAAATTCAATGTAACCCCCTCATTTTACGGATGATTTCCCTCTCACCAGCCATAGACTATAATAATCAATCTGAACCCCTGGCTCAATTCTTTTTGAGTCTGTCTCCTCCTCAGATGGAATAGATTAATAATATATGTGTATGTACACACACACACACACACACACACACACAAGATGCTGCCTTTTGGCTGAGTTAAATTCAAGCTGGGCCAATCCCAGTGGTGTCAATAACATGCTTAATTGTGAAATCATACATGTAACCCTAAGTCTCCAAAGGCAAATGGATATATCTCTTCTTGACTCTGAGCATGTACTCACTCATATTTCACAATGACAAAACTACTCCACTAAAGTGCAGCAGGATCAGAAATAAATGCAAGGATCCTGATCAACTGATTTTCCTGTCTAGTTTTGACATCATCTATTCATGAAAGACCTAGCTATGGGAGTTAGATTCTCACGATGGTGTCCCAGAGTTTCCAACTCCCTTTTCCCCATTCATTCAGTCATCCAGCAAAATATCTTCGAGAGAGGCAAGACTGGGATAGCCACCATCAGTGTTAGCTTCTGGATTACCTGGACCATAAAACAAGAGCAAATACAACTTGCTAATAAGGCCAGTTTCCTGGCTTTCATGTTTCTATATCAACTAATAATTTGCAATTCAATCACTCAGCTGTCTGGAACCAATTTCATGGTTTTCTGAGAATCCCATTCCTTATATATCTGTCAACTGACAAAATAAGTCTGGGAGTCCTGAATGCTAGATTTGACAATGATTCTGTCAAGATTTCATTTACAGGAATTCTGGGTTTGGGAACATTTCCCTATAGGTTCTCAGTCTCTTTGTTTTTCTTTCCCTCTCTTTAATTCTCAGTCTGCTTCTGTTCCTATCTTTCTCTCTCTGTTTCTGTCTCTCTATTTCTGTGTGAATAATTGTTTGAATGAAAGAAGAAAACATCTGGTCCAACTCGTTTATCACCACAACTTTATAATGTTAAATGGAAGTCTTTGAGATAACTCTAGGGGGAATTTCCCATGGCCAGTGTTACTGACTATTTAATAATCAACCTTTCACTTCTTATCTCAACCCTAGAGATAGACATCCTAGGAAGAAAGATCCTGGAGTTGAAAACAACCATTTCCCTTTAAACTTGTTTTGACCCTCAATCATTGAATGAATTCAGTCTTAACCTGGACAGGCTCACTGTTGGAATGATGCAATTATGGGAGGAAGCAGGTTAAGGTGGAATGATGGTAGCTCCAATTCTTTTTTTATTTGATATTTTAATGGATTAATTGATGATATTTTATAGTCATGGGTGTATAGATATACTACATCTTCTTCTACCCTAACAAAGGAAAGCATTTAAGCAATACCAACTAAGATGGCCACCATGTCTGAAAGTCTGTGCAGCATATGCACTCAGAATTCTATAGACAATTATCTCTTCTCTTGTCATGTCTACTTCAACAATATCAACCCTCTTCTCTCTATTCACATAGCTACCACCCTATCTCACGCTCTCATCATGTTTTGTCTGGATTTTGTAATAGTCTCCTAATTAGTCTCTTTGTTTTAAATTTCTCTCCACTTCAATCCATCTTCCTTAAAGTGTGGATGGGGGAGGGAAAAGGTAGGAAACAAGTATTTATTAAGCACCTATGGGACAAGGACTCTGTTAAGTGCTATGTATGTATGATTTCATTTAATCCACACAGCAACCTGGGGTGCTATCTTCTATCATTATTCACACTTTACAGTTGAGGAAACTGAAGCAGACAGA
Organism: Notamacropus eugenii; assembly: GCF_028372415.1. Lineage (NCBI taxonomy): Eukaryota > Metazoa > Chordata > Mammalia > Diprotodontia > Macropodidae > Notamacropus > Notamacropus eugenii. Next base: position 430,343,497 of record NC_092875.1, on the reverse strand, counting down.
GGTTAAGTGACTTGCCCAGGATCACACAGCTAATCTCTGAGGCTAGATTTTTTTTTTAAATTATAAAGTGCTACTATGTGACAGGCATTATAACTCAGTGGTTTATAATTATTATTTCATTTGATCCTTACAACAAGACTGAGAGGTAGATGGGTGCTATTATTATCCCCATTTTACAGATGAGGAAATTGAGGCAAATGGGATCATATAGCCCAGGATCATATAGCTAGGAAGTGTCTTCTTGTACCTCATACATCCACAATCCATCTCTTGTCTCCTTGGCTTTGTACTCAGCTATTCTCTCGTGTTTGGAATGTCCTCCCACTTCATCTCCAGCTCTTGGAATCTTAAGTTTCCTTCAGAATGCATTTCAAATGCCACTTTTGTGAAGACTTTCCTCATCCACCCAAGCTGCTAGGGTCCTCCATCTTCAGTTATCTTGTACTTACTTTCCATAGTATTCTATATAAATACAAATTGTCTACCATTCTAGAATATAATCTCTTAGAAACTTGAATTGTTTCATTTTTATCCCTATATTCCCTAGCTCCTGGCAGAGAGCCTTGGATATAGTAGGTATTTAATACATGTCTATTTATTGATTGACTCTCCAATGCCAAAACAGATCATTATCATTATATTAGTGTTTGCCTTGCTTTTCATGCTTATTACATTATTTAGCTAATTTATATATTGTTCTCCTTGGTCTACTTGCATCACTGTTCTGTTCATGTAAATCTTTCCATATTTCCCTAAGTGACTAACTTTTGACATTTCTTACAATGCAATAACACGTTACATTCACATATGATGGTTTGTTGAGTCATTCTTTAATTGATGGACATCCACTATGTTTATAGTACTTTGCTAACCACAAAAAGTGCACCTATGAAAATTTTGTCATAAATGAGATCTTTCTGACTTTAATGTCCTTGGGTTATATGGCTAGCCTATATGCCAAGTTTCTTCAAAGGGTATAAAAGGTTGGTCACTTTTCTTACGTAATTCCAAATTGTTTCTTTCCCAGGATAGTTGGATAAATTCACAGCTTGCCAACAGAACATTAGTGTGCCTATGTTCCCCCAGCCCCTCCAACATTGATTATTTCCATCTTTGGTCATTTAGTCAATTTCCTGGGTATGAAGAGAAATCTCCCTATAATTTCCATTTCTCTTATTAGTAGTGATTTGTAGCATTCTTTCATGTGATTATGGAGAGTTTGCAATTCTTTTGAAAACTGTTCATGTCCTTTTGTCTACTTTCTACTGGGAAATGGTTCTTGGTCTAATATATTTGTTTTAATTCCCTATACACCTCGGATAACAGAGATGTTGAATGCAAAATGTTGCATTACTGTTTCCCCCTTATTCTCAGTTTTGCTTTGTGTCTCTAAGCTATCCATATATCTTCTCCTCAAGTCAGGAATCTGAAAAAACTTGTGAGAGAAACTTCTCCTTTAGTTATAGACCAAAACCAGCCTAGACTCTTTCCCTTTCCTGGGAAAACAAAACACAGCATCTTTCTTGGTTTGATACCGACCAAGAAAAAAACCTATAAACAAAAACAGAAATATCAGCCCTTTGGTCTGCTCAGGACAACATTCCAAATGGAAATTGGATGAATTATAAAACTACCCAAAGAGTTGTTAGTTCAGATGCTTTAACAAATAACTTAACTAATAAAAAAAATTGCACAAACAGAAAACAAATGCTGTTTTCCAGATTTGATATGCCCTCTTTTTCTGTAGAGTTGTACACATTATCCACCATGCCTGGTCTGCATTCTTACCTTCAGAATTTGACCTTTCTTCAAGGTTCAATCCATGTGGGGCCTCCTCTAATCCTCAGTTTCTAAGAACACTTTTCTAATTCCCCCCTCTCTCAACCCTCATTCCCTATCTTTTACTTACTAACTTCATACATATCGTACCCATCTTTTATTATATGTTGTGGGCAGGGGCTATTTTGTGTCTATTCTTACATATCCAGTACCTGGCACAATGTTTTGCATGAAATAAGCTTTTAAGAAATATTTGTTGGATTGCCGGTCAGTTAATAAACATATATTAAGTGTCTAACTAGGTGCCAGACACTGTGCTAAACAATTGTATTGAATGATAGTATATGCAATGGATGTCGTTGAGCCTTAGAGAGCACAAGGGACACAGACTTAGAGGCTCTAAAACAGTGACGTGGCCATTGCAAAATGAATTCCAGACACAAGTTTCTATTGATACTTGGACCACATATTTCAATCAGCTACACGGCTCTATCATACCTTCAATACTTCCTCCACAGTTTGTAAATGTTAGAGAATGTTTTATCTTGGAGTCAGTAATTCCATCCGCTACAAAATATCAGATCAATCAACTACTTAAAATTGAAAACAGCCCCTGTAGAAGACCTCTTGCCACTAATATTGTTTAGAATCTTTGTGGAATGCCTGGACCAAAATCACTAGATCATGCATCTAGAGCTGCCAACGACCTTAGAAGTTATTTAGCTCAATCACTTCTTGTCCTGGATGAAGAAATAAAGATCTGCAAGTTAAAGGACTTGCCCAGTAAGCCACAAGCAGTAAGTAGTACAGTCAACATTTGAACTCAGGTCCCTGTGACTCTAAATTTAGATTGCCTTCCCCTACAACAAATTGCTTCCTTTTGTTAAAAAATATTTTTTCAACTAACAAACATTTATTTTTTCTTTCATCTGCTTTCCATCACTGAGAATTTAAAAAAGGAAATGCTCGTAACAAATATGTAGTCAAGCAAAACAAAAAAATCACATATTGGATGTCCAAAAATGTATGTTTCATTCTGCATCTTGAGTTTGCCACCACTCTGTCAGGAGATGAGTAATGGTCTTCTTCATTGTTCTTCTGGAATCATGATGGGCCATTGCATTGATCAAAGTTCTTAACTATTTCCAAGTTGTTCATTTTTTTACAGCATTGTCATGGAAAATGTTTCCTGGTCTGCTTACTTCATTCTGTATCAATTCCTCGCTAAATTGCCTTGCTGTCAAATCTTTGCCCAACCATTTAATCTAGGTGTGTAGGCCTGGTTTTCTTAAGATGAATGCAATGTGACAGATTTATCACTCCTAAATTAGGGACCAATAAGTTTATTGTACATTCCTTCAAAACTAATGCCCTCTTTCTTCTCAAGAATCACAGAATTTATAATTTGGAAGGAACCTCAACAGTCAACTAGTCCAAAGCATACCTGAGAAGGATGCCCATTATAACATACCCAACAAGTGACTATCCAGCCTCTACTTGGAGACATCTTTGCACCTTCTACCCATTGCTCCTGGTTCTATCTTCTAATATCAAGAAGAACAAGTCTTGTCTCTTTTCCAGGTGATAGACCTTCAAATTCTAGAAGATAGTTCTAAAATATCTGCCCAAGATTTCTCTTGTCCAAGCTAAAAATCGCCCCAGTTTCTTCAACCATCTTCCTCTAGCAGGGCTCAATGTCCGCCTCAACAACCTGAAGGTCTAAGTTTTTCAAAGCCATATCTTACATGAGGAGTGAGAAGACTTCAAGTGCTTCTGAGTCTTGTTATGCACTGAGCCCTTTAACAGTTAAAAATAGTTTAGTTTCCTTGTGTTTCTTGATCTGTCATGGACCTAATTCAGTAGACAGGAATTGTTTATAGATCAAACTGAACAACCCAGATAAGGATCTGAGACATAAAGAGCCCATGTTATAACATTATTCCTAGAATTGGAATGGCCAGGGAAGGTATCATGACAGAAGCAATTCCAGTTTGACTAAGACTTGTGTCCTAGGCTTTCCTAACGTTGAAATATATATCCAAATACTCTGATACAGCTATTAAGTGAACTCTACTCATATCTTTCTGCTCCAGAAAAAAAGAAAGATTGACATATACCTATTTATGTACACATTTTCTTTTTCCATCAGCTCCTTGTGAGCAGGCACAGGTTTTGCTTTTTCCTTATTTCCCTAGAACTTAGCACAGTGTCTGGCACATAGTAAGGTGCTAGTACATACTAAATTTAAAAAGGGTTCCTTTTTTATTAAACATTTTCTTTTTTCCCAATTACAATTTTTGACATTCATTTTTAAAAATTTGGAGTTCTAAATTCTTTCCCTCATTCTCCTCCCCCTTTCTTGAGAAGGCAAGAAATCTGATATAGATGATACATGTGCAGTTATGTAAAACATATTTCCGCATTAGTCAGGTTATGAAAGAAAATACACACCAAAAAAAACACACAAAAAAGTTTTTTAAAAAAAGTATTCTTCGGTCTTTGGCTTTTCTCCCAAGCTTGGTGCCAGGATCTGCTACTTCAGTCGCATCCCAGAAACAACATGGTGAAGGTCGGAGTCAACGGATTTGGCTGTATTGGGCGCCTGGTGACTAGGGCTGCATTCACCTCAGGTGGAGTAGACATCGTGGCAATCAATGACCCCTTCATTGACCTCAACTACATGGTTTATATGTTTCAATATGACTCCACCCATGGCAAGTTCAAGGGCACTGTCAAGGCTGAGAATGGGAAGCGGGTGATCAATGGAAAAGCCATTACCATCTTCCAGGAGAGGGATCCCACCAATATCAAACGGGGAGATGCTGGAGCCGAGTATGTTGTAGAGTCCACTGGAGTCTTTACCACCATGGAAAAGGCTGGGGCTCACTTGAAGGGTGGAGCCAAGAGGGTCATCATCTCTGCCCCTTCTGCTGATGCCCCAATGTTCGTGATGGGAGTGAACCATGAGAAATGTGATAATTCCCTTAAGATTGTCAGTAATGCTTCCTGCACTACCAACTGCTTGGCTCCCTTGGCCAAGGTCATTCATGACAACTTTGGCAATGTGGAAGGACTCATGACTACAGTCCATGCCATTACTGCTGCCCAGAAGACAGTAGATGGCCCCTCTGGTAAGCTGTGACGTGATGGGCGTGGTGCTGCCCAAAACATCATCCCTGCTTCCACTGGTGCTGTTAAGGCTGTAGGCAAGGTCATACCTGAGCTGAATGGGAAGCTCACAGGCATGGCCTTCCGTGTTCCTACTCCCAATGTATCTGTTGTGGATCTGACCTGCCGCCTGGAGAAACCTGCCAAATATGATGATATCAAGAAAGTGGTGAAGCAGGCATCAGAGGGACCCTTGAAGGGCATCTTGGGCTACACAGAGGACCAGGTTGTGTCCTGTGACTTTAACAGCAACACCCACTCTTCCACCTTTGATGCTGGCGCTGGTATTGCCCTCAATGACCACTTTGTCAAGCTCATTTCTTGGTATGACAATGAGTATGGTTACAGCAGCCGTGTAGTGGACCTCATGGTCTACATGGCCTCCAAGGAGTAAAGTGGAAAGCCATGGATCTTCATCCCCAGTCAAAAAAGAAGTTCCACCACTGGGGAGCCTACATTCCTAACTTATGTTCCTCTACTGGGGATACCCTGTCCCATTCACATCCTTGTCCCAATACACCCCTGTAGTAGGGGGGAGAAGCCTAGAGTCCTGTATTGTGTACCATCAATAAAGTCACCACATTCAGTGCAAAAAAAAAAAAAAAGTATTCTTCAATATACATTCAGACTTCATCAGTTGTTTCTCTGGAGGTAGATAGAATTTTTCATCATGAGTCCTTCAGAACTGTATTGCCTCATTATATTCTTGAGAATAGCAAAGTCATTTATAGTTATTATTGTTACTGTGTACAACATTTTTCTGGTTCAGCTCATTTCACATCAGTTCATGGAAGTCTTTTCAGGTTTTTTCTGAGAACCTCCTGCTTATCATTTTTATAGCACAATTCCATCCTGCAACTGATGAGCATGCCCTCAATTCTAATTTTTTGCCACCACAAAAAAGCTGCTATGTTCTTTTTTTACAGATAGGTCCTTTTCCATTTTTAAAAATCTTTGAGATACAGCCCTAGTACTAATATTGCTGGGGTCAAAGGTTATGCACAGTTTTATAGCCCTTTGGGCATAGTTTCAAATTGCTCTCCAGAATGGTTGAATCAGTTTAGAACTTCACCAACAATGCATTGGTGTTCCAGTTTTCCCACATCTCTCCCAACATTTGTCATTTTCCTTTTCTGTCACATTAGCCAATTTGATAGGTATGAGGTGGTAGTAAATGCTTCTTGATTAATTGACAGACTCTTCTGTATTGAGAACTTGGATTTATTGTCTCTGTCTTTGAATGGGAGTTATCTTAAGCAGCCACTAGGCTTGTTGGGTAATTACTGTTAACAGCAGCAGCTGGGCTTCAATTACACCACACCTACAATTGTTATGTTTGGCTGATGCTCTCTAACCTTTAAATGCCAAATGTTGTCATTTTCTCCACCACAATATCTCTCCCACAAGACCTTTCAGAGCCACCACCCTAATCCAGAACTTCATCCCTTCAAGCCTGACCTCCTGAGTAGTCTCCATCTCAAGTCTCTCCCCACTCCAAACCCTCCTCCACATAGCTACCAAAGTGATTTTCCTAAAGTACAGTTATTATTTCACTTCCCCATTCAATAAGACCTAGTGGCTCCTTATTTATTGCCTCCAGGATAAAAAAAAATAAACTCTTCTGCTTGGCATTTAAAGCTCCTCATAACCCAGCCTCAGTTTACCTTTTTCATCTATGTTACGCAATTTTTTTCCTTTCTGTACTCTTCAAACAAACTTTCTTACAGTTCCTCATACATAATACTCCATGATGCTTTTGCATTGGCTGTACCCCCATGCCAAAGGCTGACTCCCTCCCTCTTCTCTGCCTCTTAGAATGATGTTTCCTTCAAGACACAGCTCAAACACCAGCTCCTACATTAAGCCTCTCATAATTATCCCACATGCTAGTGTCTACTCTCCCAATACTACCTTCTATATTTTCTCTATATTTTCTACACATATGTATACATGTTGTTTCTTCTGTTAGAATCTAAGTTTCTTGAGGGTAAGGAATGTTTCATTTTTGTCTTTGCATCGCTGGTGCCTAGGTCAGTGTCCGAAACACAGTACATGCATAATCCATACTTGCTGATGAATTGGTTGATAATCGTAAATAAAGCCATGCACAGTTTAAGTCATCCAGCTACTTGAGAGGGTGTTTTGCAGCTACCTTGTCCTGGTAGGCCCATCTGAATTCTGTTTTCCTTAAAATTAGACAGTCCTCATAGGCTTCCCTGTTTACTCTATGGAAAGCCAGTTGGTAACACTACATGGCTGCATGGTGCACAGAGTGCTGATCCAGGAGTCAGGAAGCCTCATCTTCCTGAGTTCAAATCTCACCTCAGACATTTAGTAGCTGTCCGACCCTGGACAAATTATTTAACCCTGTTTGCCTTGGTTTCATCATCTGTAAAATGATCTAGAGAAGAAAATGACAAATCACTTCAGTGTCTGCCAAGAAAACCCCAAAAGGAGTCACAAAGAGTAAGGCACAACTTAAATGACCAAACAACATTTTACCTAAATATTTCAGACTAACCATGTTTCCTTTGTGCTACAAGGTAGCACAGGAACAGAGGTTCATAACTGGCATTCTGAGAACTTGTCTTTTTTTAATATTTTGATAACTGTATTTGAACATAATCTGTTTCCTTTGTAATCCTATGTATTTTACTCCATGCATTGAAAAACATTATTTTGAGAAGGGTTCCCCAGATGATCAAAGGTATCCATGACACACAAAAAAGTTAAGAACCCCCATGCTCTAAGGACTCAAATAAAATTTGTGCAAGTGTTTAAGAAGAGTCTACCTGTAGATAGACCTGAAGTCTACTCTCCTGCTGAAGTACCCTTCTGTATTTTTACCCAATGAGGTCCAGCTCCTCACAATAGAAAAGCAACTTCTCCCTCATATCTGTTTCAACAGCTCTCACTTTAACTAGCCATGCATGCTATATGCACATGAAAGAGAAATCAGTTATGGGTCACCTACAATCTTGTAGTCTACCGGTTGAAGTGTCTAATATAGGAAAGAGTGAATCTAAAGGGTATGGTAACTAGACAGACTGTTCAATATTTAATCAGTTGTATAGAGTTGTAGATTTCGAGCTGAAAGAGACCTCAGAGGCTATCTGGTCCAACCCTTTATTTACTAATAAAGGAAACTGAAGTTGGTTAAATTATTTGCTCAATGGCATATAGGTCACAAGTGGAGAAGGCAAATCTTGAATTCAGGTCCTTTGACTCCAGTGGAATCATATAGAAAAGGACTTCCCTAGAAAACAGATAAAGGAGAGATAATATGAGAATCACTGGTCTTGCTTAAACCCTGATTAAGAAAAGCCTGGGTACAATTTAAGGAAATAATAAATGAAAGCACTCTTTTCATGGTAGTAAACTGCCTCCATAAGTATCCTACATCCATCCTCTTCTTCCCATTCATGCTGGCATGACCCCGCCTTTCACGTGGACTATTGCAACAACTTCTTAATTTGACTCCCAGTTTCTATCTCTCCAATCCAAGTGCCACAGAATTGCCAAAATCATGTTCTTTTTTCCTTATGACTCATCATTTCCTTTATTTGTACAAAATAGTGAATAATCATACCCTAGCTGAGAAATAAAAACACCACTGGTTTATGGTTTTGAGAAGTTCTTCTGTACTGAAGCATCTATTTTGAAGGGTGGGGACTTTAGCCCCAGTATCTTTGGGTTGGATGCTCATAGTGAACTGGGCAGGCTTGTTGTCAGTAGGCTTAGCAGCTTTGGAATCACTGGGCTTTTTGACCTTAGAGTCAGACTTGGTGGTCTTGGGATCAGTCTTGGTGACCTTAGCTATAGACTTGGCTGCCTTGGGATCAGACTTATTGATCTTGGTGTCAGATTTGGTGGCCTTGGAAACCTTGGTGTCAGATTGAATGAACTTGGTGTTGGATTTGGTGATCTTGTGGTCAGTGGGCTTGGAATCCCAAGACAATGGGATTAGCAGCCTTGGGATCAGTGATTCTGGTAATCATCGGGTCAGGTTTCGTGATCCTAGGACCTGGGCATTTGCTGCTGACCCTAGGGCCTGTATGCTTGATGACCATCTTGGAGTACTCCATGCTGGTACTCCAAGCACTGACCTTGGGGATTTTGGGCCTAAGGAAGCTGGCGTTGGAGGCCAACTGATGGCTTCTGCTTGGGCCTTGACAGCTTTGGTGTTGTTGACCTGCATCTTCTTCAGCCCCTTCTCATTGTGTTTCTTGGCAAAGCAACACATTTCTCAGAAACTTGGTAGCAGCCCCCTTCAGAGACTCAAATGTCTGTGACCTAAGTTTCTTGACACCAGCTCTACACCACTTTTGTGACTGGATTTGGGTGGTATATTTCTTAAACTTAGCCATCTTTACACTGCAACCTGTGTTCACAGGCACTCCATGAAGAGAGAGAGAGAGAGAGAGAGAGAGAGAGAGAGAGAGAGAGAGAGAGAGAGAGAGAGAGAGAGAAAGGCCAAAATAATACTCATTAAGCGCAAATCTAACCATTTTACTTCCCTGCTCCTTATTTCCACTAAGATAAAATACAAACTTCTCATTTTGGTATGAAAGCCTATCACCCACAAGCTTCATTCTACCCTTCTAAGTTGATTTCACATTACTTGATACTCACTCTGCACTACATTCCATCTCCCGTCAACACACCATCGCACAGGTTAGACCACACCCTGCAATGCTGGATCATCCTTAGCATCTCTACCTCTTCACATCTCTGATTTCTTCCAATGATCATCCCATGCACCACCTTTTACAGGAAGACTTTCTTGTATTTCCTAGTTATCACTACTCCTCAGATTATGTTATGGACCCTTATCTATTTAAATGTTCTTGAGGACATGAACTGGTTTTCATTTTGTCTTTGTATGTCAAGAACCTGGCATACTCCTTACACATAACAGGTACTTCATAGATGCTCATTGGATTTTTAATGCATTTCTTAACATTATTTTCAGAAAGCCAGGCTCTTGGACCATATCATCTCTCTTCTGCAGAAATGCTTACAAGCTTTACAATTTCACCTTACGTCCTCACTCTACGCAGAAGGCAATACAAGAAACAGCCATTTGAACAATGTTCTTGTGACTTTTGTAAAACCACACATGGAGATGTGGTTTACTTTGTTCCTTTGCCCTTTATAGGGTTATTCATGATAAACTCCACCTTGAGTTTCTTTCCAGAAAAAATTTCTCATCAAAGACAAATTTGTCAAGTAACACAATTAGTGTGACTTAATATAGTACCCTTTGTACTCTGGTTGACATAAAGAGACAATTTCATTCCAATTCAGGCAGTCAACAAGCATTTATTAAGCACGAGCAATTCTAGGCGTTATATTAAGTACTGGATTCTTATTAAGACACTGGGAGACCCCAAGTACAAGTAGATAGGCACAACATAGATTGAAGAATGGTTGTTTAAGTTCCATCTCTGTCATCTCCATCATTTATTATCTGTGTGACCTTGGGTAAGTTATTTACTCCCTCTGGACCTCAATTTCTTTGTCTATAAAATGAAGGGAGTTGGTAAATTCTGGCCAATATGGCTTCCTGAACAAAGACACTAAGTCCAGCTTCTACATACCCACTCCAGCAAAAAACAAAGCATTGTACCCAACTGGATAATGTTAAAAAAAATTAGAAATTATAGTGAGTGATTTCATCCACTTTACAAAAAGTCAGTCAGACATCCATGGGCAATAGGAAGGAGGGCCCACTAAGAAAGCTAGGGCCAATCTAAGCAAAGAATATGGACATCTCCAAGCATGACCAGAGATGGGTGATGACACAATCAAGAGGTGGAAGTTATAAAGCAGGTGACTTACATTGAGATCAAACAGGGCTGATCATTTTATCAAAAAGCACAGAAGAGAACAGGGGCTGCCCTGGCACAAAACCCCAATTCAGGAAATAAGACTGCAGAAATGAGTAAACAGAAGACACCTACCACTATCAAGAATTGTAGATCCATAGATACCCCAAAACCCATCCTAGCTGGAGAGAGTTGCTCATGACCTGCAAATAAAAGAATTTTTTACAAAGAATACATGAACACCTGGAAGAAATGAAGCAAGAGATAGGGGGAAAAAGGCACTGTAGGAAAGAATTGGAAGAAAAATGAATAGCCTAGAATAGCCAGGCAAAGAACTGGGAACTAAAGGTGCTTCTTTTAGCTGAGGAGTTTCTGAACAAATGGTGGCATGGGGATGTAAGAGAATATTGTTGTACCATAAGAAATGAAGAAAACAATATTTTCAGAGAATTCTGGGAACTTGTGTGAAATGATGCAGAGTGAATTAACAGAAGCAGAATAATTTATAAAATAACAATGAATGATAATAAAAGAAAAATTGGAAAGACTCAAGAATTATGATCATTGCAATGACCATGACATCAAGGGACAATGATGAAGAATGTTGAGAGAGAGAGGTGACATATTCAGGTAATGAAAAGACATATGTTTTTTGAACATGGTCAGTTATAGTTTTGTTTTAATTGATTCTGCTTATTTGTTATAAGTGGTTTTTTCTTTTAGTAATTGGAGGGGTTGGTGGGGATGGCAATAGAAATGCCAAAAAAAAGAAAAAGGAAAGTAAAGAAATTGACTGAAATATTTCTAAAATGTACAGAAAAAAATAAAAAGAAGTCCATAAGAAGCACTGGATAAGTAGAACAGTTTTGAAAGTAATATGTTAAATTTATCTCTGTCTATCTATCTGTCTGTCTATCTATCTATCTATCTATCTATCTATCTATCTATCTATCTATCTATCTATCTATCTCCAAACATGTATGCATGCATAAATATATATTTAAAACAATGGCATAGAGATTGTTTCATATATGATCTTTTTATGCTCTGTTTTGTATATGAAAATGTCCATTATTTTGGTGCTTTTAGGTTCCAAAGGGTAGCTAGGTGGTACAATGGATAGAGTGTTGGGTCTGAAGTCAGGAAGATTCATTTTTCTAAGTTCAAATCTAGCCTGAGATAGTTACTAGTTGTGTGACCCTGGGCAAGTGACTTAAGCCTGTTTGTCTGAATTTTCTCATCTCTAAAATGAGTTGAAGAGGAAAATGGCAAACCACTCCAGTATCTTTGCCAAAAAAATCCTCCAAACCACCAACCAAATAAACTCTTCTCTAATTAGTTAAAGGAAAAAAAATACTTATAACAAATAAGCTTTGTGATCCCAATGGGATCTCAAAGAGTCAGACATGACTGAAAGTGACTGCTTCAGTGCCTTCATGGCTCTTCGAATAAACTGTTCTTATCCGTCCATTCCACTAGGAGAATTCTTCTCATGCTAGGCATAGATGAGGCCTGTTAGTTACCCTCAACCTGGTTTAGGCCATCTGCCAAGACAGCTTGAACACAGTGTGGCCACTGCACATGCTATAGCTTCTTGGAGCCACAGAAAGTTTTTGAATAGGGGAATGACATGATGGTAGTAATTTAGCAAGATTATTTGGACAATTATGTGGATGATGAATTAGAGAAGGAATAAACTAGAGTAAGAAGACCAGTTAGGAAGTTACTCTTACAGTTTAGGTGGGAACAGATGAGGGATCAAATGTGAGAGAGCTCTCACATAATATCACACAGAATCTCAGAGCCTGAAGTCTCCTCAAAGACCATCTAATCCTACCCATGCCTGAATGAGCATCCTCTCTACAATGTGCTGTATAAGTGGTTATCCAGATATTGTGGGGGTAGAAATGATACGAGTTGGCAATTGATTGAATTATAGGTTGAGTGAAGGGAAAGAGGTAAGGATGGCTTCTAGGTTATGAGCTTGGCAGATCTGGGTGGCAATGATACAATTAATGGAAATAGAGAAGTTGGGGGGACTTTCTGGGGGAAGGGTTAGATGATATGTCGAGTTTTAGGTAAGTTGAGTTTGAGAGCCTGGAGGTACACTGAGGTGGAGATATCCAACAGGTAGTTGGAAATATGGGATAGGTGCCCTGGGCACAGGTTGTAGATATATAAATAATATAAATTTGGGAGGCATATGCATAGAAATATTCATTGAAGCCACAGGAATGGATAAGATAACAAAGAGAGGTTAGAGAGAGATGAGAAGAGATCCCAAGGGGAACTTTGGGGTCTGCATTTAAGGGGGAGAAAATAAGAAGCCAACAAAAGAAACAGAGAAGAGACAGTCAAAGAGGAAAAATAAAACCATTAGGGATTCTTATTCTGCTTCCAAACCTTTGCATAGAATGCCCCACATGCCTGAAGTGCATGAGGATTCCATTTCCTCACTCCTCCTCTTAGAATCTAGATTTCTCAAGTGCCAGCTAACAAAGGATCATCCTAATCCCCTTAGTTGCCAGAATTCTCATAGACATTATCCTGTTTCTTTTTTGTGTATATTTTTTGTATTTGCATGTTTTCTTCCCTATAGAATTTAACTTTCTTGAGGACAGGGATTGTTTCATTTCTGGGTTTTTTTTATCCCCAGGTCCTTAGTGAGTGCCTGGCACATAGTAAATGCTTAATAAATCCCTATTGAATGAATGATCTGAGTTACATAGTCAAGAGAGAGACAGAGAACATAAAGTAGAAGGGTAGCATAGAGTATCAAATGCTGTAGAAAGATGAAGGAGGGTGAGGCAGAAAGAGATTGCTGGAATTGGTGATAAGGAGGTCATTGGTGACTTGGGGATAGCATTAATTGTAAGAATTGGCTTATTTTAGTTGCCTGCTAACAGAAGTATCCTCCTCTTCCCCCACATTTTCTGTTCTGTTTTGATCTCTTAGTTATCTATTTTGTAATCCATTAAGCCACTTCAAAGCCTTCTTAGAAACTGATGAGATATAAATTCCAAATACATATTAAAAAGTCATGGGATGGAAATATTTGAAACCAATACTTTGTGCTCTTTTACACATTTAAGCATTTAAAAACCATTTAAAACTGTTTTTAAGGGATTAATATCAGACAATTTCCCTTACTTTTTTTTCTTGATTTCCCATCCATATTTTTCTCTGGCCTCCATCATCATGACTTCCCTTGCCCATCTCTTACTTCTAAACTCAATGTGAATTTGTAAAGGAAAAAAAAAACATCATGAGAAAAATCTCATGGTCTTGACTTTTGGCTGCTGATGGAACCTGGAACGATGCTTTGTACTTGAGACTAGGTTCTCTCTGAAGTGCTTCCTCCTCTCTACAGAGCTTTCTCAAGTTCACCAGGAGCTCCATGCACAGAACAGATCCCCTGGGTAGGGGCTACAGTGGAAATCTGGCATGCTGATGCTATAAAAATATTTAATGTGGTTTTTCTCCAAGCTTGACTTTGGAAAACAATTTCAATCATCTTGGTCTTAGAAAAATGCATTGCATCATAAGTACAAATGAGACAATCTCTAGTACATTAATTTCATTTCAGAAAGGAAAAAATATACAACTGTGAGATGAGGATGGGCTGACAGGCTCTTAGGAGTTTAGATTTGGAATGGACTTTATATAGCTACTCATTCAACTTTTCATTTTACAGATCAGGAAACTGAGATATCAAAAGATTAAGTGACTTGCCTGAAGTCACACATGTAAAAAGCAGAGGGTCAACTGAAAGATCTTTGACTTCAGATCTAGAGCTCTTTCTATAACACTGCGCTGCATCATTGAAATGGTCTACTGACTGATCTAGATGGGAACTTGATACAGTGAATACATCAGAAAATAATTTGGTAATTATAGACCATAAGGGAAAGAAAAGAATTAGTTGACTTGCATGAGAGGCTGATATGACCTTAAGCTACATTATATTAAAACCAATATGATATTCAAGAATTGACTGATGACATGGCTACTATGCACACAATTTAAATCTTCATATTGGCTTGTGGAGACACTAGAGAAGGTTCATGGATGGTTAAAATAAGTGGCCAATTTATTCTGGAGAAAGACGATGAAATGATCTCATAATTCATCAAGAGAGGAGGATTAGATTTAAGGACTGACTGGGGGTAATGGGAGAGAATTAGGAAATAACTAAGAAATGTTGTGGTGCATGAATTCATCGTGACATGACTACGTTGTAAAAATGAGGACTATAGAGAAGCATAGGAAGACTCAGATGAACTGATATTAAGTGCAGTAAGCAGAACCAGGAAAGCAATGTACATGATGACTACAGTAACGTAAATGTAAAGAACTATAAAAACAACATCAAAACTAGATGCTATAGAATTATGATGACCAAGTCTGGCCCCCAAAAGAGGTATAACAACAAACCTCCCTTCCATTTTTACCTTGCACTATTTTGTATATTTTTATATATGAAGATATTTGTCTCCTCCAGTAGAATGTTAACTATTTTCACTTTGATCTTTGTATCCCTGTTGTCTAACACAGGGCTTGGTATATAGTAGGAGTTATAAGTGTTTGTTGATTGATTGATTTGCAGACATAAGGAACTCTCAGTGTGGACACTGCATATAATATTGGAGTTGATTTTGCAAAAATTTTATCTCTTTTAAAAAAATCCATTGTCATAAGGGATGACTCCATGGGTAGGGAGGAGTTAGGATAAATTGAGAAATAAGGGTGTTACAAAAATAAAAGATATCCATAAAAATTTTAATAATTTAAAAATAAAACAAATGTGTCATGGAAACACTGATCTGATTGCACCACCATGTTTGCCTTAGGTTGAGGCTCAATTTCACTACAAGAGACAGTATCCCATCTACAGATTGCTTTGTGTGCTCACCATAGTTACAGCCAGTTGCATATCTCTCCCTAGACACTCTCAAGTAGGAAAGACCTGGGTTCAGGCTCTGCCTCTGACATGTACTGGTTCTGTATCCTTGAACAAGTAATTTAAGTACCCCAGGCAATTCTCTGATACTCAAAATTTAAAACAGCCGCTGATCTACATTAGTGTGGAGAATTTCTTCACTAGCATTTTTCAACACTGGTTTTTACTGAAAAAAACAAAACAAAACCTCCCTTGCTCATTGAGTTACATAGATAGTATCTATATTCAAAAACACTAATTGTATATGATTAATTTTTATTGTTAGATCTATTTTGTGTTAAAATGAGATATATCATTTACATATATAGGTTGGCTTTGGATCGGTATTACATTTCCAAATGAAAAAAAGAAAAAACTGTGTATTTTTTCCTCAACTTGTTTAGGCTAATAGAATTAAGCTGAGAGAAAGTAATAAAAAGTCAAACAAAACAAAACTATTTTTCTCATGTATGAAATGTGATCATAACATGATGAGAATGATTTTCATGCAGGGTTGGTGGGGTCAGTTTCATTACACATAAGACCATATTATTTTACTTTTTTTTCTGAGAACTATAATTTTGAAAAGCTAACAAAAATCTGAAAAACACCAAAACCAACCATGCAGAAAAATACTTAAAACTGAAATGAACAAAAAAATATACCTGCTAGGCTTTAGTAAATGCTTCCTAGGTTTATTTTTCTGTGATTTTACTGAAGACACAGAAGCGGAAGACAAGGTAGGAATCTTATTCCTCGCTAATAAAATAGTTAACAAGGAGGTTTTCTTTCAAAAGTCCCCAATGACCTCCTGCTTATTAAGTCTTTTTTCCTATCCTTGTTCTCCCTGGCCTATCTGCAGCTTTTTATACTTTTGTCCACCTGCCACTTCTCCTTGGTCCTTGCTCCTTTCTATCCTCCATTTGAGGGCAAGTATGATAGATGGAAAGAACACCGGGCTTGCCAAGTAATTGCTGTATGACCATGGACAAGTCACTGAATCTCCTTGTGACTCAGTTTCCTCATCAAAAATAAGAAGGTTGAGCAAGATGATCTTTAAAATCCCTTCTAGCTCTTCATCTAGTAATTCAGTAAAGGAGACCACTTTGTTGATTTCTCATTGTCTTCCTGGGGCAGCTAGGTGGTGAAGTGGATAGAGCATCAGTGCAGGAGTCAGGAGGACCTGAGTTGAAATTTCACCTCAGACACTTGACACTCACTAGCTGTGTGACCTTGGGCAAGTCACTTAACCCCAACTGCCTCATCCTGGGTCATCTCCAGTCATCCTGATGAATATCTGGTCACTGGATTCAGATGGCTCTGGAGGAGAAGTGAGGCTGGTGACCTGCACAGCCCTCCCTCACTCAAAACAAAGTCAAGTGCAAGTCATGTCATTATTTCTCTGATGGCATGGTCTTCTTTGGCAATGGAAGGATGAACATACACACACACACATAGTTATAGTTATAGCACAATTATATTTGTAGCCTGTTTGCTCTGGGAGAGAATTCTAGACTCTGATCTTCTCCTCCTTCCCTGCTAGTTTGAGATAACTACAGGAGGGTCCTGGAGGTCCATGTGTGCTTTGGGATCAAGACATCCTCACATGATGTGGTTTGAATAATCTTCTCTAGAACTGGATGAAAGCAAATTAGGGAATGGTAAGAATGCCTTGTTAATCTGTAGTCCAGGAAGAAATAAGATTATTGCATCATAAAGACAGAACAAAAAGGCAGCTCAGAGGTGATCTGATCCAAATCTATAATTTACAGATGAGGAAACTGAGGCTCAGAGAGGTTAAATAAATCAAGTAAGCAGACAGGCAAAGTAGTTCCTTGTGGGTAGGAATAGACACCCAGATATCAAGAAAGAAAAGAGCTATCAGGATTGAAATGAGGTGAAAGTTCATTTCCTCTTTGGAGGAGTTTGTGCTGAGAGGAATCAATTAACTCTGGGGAGACAGAGACTAGAATGGTGGGGATAAGAGGATTGAAGATGTGGTTTCAGAGAGAGACAGAGATGAGGGAAGGAGGGGGATGGGGAGAGGAAGAAGGAGAGAGAGAGAGAGAGAGAGAGAGAGAGAGAGAGAGAGAGAGAGAGAGAGAGAGAGAGAGAGAGAGAGAGAGAGAGAGAGAGAGAAAGAAGCCACATACAGAGATAAGGGAAAACTCCAATTGGTGGATCTTTGTACATGAAAGGGTTAACAAATAGTCTCAAGGAAGGGAAATCTTTGATCTTTCACCTCATTGCTACAGTTCTGGTTTGCAAAAGGGAAAAGTCATATGGAGAAATGTAACTGTGCTTAGGATAACACAAAGATGCTTGGGTTCCCTAATTAGTATAAAGTGTACCTAGAGAGGGAGTCCCACATCCTAGACAGAGTGGGAGCTCTCTGAAGGAAAACAGAACAATCACCACAGTAGAGGATACCCTAGCAGTCAGAATAACCCCAAACCACAAGGCTGACCCCACAGGGATGGTGCGGCTGACTCCTTGGGGACAATTAAGAGAGGATTATTCTTCCTGGAACTACCAGTGAAACTAGTGAATACTCAATGCAGAATTTCATGGGACAGGAGGATGCCACCATTCTTCATTTCACAGAGAACAGAGTGCTCTTAAATCATTTCTAACTTTTTGTCAAACGTGTTCAATAGGCTTGCAAGTAGGCGTCCGTGCTTACTAGGACATCCAGAGGAAAGATCTCAGGTTTCAAGGTGGGCGCTTGAGCCAAATGAAATGTTTCCCCCTACACAATATGCAACCACGTCCCACATCCTTGGTGCCACGAAGTAACCCTGACACAAGATTTCACCTCATGAAGTGGGAAAAGAAAAATGATCTCTTGCTACTGAAACAGTCCAACTCCCAATACGACCAATGCAATGTCTTTTCCCAAACATTAAACAGATATTATTGGCCTTCTGGATTGTTTACATAAAGCTAGTTCAGTAATATGTAGTAGCCAACAACAACACACAGCCTTGTCTTGTGCTTTGGTTTTGCAAGCAAATGTTGCCATTTTTGCAATAGTATTTCCCAGAGTCTCTCTGGGTAGGTATTAAACCATATCAGCATTTCACAAACTTGGCCTTCTTCATCAACATGGCAGAGACAAAAGTGCCTGAGGGTGTTTGGGAAACGGGAGCTAGAAGCCTTTTTTTCTTTTTTTTAAGCAAAACTTCTTTTCTCCATGATAATGATGTCAACATCATCAGATGTAGCTTTTTTTGGTTGTGTGATGCTGAGTAAATCATTTAATCTCTCAGTGCCTCAAGCAACTCTCTATGATTGTCCACAGCAGAATAGGCCCTGCTGTGCTTCCACAAGGGAGCTCCTTGTACCAATGGAATCGCAGGGCTGATAGATGCAGATGTATATGCAATTCTGTGTGTGTGTGCATTTAAATGTATATATAATCATAAGTAATATGGAATTATATTGTATACACATAATTATACATACGTATTATGTATACACATATATAATTATATATAGAATTACGCATAATTTTCATTCTTAATTATATCCATGCTATGTGTATACTATTGTGAGAAATGATTATTTCTCTATAGTATTAATAGTTAATTACTATATTAAGACCAAATTTCAGCCCCTTTTCTACTTCCTCATCCAGAAATCAACCAGTGTGAGACATCTTTCTAAAAGATTTACCCCATCAGGTTAGCTAAGAACTCATCAAAGTCAGTAAAAGACATTCTAACTTTGGGCTAGTGGGTGCGCTCGTGCTCACTGTATTTGCTCAGGCAGGTCTGGGAAGTGTTGATTCTCCCTTTTGTCAGATAGATGATATGGAAATTGATATCTTTTTGACTAAGATTTGGGTGACCCAAGTGATGTACCGCAATGTAAAGGTACAATGATGAACCTCATTTTAATATAGCACACCTTCTCATTGTAATATTCATTCTCTCATTAATTATTAACCAATCACAGTCAATTGCCACCCTCAGGAACACCTGCTCTTTGAAGGACATATAAACTGTGAGCCCACCACCATGAGGGGTGTTTGGTCTAAGAGACAGAAGGTCAAATGTCCATTTATTAAAATGCTGGTATTGTTAATAAAATTATTAAATCACCCAGAAATTGTCTCTCAAACTTTTTAAAATGCCACATTCTATATTATATATATGACATAGTTAATAGCTATTGATGTTTAAAATTGCATACAGGTTTTTTACATGCTGTATGTATACACATATACATGTGTGCATATATACACAATACACACATTTTATATGCATGTGAACAATGCACATGTATGTACATATATATATATACACATACATACACGCAATATTTAGGCATCCCTGTTTACACAGTAATTTAAAGTTTACAAAGGACTTTCCTCATAAAAACCCTATATTGTATGTAAAGTACAAATGCTATTTTCCCATTTTACAGATAATGAAACTGAGGATCAAATAAATTAATTGACTTGACCATGGCAATAGAACTAATACTAGAACTACCTGTATCCCCAGTATTCAGCACAGTGCCTGGAAAACATTACAGCACTATTCAACAAAACAGGAACCCACAAGAAAAACTCACAATCTGAGTGGTGCCCAAATTGCATTCAAATCAAAGAGAACAGAATAACCTAGTAGAAAAAACACTGACTTTGATGCTAAGAGCCTATGTTTGGACCGTAACCTGTTCTTGGGTCTCTGTGGGAGCTTGGGGGAGATTCTTTCTTCGTGTCTCTAGAATGTTTCCTCATCTGCAAAGTGAGAGAATTGGATAAAATGATCTACAGGGTCCTTTGCGGATCCCAATTCTATGTACGAATCAGGAAGTTAGTGCAGGCTGAGAGATCACTTGCTACTGGTTCTTTGAAAAGTAGATCAGATCAATCTGAACTTTCCATTCCCTTGGGTCAACTGTCATAATTCAAGATGATCCCACCTCTCATACACATTTAGGAGCTGACTTTTTCATCATGAGCTTTGAAACATCAGCATCATAAATTAGAGTTTAGGCAGGGTCCATGGGAACAGGAGACCAGTGAGGCACTAATGAAAGATGCAGAGAAGCCCAGTCACAAGCCAGGGAGAAAACTCCTAAATTTCTTAAATTTTATGCTTTGTTGTTATTGCTGTGGTTCAGTTGTTTCAGTCACGTTCAACTCTTCCTGCCCCCATTTGGCATTTTCTTGGCAAAGACACTGGAGTGGCTTGTCATCTAGCTCATTTTATGGATAAGGAAACTGAGGCAAACAGATATGTGAATTCTCCAGGGCCACACAGCTATTAAGTATCTGAAATCTTAAGACGAAGAGTCTTCCTGACTCCAAACCCATCACATTATCTACTATGCCATCTACTTTGTAATGACCCAGAATTTCAATGAACTTTTTGTTCATTGAACACATTCATACACAGTTTTGCGTATATGAGCACTAGAGGGACATCCTGGAGAAGTGCTACTGCTTGATAAGAGATGCTTATGGACCAATGAAAGAGATGATCCCACTCAGCCAGCCAGATATGCTGAATTAATCCAGATTAATGCAGTAGCAGATATCACAACCAGATTGCATTGTATGATGAAGAATAAAAAAAGCATTGTAGAAGATTACTCCTTTGGGACAAATCTGATACAAATGGAATAATGGAGTGTGTGTGTGTGTGTGTGTGTGTGTGTGTGTGTGTGTGTGTGTATAGCTGGTCATGTGCACACAAATTGGCCTGTCAAGTAGAGAGCGAATGAAATCTCTTTAAGGAGGATCAAAGGTGTACTTACATACTATTGACTTCTACTATATAGGCATCTCTAATTAGGTGGAAATACAACCTTAAAAAGTATATTTAAATTAAATTTTTGCCAAGCAAATACTATTTTAAACACGTGAAAGAGTGGCTCCCTATGGTGAATTGTTTTGTTTGCTGTGGTTTCAATAATATTTTATTTTTTTCCACAATTATGTTAAAACAATTTTTTAAATTTTAAAAAAAGTTTTGAGTTCCAAATTCTATCCCTTCCTTTTTCCCTCCCCTATCCCCTTCCCAAAGTGCCAAGCAATATGATAAAATCCTTTTGTATTTATAGTTTTCTTAAAAGGGCTTCCCTAAAATGAAACACACTTAGATACCAAACAGATTCAGAGAGGCATAGAATTTGTGTTATAACAAAGTTCCTGTGAATTCAAGTAGAAAAAAAAAGGAAGATACATACATAAAATACAGCAACCTTGTTTTGTTTCAAGCCATTAGTTGAGGTGTTTCCAGTTCATTTTATTGCCAGGAAAAATGTTTTTTGGTCTCAACTCACCACAGCAGCAAAATAAGTAATCTAAATATCGGCCCCTTCTTGTTGCCTTGTGATCTTTCAAAATACATTTTTTGAAATTATAGTAGATGTTGTTTTTGTGTGTGTGTGTGTGTGTGTGTGTGTAGTCATGTGCACAAAAATTGGCCTGCTAAGTAAAGAGGGAATGAATCCTTTTGAACAGAATCAAAGATAAACTTAAAACAGTCCTATTGATCTTCAAAATAAATTTGATAAAAATTTGGCTTTGCTACTTTAATATTGATAAAATATCCTACTTCATACTGGCTTTGCTAGTTTAATATTGATAAAATATCCTACTTCATATTGCTTCAAACATATTACTCTTGTCAGTGCAAGTAATTTATCTTGAGATACTTTTAAATTCTTGCAGTGTTTTGGATAAACATGGTCCTGAAAAGGAATTTTTCAAATGATCAACCCATAGGCAATTTATCAATCAAAGTCTTTTAATTTAAACCTTAGGTTCTCTGACATGATGGATTAGGGTGATATTTCTAATTAGCTCAGAACTACAATACCATTATTGACATGAGAAGTGAACAAGTAGGCAGTTAATCTATTTAAAACAATATAATTAAGGAATTAAGCATTTCTTTTCAAAGTGTTTTCTAACATTGTATATTACACACACATATATACACAAACAGATGTACACACATGTGTGTACATATACACATATATATATACATACATCTACACATGTGAAAATACAAAGTATGGGTTTTTTTATTTAAAGGAAGATGAGTTGGAAGGGGATCCATTAAAAAACATTTGTTATCTTCCAGACATCTGCATGTTTGAGCAAGTGTAATTTTAAGTTTTTAACAAACACACATGTAGAAGTAATTAGTACATCTGGCTCACTATCAAGATATCATATATGGCAATAAGTTCCCTGGCTCCTTCCCACAACCCAAAGATGCATGCAGGGGAAACAACACTGATGCACAGGTGCTCTTCCAAACGACTTGGAAATGAATTACTTTTGCCTTGCCCATAACCTAGATTGATTTAACACTCTTTGATGGTGGTGTGAGGTGGTTTTTAACATTTTTTTTTACAAATGTTAACATACAACTTACTTTAGTGATCCAGATGAACATAAGCCAATGTATTTTCTAGAGGCTTTTTCATACTCACCATAGTAAAGTAAACCACCATAGTGAGTTAAACAATTTCCAAGACCCAGAAATGAATTGCTAGTCTACTGTGCAACTAACACTGGTACATTTACCTTCCAGATGTCTGAAGCACTATTTACTCCAATGAAGAAGCTGCCCAACTTTCATTCATGGTCGATGGTAATTTTAATAATAAGAATAATAACAGTACTTTATTGTTGACTGCAAATATCATTACCAATGCCATTTGGGTAAAGCTCATAGACCAAGAGAATAGAATACAATGTGACGTGCTACAAGAAATATTTCAAGGTTATGGCAAGGTACTATTTTACATATGATACACATATAATTCTTTCCCTTGAGAGAAATTTTCTGGGGCTAGTTGGAATGATAATTGAAACTTTACTTCTTTGTACTTTCTCTGGATGTTCAGTATTCCTTCTCCTTTCTCTTTCTATTTCTCTTTTTGAGTTTAAAGGGTACATGAGAAATGAGAGACTGCATGGAATAATTTATGGAACCCAATAACTGTTTATTGAATTTAGCTCATAATAAGTTCAGTACTGCTCTTCCATCTTTCCCCTCAAGGACCTGTGGCTTCTGACTTGGTCTGGTGGCAAGTGATATTAGCAGCCTAAGCAACTGCATGTACCAATCAGTGCATGCCAATGGGAATAAAACCTGGGTGGCCTGATTGGCAGCCCAAGGAGTCATCTGAATCTAAGAAGTAGCCTGGTGGAAGATATTCATCTGTGGCTCTTGCCAACAATGAATTTGTACAATTTATGAATTTGCAAGGCTATATTTGAGTCACTTTACTACTCTAAAATAAAAATCAACTCTTTTGCCAATTGGAGGATATAAAAAGTAGGAAGCTTGATACAAGTTTGGTCATAGTTTAGATCATACAGAATCCCACTGGATTTCATCTTTTATACCATTTTGCTTTTCCTTATTGTGGATGAAGGGAAACTCTTGGAAAGACTATATAAAACCCCTCAGCTTATGTAAGGGAGAATACTAGAACCTAATAAACACAATTCTTTACTAATGATGTTGGCTTTTGAGGCTGGAGTGTCTGGGATGCAGAATTCACATGGGTGGATGATCTATACGTGGGCTGTCACAACTTCCATCCAAACTTTGTTGGTAACCAAGAAGGGGTGCTGGTCACCATAGTGATGAACCTTTTGACCTTTGACACCTAGCCATCTCCCTTTCCCACGACTCTTTTCATCTCTGGGGTCTCTTTTTTTCTATGTTTGTTTAGAAGTATATGTGATGCCAAGCAATGGTAGGATCTTTTGCTGTTCTTGTTTTAGTATAATCAAGAAGTATAATGCCTCTATCTGAATGTGATTAAAGAAGATCTTCCCCACTCATTGATGGGCCTGCCTATTGATGGAAGCTTGATTAGGGGAGCTGTTTTATAGGAGGGTCCCAAGTACCTATTGTTTTTCCTATTGAGGTACTGGGTTAGAGGGTCATGCCCTCTGGCTCTGAAAAGTGTGTAAATACTCTGAGGGTGAGGTTTTACTTTGGGGCTCAGTTTTTGGAAGAGGGTTTGTCAGCCAGATGAGTTTCTGGGAAGCTGCTAAGCGGCCCTCAGGCTTTGAAAACCCAGATGTTGGTGCTTCCCTCTTTCGTAAAGATGTATGGATGTTAATGGTCAGGCAGTTTGGAAATGCTGTCTGTTGATTTTTAATTTCTCTGAAATTTTGATTTTGATTTTCTTTGATGCCTGTGGTTGATTAAAGTGATTATTAACCCTCAAGAGTTGCCTTTCCTTTTAGAGAAGCAGATCAAAGAACCTGTGGTAGCAAGCCCTCCTGTGTATGTTGGGGTGCTTACTGATACAGTATGGTACATTTTAAACAAGGTTGACAAAGTTTGAGTACCCACAAATACTAAAGTAGAGGATCATTCTTTGCTTTACAAAAGGAATTATAGAATATTAGAATTAGAGATGACCGTAAAACTTATTTATTTCAACCTCCATCCTCAGACCTCCTACCCTCAATATAAGAATCCTGTCTACAGCATCGCTAGCAAACAGATATCTATCTTCAACTTGACTATTTTTACCAGTATGAAACTTCATGAAACAATTCATACATTACTATTTTTTTTTAAAACAAAGTAAACACTTCTTAACAAATAATAAGCTGAGGACTGTGATCATGCTAAATGATCAAAGGATATAAAAAGGTAGTTTTCAGATGAAGAAATCAAAGCTGCCCATAGCATATGAAAAAAGTGCTTACTACGAATCACCACTGATAAGAGAAATGTAAATGAAACAACTTTGAGGTATCACCTCACACCTATCATATTGGCTAACATGACAGAAAAGGAAAATGACAAATATTGGAGAGGGATGTGGTAAAATTGGAACACTAATGCACTGCTGGTAGAGTTGTAACTGATTCAGCCATTCTGGAGAGCAATTTGGAACTATGCCCAAAGGTCTATAAAACTGTGCATACCCTTTAACCCAGCAATACCACTACTAGGTCTGTATCCCAAAGAGATTTTAAAATGAAAGAAAAGGATCTATATGTACAAAAATATTTATAACAGCTCTTTGAGTGGTGGCAAAAAATTGGAAACTGAGGGGATGCCCCTCAATTGGGAAACAGCTGAACAAGTTGTGGCATATGATTTTGATGGATACCATTGTGGTATAAGAAATGATGAGCACGATGCTCTCAGAAAAGCCTGGGAAGACTTACATGAACTGATCCAAAGTAAGGTGAGCAGAACCAGGAGAACGTTGTACACAGAAGCAGCAACATTGTGTGAGTATCAACTGTGAATGACTTAGCTATTCCCAGAAATACAGAGATCCATGACAATTTTAAAGGACCTATGTAAAATACTACCCACCTCCAGAGAAAGAACTGATGGAATTTAATTGCAAATTGAAGCATACTTTTTTTTAAACTTTATTTTTCTTGGGTTTTTTTGTATATTTTTTCTTTCAAAATATGACAAATATGGAAATATGTTTTGCATGACTACACATATATAACCTTTACCAGATTACTTGTATTCTCAATGATGGGGGAGAAGAGGGAGAATGAGAATATGGAACTCAAAATTGTAACAACAACAAAAAAAGAGTTTTAAAAAAATCTGTATATATAACTGGGAAAAAATAAAATAGTAAAATTTCCAAAAATAAAAAAGATAGTGACCATGTGCCCCTTCAGTGTCCTCTTCCCTAGACTCCTTCAGTAATTCTTTATGCAACATGATTTCCAGACTCTACATCATCCTAGAGGTCTGTCTCAGGACATACTTCTCTTTGTCTATGTCACTCTAAAAATGTGACTGCCAGAAGTGAACCAAGAGTGCTCTAGATGTGTTCTGACCAGCTCAAAGGAAATGGTCATCACCTCCCTTGACCTGAAACTACACTGCTATGAATGAATGAAGGCCAAGATGGCAAAAGCTAATTCAGTAGCTAAAGCACATCATTGCCTCACATTGTTTTTTTTAATTTTGGGCTTTTGGTTTTTTTCCCCACATAGTGTTATTAAGCCAGATTTCCTCATCATGTGCTTGCGTAAATGATTATTTGATTGAAGAATTTTCTGTGTTTATTTCTGTTGAACTTCATTTCATTGAACCTGTGACGATATGGTTACATCAAAGCAGTTTAAACAAAACTAACCTCATGGCTAAAGTATTGACTTACGAGGGGAAGAAGATAAAAAAAAATTAGAAAATTAAATAAACAAATGGAAGAATGTGCAAGCCTAACTCTCAAACTTAATGGATTAAATAATCCAATAACACAAAAGAGAATGGTATAATGGAAAATAAAAGCAAAATAATGTAATGCATTAACTACAAGAAACACGTCTTTAAAAGTAAAGGCATATATAGAATTAAGATGGGAGACTGGAACAAAATTCACTGTGCATCAGGGGACTCAAAAAAGGGTGAAAGTTATAATCATATAATCAGACAACCTAAAAATAACTCAATAGCAATGGAGACAAATACAGAACTTGTGTTGTATTTAAAGGAAGCATAGACAATGGACCAATATTATTACTAAACATATGTGAAAAATAGCATAGCATCTAAATTCACAAAAGAAAAGTTAACTGCATTTAAAAAATATTCAGGTAGTAACGATTACAGATGACTAATGTTTCTCTCTCAAAGATAAATAATAGAAGGAAAAACAAAAAGGAAAATCTAGAACTTAAGAAACTGTTGACAAATTTAGGGCAGAAGAACTTATGGAGTCTTCTAAATTGGAACATTAAAGAATATGCAGAGCATATTTCTTAGTGTCATGTAGCACCATGAAAAGAATAGACCATTCATGAAAAAGTAGCTAATTTGCAAATAAATATAAAAAAGCAAAACTATAAGACATATCTTTGTATATCATAAGAGAACAAAAATAACAAATAATATAAGAAATACAAGCAAAAGACACAATAAAGAGAGTAACACCATTCCAAAAAATTAAAAAGAACAAGTAATAAAAATAATTAATAATTAAGTGATATATAATGACCATGGAGAGATAACATACTAAAATTTGTGGAATGAACCAAGGTAGACTTCCAGGGAAAAAAAAGCATATTCCTAAAATATACATTACCAAAATGTAAAAAAGATAGATGAATTTACTATGAAATTTTTAAAAATTAGAATACCAATAAATAAAACAAACCTAAAATAAGAACAAGAGAGGAAATACTGAAATCAGAAATAGAAAAATTGTGAAAAGAACAAGACTATAGAAATAATAAGCAAAACTAAAATCTAGTTTTTGAAAATTTGAACAAAATTTATAATCTTTTATCCCATCAATTAAAAATGGAGAAAAGCAACCTAACAAAAATAAGGAAGAATTAGAAAAAAAAAGAAGTTAAAAAAGAATTCTTAGAACTTACTGCATATACCACAAAACTCATAAATCAAAATAAATATAGGATTATTTAAAAATATAAGAAACTCAAATTAACAGAATAGTGGAGATATTAAATTATTCCCATTTCAGAAAAGGAAACAACTATAAAGGAACTACAAAAGAGCAGAAAAAACCTTGGTCCCCATCGTTTATAGGAGAATTCTATCAAACTTTGAAAGAATAATTTGTACTCTTACAAGGGAACAGCTAGGGGTGAAGCAGTGAATAAGACAGTGACAAGCCTAGAGTCAGGAAGACTCATCATTAAATTTGGCCTTAGACATTTACTAGCTTGTTGGGATTGGAAGCTCAATTCCGTGTGGACAGTCTCGGGCGGGTAAAGGTGGGAGCTTCTAAATCTTAGAGCTCTCACGAGACCCCCCCAGGAAACGGCAGGGAATCGAGGTGAACCGAGCTATCTCGAGTAATTCCGCCTCTTCCCGTGAGAAACGTGATGGGAGAGAGATCTCCCCGCCCTCGAGATGGTCCCGGATCTGGGCACACCTAGTTACCTAACAGCACGGTATTCAGATGCAAACTATGCAACTGAAGGTTAAGTAGGATTGAGGAAGCCTGAAAGCTCTCTTAGCACGTGAGGAGCCAAGAGGACAGTAGGCTCTGCTTTTCTTCTTTCCTCTCTCCCCTTCCCCTCTCTCCCCGCTTGTACTTCTACTTCCAATCCCTAAGATCTTAGCCTCCTTAGGAAATCTCCCCCTCTTCCTCCTAAGGAAGATCTCCCTGCACTTGTAACCGAGACCCTGAAATAAAGCTCAACCCTTGTTCGACTCTGGAACGTCCTTTCTCTCATATGAGCATCCGGTTTTGGCCAACCGAAGACCTCGGAGGTGAGGTAAGAAGACTCGGGTAGCCCACACAGGCCTCTAGGCCTGGCACTAGCTGTGTAACCATGGGCAAGTCCTTAATCAAAGTCAATTGCAAGTCATGTTATCATTTCTCTGATGTCATGGTCTTCTTCGAAAACAAAGGACAAACACAACAATAGCTATGTGACCTGGGCAAATCACTTGACCCTGTTTGCCTCAGTTTCCTCATCTGTAAAATGAACTGGAGAAGGAAATGGAAAGCAACTGCAGTATCTTTGCCAAGAAAATCCCAAAATGGGGTCATGAAGAGTTGGATGCAACTGGAATGACTTAACAACAACAACTTCTACTACTCAAATTATTTTTAAAAATTGAGAAGGAAAACATTGTTCCAAACTCCTTTTCTGAGACAAATATAGTTCTAATACTTAAGAGAAGAATAAACCAAAGAAAGAAAACTATATACCAATATCATTGCTAAATTTCAATTAAAATTTTTAAATAAACTCCTGGTATGTAGGGTAGAGAATATAACTTTCAGAATTTATCCAAAAGATCATTCACTATGGTCAAATTGGATTTATATCTGGGATGTAAGGATGGTCCAACAATAAGAAAGCACTTGACATAATCAATCACATTAAAAATAAAATTATCCCAAACTACATGATTATATCAATAGAACGAGAAAAAAAGACTTTTACAAAGTAAAATAATAACTTGGGCCACAGAAGCATAGGCATACATGAAATTGAAAAGCTTTTTCACAAACAAAATTGATGCAGGTGGATGGAAATGGTCTGCTGGGGGCAGGGCGGGGGGGGGGGGGATCATTGTATTGAATATCTCTGATAAGGTCTGATATCCAAAATATCTAAGCAACTAACATACCCTAACTGATAATTAGTCAAAGAATATGGAAGCATCTCTCAAAAGATAAATTATCACACTATTAACAATTATATAAAAAAATGTTTCAAATCACTAGCAGAAGAGATGCAAAGACAGGCATACTGATTTACTATTGTGTTGCTGGTGGAACTGTTGGTGGAACTGTGATCCAACCCTTCTGGAAAGTCACTCACACTCCAAACCTTGGTGTCATCCTTGACTCTTCACTCTCTCTCTGACCCCTAATAGTCAATCAGTGGCCAAGTCCTGTTGATTCTATCTTGGGAATATCTCTTTATATAGGTCTCCTTCTCTCTTTGGATGCTGGTAGTACAGCACTGGACCATTGCAACAGACTTATGGGTTGGTTTCCCTGACTCATGTCTCTCCCCACTTCAGTCCATCCTCTGTTCAGCTGTCGAATGAATCTTCTCAAAGCACAGACCTGACCGTACACCTCTGCCCCTTTTCAATAAATTCAGTGACACCTTATTACCTTCCAGGATCAAACATAGGACCCTATATTTGAGTTTTTAAAACCCTTCATAACTTGGCTCCTCCCTACTATTTTAGTTTTCTTAATTGTTTCCCTTTTTGTGTACATTGATCCAGTGACACTGACCTCCTTGCTGTTCCTTGAACAAGACAATTCATCTCTAAATTCCAAACATTTTCAATGGTTGTTCTCCCCACCCCCCACCCCTTACCTGGAATTCTCTCCATCCAAATCTTCATCTCCTGACTTCTCTGACTTTTGAAGCTTCCTTCAAATTCCAACTAACATCCCATATTCTACAAGAAGCTTTCCTGATCTCCCTTAATGCCAGAGACTTCCTTCTGTGATTATCTTGAATTCATTTATATATGTATATATGTGTGTACATATATATGTGTGTGTGTGTCTATATATATCTTGTTTGCACACAGTAGTTTGCATTTTGTTTTGTTGTTTGAGTGTTTTTTGTTTCTTTTTTTCGCCTTTCTTTGTATCATCAGCTCTTAGCACTGTGCTTTGCACAGAGTAGCTGTTTAACAGATGCTTGTTGGCTTGACTTTGAAGCAATTGGTAATTATGCAAAGAAAGTGACTTAAATGTCCCTTCCCTCTGACCCAGAGCATACACTACAAGGCATATACCCAAGGAAGTCCATGATCAAAGACAAGCTCCACATGCACCAAAATAAGTATAGCAGCACTATCGGAAGCAAGAAAGAACTGGAAACAAAGTAGATTCCCATTGATTGAGGAATGGCTAAACAAGTTGTGGTACATAAATATAATGGAATATTACAGTGCTTTAAGAAATGATAAATATGGTGAATGTAAAAAAAATTATCTGAACTCATGCAAACTAAGCTAAGCAGAACCAGAAAAACAATATACATAATTTCTACAGTAATGTAAATGGAAAAAACAACAAAAACATAACAATTGAATGTAAATGTGCAACTACAAGGACTATGGGTGTTGGACACTGCAGATAACATCAGATTTTTTGATGTGCCACGTAGTTTTACTGAACTACTTCCCCCACCCCCTTTATTTTTTGTTATAAGGATTGGGGCTCTTTATAAGTTGAGAAAAGTAGGTGATGAAAAACCAAAAGCTGTCAACAAAATTTTATTGTTTTTAAAGTGTCATCTCATTCATTTGGGATGATTATTCTTATCTATTGAAGTCATTTATAAATGTTGCCTGGTTTTATTATTTAAGATATTAAGCATCTCTTCCAGTTGCACTATTTGAAAAATTCATTAAGATATCTTATCTTTTATGCCTTTGTCCAAGTCTCTGACTAGATGTTTCAACAGAGCAGTGCCTACAAGTCTGGTGTCTAGAGACCTCTAGAAATCCCCCTCTAGGTGGCCGTCAGTTCATTAATTAAAACATTTGAGTAACTGTTGCATCATCCACCTCACTTCTATCTGTCTCATACAGGAGTGTATCATGAGAAATTTCGTCAAATGCCTTACTGAAATTTATAAGAATTATATTCAATGGTATGCTTCTAAATGTTTAACAACCAGCTCTTAGGGAGAGGAGGACACTGAATGTACAAGTTTAATCTTCATGATTATATTTTCTCAATCACTTTCTTAAGTCAACAATCAACAAAACAATAAATCCAGCCTTGATTTGAATAAATCCAGCCTTGATCTGGAGCATTTGCAAATTTCCAAGATGTAAATGCTCACATTGAACACTTAAAAATTGGCCCTCCTGAGCTGGTTGTGAACTGGATCTAGGACATGCCTGATGGTGTCCATGGCATTTCCCTTATCTAGCAACTCTATTAAAAAAAGGCAATGAGTATAACATGATGTCACTTATCTTAATGAATGCATACTGTGTCTTAGTGATTAATATTTTATTCTTAAGTGCTTATAAACCATCTCTTTAATGATATATCCGAGAATCTTGCTGGAGATTACCATCAGATCTGTACAGTGGAAGGAATACTGGTCTTAGAGCTAGAAGACCTGGGTTTGAACTTCGGCTCTCAAAGTCACAACCAATGTGACCCTGGGCAAGTCTGCTTTCTTAGCTGCAATTTCCTCATCTATAAAATGGAATGATACTTATACTTCCCTACCTTACAAGACTGTGGTGAGGAAAGTATTTAATAAACCTTAATATATATATATATGTATATATATATATATATATAAAACACGTGTCATTTATTTTAATATATCATGTTATTGTCATTTTTGTTGATGTCTTCTGGAATTTACCCTTTTCTACTTTTCAAAAAACAGAAATCAAACGGATTCATAAAACGAAATGACAAGACTTTAGAGCCTTTAGGGCGAGCTCCAGGACAGCATTCCCGATTCGGAGAAGGCAGCTTAAGGGAGGAAATTCTCTCTTTATTGGACAGTAGGAGTAACTTGCTTTTTGTCCTTCAGTGGCCAACAAAGATGAAAGCCTATATTACTGTAAAAATCTCCACTTGCAAAGTTCCCATGGAACTAAAAGAAGCAGTGAAAGCTGTTCTATATCAATAACTAATAAGCGACACCAGGATAATGAGTCCCTGGAAGATACTTTAACCCAGTAATCCTATGTGCTCATAACAACATTTCTGTTTCTTGTTTTTAAAAAGCCACTAGATAACGTTTCCTTCCCAAGTTAGCTTTTTTGGATAGAGGCATTTCCTTGACATAGGAAAAGAACAGTGGTTGCCAGGACTTCTTAATTTACATTTTTTGGCTTTCTAGGTTAATCCTTCAACAATTAAGGTGGTTTATCAAGCAGTTAAAAGGGCCAGTTTACAACTGAGGAAAGAGTAGTATAAATCATGAAGATATTCTGCATTACAGTGGTCCTTGCTTGCCAGATTCTCTGCATTTGCCTCCTTAAAAACTGGGAGAGCCCCATATACACACATAGGAGACAGAGATAGACCTCTATAGTCTAGAATCATAGGGGAAAACTTCATGGAGAAGGAGGGACTTTGAGATAAGCTTTGAAAGATCAGTAGGATTGAACTTAATTGAGAGGAAGAAGGAGGCTATCTCTGGCCAATGAAATGGGGGCTAGTGAACATTGGGAGCAATTTGGTTCATTAACACATATTTCACTACATTTCTAATTCTTTTGCTCAGACATTTGGTGACAGACGGTGATTCTCTATTAATCAGAATATTTGATTGTTAAACATCATCAAAAATACATTTCCTTAGCCTGGTGGAGAACAGCAGTTTAAACATTCAACATATCCATTATTAATATCATGCTAATGCCACACCAACAAGCAAACTAAGGGAAAATCCAACAGCCTTCTAATGTTGAGGTAATTACACATAGGGTCTTAATAACATGTGTACATTTATGAAACTTATCAATCTCCCGGCAATGACCTTCTGCCCCCTTTCCTACATGCCAGGTACTTGATATAAAAAACTAAGAAGCATCCATTAGATGGTCTTTAAAGTGACCAGGGAGAGATATCCCATCAAAAATGAACAGAATGGCTAGGGGTTTTTTTTTTTTTTTACACTGGTGGACAGTTTCCCAGAAACCCTGAAAAATAACCTGAAAGGCTAAGTGAGGATAACAAGAAACCAGCTGCAGGAGACAATCTAAGTAACGAGTGAGGATAAGGACTCAACTTGATTCATGGAAGTGAGTTTGCCATCAGTGACACTGTGGCCCTGCTGTCTGTTGGCAACTTCAGTGCATAATTTATCTGCATGTGCCTTGGGGTTTTCTTTACTCTGTTTGGCTCTTACTAGCAGTATTTGCCTAAGTGGAAAGGAATCCTTCGGTGGTTTCCGTTTAGGAAAAGTTAATGATAAGAATGATATGCAGATGTACTTAAAATACATCATTACAGAATTTTTATTTCATGCATTTGGCTACTTTTTGCTTTCATGTGTTACTAATAGGCTTCCCTGTTGCAAGAGATTTCAAATGCTACCTAATCTATGATTCTCATATATCCAAAAGACTGAAGAAATAGAAGGGACAGACAAACACTTTACTGGATGCTTTTCATGGGCATTTAATGAATAGATGAGGTAATGAATACTGAATGAATAAGAGGAGTACTGAGTGCTCACATCATGAAATGATATATTTGATCATTTCTATTAACTGCCAACAGAATTTGCTGTTTCTACCCTTATAGCATCTCTTCCTTGCTCATGTAGCAGTCCTTTCCTTGTTCATATAGCCACCCCCTTCACTGAGGCCTTCAACAACAATTATCTCTCATCTAGAGTATTTCAACAGTTTCCTAATTGGTTCTCCTGCCTCATATCTTCCTATTCCTGTCAGTCTTAGATATTGCTACCCAAGCGATTTTCCTCAAGTGCAGATATGACTATGTGAACTCCCCTATTCAACCAACTCTAACGTCCTCCTACTGTCTTTAGGATAAATACAAATATGCTTAGATTTTAAAGCTCTAAGCAAACTGGTCCCAATCTATCTTTTCCAGCTTCCCCATTCCTTATGTTCTTTAATCCAGCCAAGTTGGTCTTGTCTGCCCCTCACACGTGACACTGTGTGATACAAATGGGGTCACGAAGAGTTGGACATGACTGAAACAACTGAACAACAACACACAACTTGTAGGTGTCAGCCGCCAGATTTAAACCTAGCCTTTGCTGACTCCAAATCAGGAGTTCTTTTCACTATAAATTCATCAAATTCTACAAGTGCAAAGTATGAAATATACTATTACTTGAGAATGAATTTAAGAATAACTTGGAAATCAGTAGCATTGGATTCTAATGCTGCTTTAACCATTAATTAACTACCCGTGCCATGTCAGTCATCCCCTCTTTAGCTTCTGTTTTCCCATGAGCAAAAACCCTAGACTAGAGGATCTCTAGTGTCCTTTCTTTATTTAACATTCTGATTGGGCAGCTAGGTGGTGCAATGGAGACAGCACCAGTGTAGGAGTCAGGAGGACCTGAGTTCAAATCTCACCTCAAACAAACACTTGACACTCACTAGCTGTGTGACCTTGGGCAAGTCACTGAACCCCAATTGTTTCATCCTGGGTCATCTCCAGTCATCCTGATGAATATCTGGTCCCTGGATTCAGGTGGCTGTGGAGGAGAAGTGAGGCTGGTGACCTGCACAGCCCTCCCTCACTCAAAACAAAGTCAAGTGCAAGTCATGTCATTATTTCTCTCATGGCGTGATCTTCTTTGGCAACAGATGAACACATAACATTCTGATTGGATGGTTGACTGAAGTCCTATGCTCTGATTATTTTCTTATCCCAAACTGTCTGTTCTTGGTTTAAATTCTTACAACTTAGGAGTTGTGCTTGCAATTTTGCTTTTATGAATCAGCACACACTTCACACTAGCCCAAAAGTTGTTTAGTCTGTTAGCTGCTTTTTTAAAAAAAAGTTTTATTGACATATTCAGTTTTTACATCACAATTATTTCCCCTCCCCAACATCAGGACTGGAATTACAGCTTTATAGCAGGAAAAAACTATTTGAGGCCATGTAGTCCAACCCCTTCATTTTACAGATTAAGAAACAGAGACCAACAAAGATAAAGTGACTTCTCCAAGGTCACACGAAGCCAGGACTTTTTGATGCTAGGGCCAACTCTGTATCCATTCCATCACATGACTTCTCAAAGCAGAACTTTCCTTGGAACAACAAAAAACTTCAGCAAAAATAACAGACACAGCAACCAGGTCTAACAACGTATGTGATGTTTTGTCCCTGGAGTTGCCTGCCTCCCTGAGGAGAAAAGGGAGTTATGTATCATTATCTCTTCTCTGGGACCAAGATTAGCTTGCTATTTTCAATACAGGATAGAAAAAAAAAGTCTATGTTGTTGGTCATCTCCTGCTTTCAATTAAGGACACTTAAGCCAGATTCCTTTACAAGCCTGCAGAGCTAGAATCTTGTTGATGGCATACTTTCAATTATTTATCTCAACCAAGGTGAGCCAGAGTGCAACCCTAAATGCTAGCCCCATATACTCAAGACTATAGTTGAACCTCTCGCTCAGAATTCTCAGGCTAATATGATTTCCCTTTGTGGATCCAATTTCCTACCAAAGGAAAAAAAATGCATACTAGATACAAAGCCATAAATTCCTTCTCAGAAATGAAAGAAGAGCCAAAGCCAGAGCTGTAAGGAACTTGATGCTTGTCTCCTGACTGCTAGTCTGTTGCCATGTCACTTAAATCAAACAGTAATAAGTCCTTGGCAAGTGGGGAGATTTGTGGGAATCCAATCCAGCTTTATTTACATAGCGCCTTTCATCAAAGGGAGCAAAGCATTCTGTATCACCGACCAATGAATAATAAATCCCTTTAAATAAAGAGCAGAGGCACACATATGGCAAAAGTAATCTGTGTAACGACTCACTTTTTATGGAACACTGCATCTTTCCTCACAATAGTCCTGTGAGGTAAGGAGCATATTACTGCTCCCTTTTTGACATATCAAGAAACTGAGTCTAAGGGAGATGAGGTACCTTGTCCAAACTTATACTATTAATACATTTCAGAACCAGAACCATAGATTTGGAGGAGTGCTGAACTTGGAAGGCTATCCTTAGCATCATTGGATCTGAGTCTGAAGCTTAACCTGTGTGACCTTGGACAAGCAATTTCATCTGTCTGGGCTTCAGTTTCCTGAGGTCCTTTCCAGATCAAAATCGATGACAGTATGATGCAGTTTTTTAAAAAATTCCAAATCTAGCTTTTGCTCTACAATGTTCTGCTGTTCTCTCTTCTGTTGTTTGTGCTACACTATCTTTCACATGAACCCACTATGGTGCCAGTTAACAATCAGCAAGGCAGATGTCTTGAGTCATTTCTCTTGGTAGTGAGAATGGTCCTATCTCTTGTGATCAGTTGGTATGAATATGCAACGGGGAAGTAGGCCCATGGCTGTCTGTGGTGGCAGGAATACCAGCAGAAGGGGCCTGTGTGGCTTCTCTCCCTCCTGTGTTTCTAGTACCTTCTGGAGGCTTAAGGCAGCTAACTGCCTCAAAGCAGTTTTTATGACCTGACCCTAGTCACTGGGGAATGGTGGGAGTTGGGAAAGGCACATGGAAAGAGGTGGGAGTAGTAATCTCTAGCCTCAAAGAGACTTTGTGGAACCAATGTGTTGATTTGTTTTGACTATACTTATTTGTGACAAGGGAGGGCTTATATTTGGGGAAAGAGGGGTTGTGGGTAGTGATAGTGATGCAAAAAAAAAAAAAGAAGAAAAAATAGTATCAGTGAAATATTTAAAAATACACAGTAGACAGAGAAATTCAGAAGAAACAGACAAGCAGCGTGTCAAGTCAGGAAAACCTGAGTTCAAATCCAGCCTCAGATTCTTACTAGCTGTGTCACCCTGGACAAGACACTTAACCTCTGTTTGTCTCAGTTTTCTCATCTGTAAAAAAGGGATAATATAGCACCTACCTCTCAGGATTATTGTGATGATCCGATGAGAAAATAACGTACAGCACTGAGCATAGTATCTGGCACATAGTAAGTGCTATATAAATGTTAGCCATTATCACTATTGATTTTAAAGTTGCTATTATCAAGTATAATTAATTTCTCATTACTAATTACCACTATTAATTTTTTAAAATGCATGTAACAAAAATTCATAGTTCCATATGCAAACATCTTTTTGTTTTTCTTTGCATATGTTGTTTATTGATGTTTGTCAAGTTCATAATAAAGAAAATGAATATCTAATCAAAATAAACTATACATAAAAAAGGTTACAGGCAGGGCTGACTGAGTGAAGGGGGAGAACTTCCTGCCCCCTGAATCAGGGAAGAGGCTACTGGGACTCAGTCATCCTCATGAAGCTTTAAGTCCTAGGCTCCGTCCATTTTAAAGGGAAAATCTAAAGATCTTTACAGGTGCCTAGGTGTGGGGGAGGTGCTCTTGTGTTTCAGCAGGGAAATCTAACATGATAACTATAAATGGGTTGACTAGATCTGAGGCTTGTTGGCCCAGGTAGTCTCCTAAAAAAGCTACGGCACCTTTTCTGGGGAAGTAGCAACAGAAATTTGATCGCAACTCCAAAGACAAAAAGCAAACACAATAGTAACAGAACAGCAGAATTTCCAACCCCTAATGGAATGAGTTACCAAGCGGAATAGAGAAGGTTCTAGACTATGTCAAGCTGAGGGAGGTGAAACCAAGGAACAATGCATAGAGCCAAGGTGAAGAGGAAGAAGCCATCATATGAAAGACCTTGCCTTTCTCTGCACTGGCGATCATGTGGACTGGCTAGGTTCAGAAAAAAGGTAGGACATACCTGGGGGGAGGGTTATACGCTCTAGAGCAACTCTTTCCCTATTTGGGGCTGTGGTGCTCAACCCCGGAGGGGGCGGGACATAAAAATCTGGAGCAGCATCCCCTGGGAAGAGGGCAGCTCCACACAGGTACTGATTACTTGACTCCCCAGTAAACTTGTGTTCTTTCCCTGTTTGTGGGTTAGAGGGAGATTGGGGAGACAGGACCTACAGCAACTTTTCAGGTTTCTGGGGAAGATGGGACTCCCCAGGGGCAAAAATTTGGTTGACTACCTACAGTCTCAGTTCTTTTTTTTTTATTCTTTGTTGCACATGACATACTTGTGCTATTTGATCTGCTTCATTGGTTTGGTGCTGACTAGAGAACTGAGGCCACCTAGACATGACCTAGCAACAAGCCAAAGTCCTCTGTTCTCAGGGCAATTCTGGGCGAAGGCATGAACCATGGAGCATGGTGTTATTGCTGATAAATTGTCCAGATTGTACCAGATCCATCTGTCCTCAATTTTCGCACAGGTTACATATGAATAACACAGCTTGCCATGATTATAGTACCAACCCCCATGGCAGATATTTACTGCAATTCTTACTTTGCTGCTGCCGCTAGTCCTAGCCTGGCCTGTGTGACCCTAGAGCAACCCCAGAAAATATCTAGCCCAGATGTGGTGGAAATACCTACTTCCTTTAAATCAACTCTGAAAAGGAGAAAAAGAAAATAAAGCCAAGTTCAATACTATAAAGTGTACAAAAGCATGTCACAGTAGAAAGAGCATAGAACTCAGAGCCAAGAGAACTGAGTTCAAGTTCTACCGACAAATTTAAGGGTTGTATTTCCTTGAACGACTCACCTTACCTCTCTGAGCCTCAGTTTCCTCATTAGCAAAATGGGGAAAATAACCACTCACTACCTATCTCATAGGTTTGCTGTGATGAAATTACGTGGTAGTCCACAAAGTATAATAAAAACTTAAATCGTTATTTCATTAATAATTTTTGTTGTTGGTCTTGCCTGGGCCAGGTCTGGGAAGCCTTATTCTTGCCTGTGATTTATTTCTATATTTGGGTCTATAATCTGGAACATATTAATGATCAACCAATTAATCAACAAGCATTTCTTAAGCACTTACCAGGTGCTTTAAAAATTGTTTAAGCAGTAAGTGCTGAGGATACCAAGAAAATGAAAAAGTAGTCCCTCCCAGAGGTCACATTCTCAGGAGCCAGAGATAAGGTTGGTTCCTCCCTTAGGATGAAGCTTTGCTTCTCCACCTCTAGTTAGCATATCAATCTAACCTAGTACCAAACTAGACGGGCCAGAATGGCTGTATCATTTTAAATACTAGAGCCTCCCTCCTCAGCGATGGCTTTCTTCCCATTTCCAGGAATGCTTTTTTGAATCAGTTTTAAGAACAGCACCCCCTATTGTATCTTCACTGGGTTGTATTCCTAGGGGCTTTAGTCTAGAAGTTAGAATTGGCAGAATAAGTAGCACTGGGGATCTATTGCAGACCATACTGTTGGCAGTGCCAACATCTATCACAGACACCCAGACTTGACTACGATCTTAGGAGTCAGGTTATAAAGGGTTGGTATAATGGAAGGAGCACAGGACTTGGAATCAGGAGATCTGAATTCGAGTCAAGTTGTATGACCTTAAACAAGTTCTTAATCTCTCTGAGCTTCAGATAATCACTATCAAGATGGAATAAATATTAACTCTACTTTCTATCTCATGGGTTTGTTGTGAGGAAATTACTTTATAAGCTAAATCATTATATAAGTATGAGTTATTTTTATTAATAATTTTAACAACCTACCCTGTTGACCCTTTCTGGGTCAAGTCTATGACCTATGCAAATCATGAATTCCCTTCTGAAGACCTCCAGTGAAACACAACTCGTTACTTTCATGTTATGTGACTTAGAACATTTGTACAGAGTTCTGGTTGTCAGGAAGTTGTTCCTTCACTGGAGCTGAGATTTGCCTTTCCTTAAAGGAAATTTAACTTCCACTCTTGGTTTTGCAATTTGAGGCTGAGGAAAACAAATAGCCTCACCTCCTCACCCTAGCACCACATCTCAATGATGTACCATTCCTACAACCTCACAAGGCATTCTGTGCCTATTTTTTTCATGCTTTAATTTTTATTATGAGAGGCATAGTGTAGTGAGTGGATAGAGCTCTGAAGCTGGGTTAAAGTCCCTCTTCTGATGGCTATATGACCATCATTCTAGCTCTCCAGAGACAACTCTCTAAGATTATAAAGTTGTTGAAAATGTCCCAACCCAAATCAGCAAAGGGACTTTTCTCATGAGGGAGCTCCCTAGATCAATGATGTCTCTGGTCTAGTCTCTGTCCCTTATCTTGTGCTTATTTCTGTTATTACTAGACTGTAAATTTCATGAAGAGTTTATATTTTATCTAAACTTTGTATTTCTCCTTCCACCGGTGATGTGCTGGAGTCAGCTGTGAAATTTTCAGTATGAACATTTTACATTATCAGAAATGGCAACCACTACAAATCAGGGCTTGATTTATTGTTTTGCTTATTGTCTTGACATAAGAAAGTGTTACTAATGCAGTTTAAATGTAAAAATGTGTGCATACATTTTTTCCAGAGAGCCCAGTTTTCAAATATTTACTAGGCCACCCCCATATCACTCTATAAACATTGTTTGAGCTTAGCAGGAGTGCAGTGGAAGGTTTAGGGAATAAAATCATTACTAGATTAGAATCCTGGGGACTGGGACTAATAATAATAATTTATAGACACATCACTTTAATGTTTACAAACTGCTTTCCATCCACTATTTAATTTGAGCCATAAAAAATCCCTGCCTTCCACCTAGCCTAGAGATTTGTTCACCAAAGATACTTCAATACATGTTAATTTAACTGAATTTGCTTACTTTATCAGCATCCTTTAACCCTGAAAGGGTCATGAGGGATCAGCTAATGTAGGACTATCATTTTATAACCTAGAAAAGTAGAGTGATTACCAGTGGTCAATCAGTAAATTAGTGACAGAGTCAGGATTGAAATTTAGGTCTCCTGACTCCAAATTCAATGTTCTCTCCACTACGCTGTAAGATCTCAATTTGTTGAAAATCTCCTCCCCATGGCCTACAGATTGCAAGAGTAGTTAGGTGACACAATGAACAGAATGCTGGCCCTAGAGTCAGGGGAACTGAGTTCAAATTCTATCTCAGATAACTATTTGACTCAGTTTTTTGCTCTGTAAAGTGGGGACGCACTGAAGATGGAAATGGCAAACCACTCGAGTATCTTTGCCAAGAAAACCCCAAAAGGGAGGTGGGGTCACAAAGAGTCAGACATGACTTCTAAATGACTGAACAACAACAAAATTTCTCCTTCATGACAAACCTGCAAGTAGATGAAGATTGCAATCATTTTTCTTCTTGGAAGATTATAAATTCTTGAGAATAGGGGCTGTGGTTACTGTTTTTCTTTTTGGTAACCTCATTACCTAACACAAGTCTCTTGCATGTATGATGCATTAAAAAAATGTTGGAGTAATTTTGCCAAAGGGCAGAAATAGGAGCAAGGCATTAAAGCTGCTTAGAACAGATTTGGGAGCGCTGCAAGGAAAAACTTCTTGAAAATCTGAGCTACTCAAAACTAGCTACCTTGGACTTCAAGCAAAAGGTAGATTGTTACTTGTCGTGGAAGTGATAGAAGGGTTTTTTGTTCTGGTTCAGGCTGGACTAGAAAGTCTCTGTGATCTCTTCCGGCTCTGAGGTCTTAACTCTGTGAGTTAAACTGATTGCCTCATCCTCAGTTCCTTCTTTTTTATGTGATGGTTCCTTTTTAAAATTTAAAACACAAAGCTTTATTGCTGTGTTTGGTTTTTTCTATTACAAACACATACCAATTACTTCCGTTTTGTGAGAGTTCTCTTTTTATAAAGTAACACAGTTAAGTAAAACGAATAATATGTGCTTCATCTAAAAGCCTATGCAACATTTCTCATCTGCAGCGTCTGTATTTTTAAAAATTTTAACAAAATCTATTTTTCTCCCTCCCACTCCACCCCATTGAAAAAGAAAAGAAAACCAAAATTCTTGTAACAAATAGGCATAGTCAAACAAGACGAATTCCATATACGCTTGTATACAAAAATATACATGTCTCATTTCATTCCCTGAATTCATTACCTCTCTGTCATGGATAGCATTTTTCATCATCAGTCCTCTGGAATTGTGAATGGTCATTATATGGATCACAGTTCCTAGAGCTTTCAAAGTTGTTTGTTTTCAACATTGGTATCATTGTATTAAGGGTTCTCCTGGTTTTGCTCATTTTGTTCTTTGTCAGTTTGTGAAAGTCCTTAAAATTATTCATTTCTATAATGTTGATGTTATAATCTAAACTGTTCAGGTTCTGTTTATACATTCTGTATGAGTTCAGAAATCAGTTTTAAAATAATCTATTTCCTCATTTCTAGCATCATGATAATATCCTATAACATTCGTAGACCGCAAATTATTCAACCATTCCTCAACTGAGGTATTTAGAAGCTATACCACTGAGTGCATATGTGCTGAATATTGACATCAATTCATTGTCCATGTTACCTTACCACAAAATGTAGTTTCTTTCCTTATTTTAATTAAGTCTATTTTGCTGTTACTACGTCTGAAGTCATAATTGCTACTCCTGAATTTTTGTGTTATGCTGAGGCGTAATGAGTTTTTATTCCACTCTTTATTTTAGCTCTATACAAGACTTTATGCTTCAAATGCACTTCTTTTTTATTTTGTATATTATTTATTTATTTTTGGTTTGCAACATTCACTTCTATAAGATTTTGAGTTTTAAATTTTCTTTCCCTCCATCTCTTCCCCCCTCCCCAAGACAGCATGAAATCTAATATAGACTCTACTTATACTTTCATATTAAACATATTTGCACATTAGTCATGATATAAAGAAGAATTAGAACAAATGAGAGGAACCATGAGAAAGAAGAAACAAAACAAAACAACAGAAAAGGAGAGCAAATAGTGTGCTTACATCTGCATTCAGACTCCAAAGTTGTTTCTCTGGATGTGGACAGCATTTTCCATATTGAGTCTTTTGGAATTGTCTTAGATCCTTGAATTGCTGAGAAAAGCTAAGTCTAAAAGTTGGTCATCGCACAATGTGGCTGTTACTGTATACAATGTTCTCCTGGTTCTGTTCACTTCACTCGGCATCAGTTAATTTAAGTCTTTCCACATTTTTCTAAAGTCTGTTTGCTCATCATTTCTTACAGCACAATAGTATTCCATTACATTCATATACCACAACTTGTTCAGTCATTCCTCAATTGATGGACATTGCCTCAATGTAAAATTCTTTGCCACCACAAAAAGAGCTGCTATAAATATTT
Source organism: Notamacropus eugenii (assembly GCF_028372415.1). Taxonomy (NCBI): domain Eukaryota; kingdom Metazoa; phylum Chordata; class Mammalia; order Diprotodontia; family Macropodidae; genus Notamacropus; species Notamacropus eugenii. The sequence goes on along the minus strand of NC_092875.1, from coordinate 430,299,546 downwards.
TTGTACGTGTGGGTTCTTTTCCCATTTTTATGATCTCTTTGAGATACAGACTTATTAATGGTATCATTGGGTCAAAGGGTATATACATTTTCATAACCCTTTGGACCTAGTTTCAAATTGCTCTCCAGAATGGTTGGATCAGTTCACAACTCCACCAACAATACATTAGTATTCCAATTTTCCCATATCTTTGCCAACATTTATCATTTTCCTGTTTTGCCATGTTGGCCAATCTGATAGGTGTGATGTGGTACCTAAGAGTTATTTTGATTTGCATTTCTCTAATCAATAGTGATTTCAAGAATTTTTTTTATATGACTATAGATAACTTTAATTCCTTCCTCTGAAAACCACCTGTTCATATCCTTTGACCATTTATCAAATGAGGGATGACTTATATTCTTATAAATTTGACTCAGTTCTCTACATGTTTTAGAAATGAGGCCTTTATCAGACACTGAAAATGCATCTTATAAACATATTTATGGATTTTGCTTTCTTATCTCTTCTGCTACCTTCTTCCATTTTATGAATGAGTTCATCCCATTTACATTTACAATTATGAAAATTGATTGTTTATTTCCCTTTGTTCTATGTTTTTATACTTTTTCTTTTCTAAACTCTTCTGTCCTGTTTACTTCAAGTTATTACCTGTGCCCCCAATTTTAATCTTTTTTTCACTGTCCTCAGTCCAAATTTAAGGTTTTCTTTTCATCTGATTAATATCTCCTAGGACATACCCTCTCTCTTATAATCCTCTTCCTCTTCTTCTTATCTATGTCCCTACTGAGTTGAATATGTTCCTGCTTCTATTGGATAAGGTACAAGAAATGCTGGTTGTAGCAATAAGACAAGAAAAAGAAATTGAGTGAATAGTTAAACAAAATTATAACTTTTTGCAGATGATTTCATGGAGTGCTTAAAGAACCCTTAGAGGGACCACTCAAAATGAATGAAAACAAATACTAAGTTCAACAAACTTGCAGCATAAATAAAATTCACACAAATCACTAACATTCTTATATAAGCCCAAAAAAAAAAACCCAATAGGAAGACAGAGAAAGAGAAATTTCATTTACATTTATTACATAACATATAAAATATTTGGGAGTCTGCCTTCTAAAATACCCATAAGAACTAAACCATTGGGAAAACTATAATTGCTCATGAATAGGATGAGTCAGTATAATAAAAATGACCCTGCTCATTCAATGCCAAACCAATCAAAGTGCCAAATGATTACTTTATGGAACTAGGAAAATAATAACAAAATTTATATGGAAGAGAAAAAGGTCAAGAATTTCAAGAAAAATAATGAAACGTATTGGGAACAGAGGCGATCTAGCAGCGTCGATCTCAAACTCTACTATAAAGAAGCAAATATTAAAAACAATTTGATACTAGTTAAAAAAAATAGTAGATTAATCACTGAAACAGGTTACCCACCATGCAGAAGAAAATGCAAGTACTACACTAGCATTTTTATAAACACAAAGATCTAAACTACTAGGGTGAGGACTCATTCACTATTTGACAAAAACTTCCTGGAATATTGGGTAGGTATATGGAAGAAATCAGATTTAGACTAACACCTCATAACTTATGCAAGAATGAACTCCAAATGAGTAGGTGATGTAGACGTAAAAAGTCACATCATAAACAGAGTAAGGAAACATGGAGCAAAATACTTATCAGATCTATAAAGAAAAGTTGAGGGAATAGAGAGTATCACAGAAAAGATACACAATTTTGATTACATAAAATTAAAAATGCTTTGCACAAAGAAATCCAATAAAGCTAAAGATTAAAATATAAACAATTAACTGTAAAAAAATCTTTGCAGCAAGTTTCTCTGATAAATGTTTCATTTCCAGTTTTTTAAGGAACTTATTCAAATTTTTAAGAATAAGAGCCATTCCCCAACTGATCAAAAGATAGAAACAGGCAGTTCTTAAGGAAAGAAATTCATTCTGTATACAGAAAACTGCTTCAAATCAATAGTAATTAGAGATATGCAAATTAAAATAATTCTGAGATTCTATCTCATAACCATCAGAGTGACAAGAAAATGGTGAATGTTGGAGGGGCAACTGGAAAACAGGGATGTGGACATGCTGCTTGTGGATCTGTGAATGGATACAACCATTCTAGAAAACAATTTGGCATTATACACAAATGAACTCTAAACAGCACGTGCCCTTTCACCTAAACTCAAAAGAGATCAAAGAAAGAGTAGAAGGTCCTACATACACAAAAATATTCATATCAGCTCTTTTCATGGTGGCAGACCCCCCCAGAAATTATTATAATTTCTTGTCTCCCTACCATACTAGTGAGCCCTTTTATGGAGAGCCTCAGCTCTTCAGTATTCCTACATTAAGCCAGGGAGTTTGACTTCAATTTTTGGTAAGAATCTAGAATATATTATTAATTATTAATAGGATGTCTCACAAAGAGATAGCATAGTTTTATCAAGAACAGCCCATGACAAAGGATCACATTTATTTTGCAAAATAGATTTTCATTTATATATTTTGTTATTATATTCAATAAATTTCTTCTATATCCCTCCTAAAACAACCTTTCAGATAGCCATCCCTTATAACAAATATTTTTAAAGGAAAAAAGCAAGAAAAAAGCCCAGTCAATCTAATTAATACATTTTAAAAATCCTCCATTATTTACAATGTTCTGTGGATCCCCTTATCTTATTGTCTCAACATATTTTTTTTTTCTGAGTCAAGCTTGTTTCTTAAAATTTTGCAACTTTCATCTTCAATTATTTTGAATTTGTTGCTTTTACAATATGTGTAATTGTAGGTAAATTGTTTTTTCCATTTAATATAATCATTGTATATATTGCTTTCTGGCTCAATTTACTGCATTTTGCATCAGTTCATGTATATCTTTTCATGATTCTTTGTATTCATCATGTTCATTATTTCTTACAGCAAAGCAATATTCCATGACATTTTCCAATTAATGGGCATCTGTCTACTTTGCTACCAGTTCATTGCTACCACAAAAAAAAATGCTGCAAAAATATTTTGGTGTCTAAGGAGTCTTTCTTTTTATTGATGACTTCCTTGGCATATGTGCCTTGCACTGGAATCTCTGGGTCAAAGGATATGAAACAACTTTAGTTCCATAATTTCAATTTCTTTCTGGACTGGTTCTTACTCATTCACGACTCTATAAGCAATGCACTGGTGTGCCTGTCTTTCCACATACCCTTCAACAGTGATTATTCCCATCTTTTTTCATTTTGCTGGTCTTGAGTTGAAATTTTATGTATAAAAATTAATTTTTCTTACTATTAGTGATTTGGCGTCTTCTTCCATATGGTTAATAGTTTTGTTATTCTGAAAACTATATATTTATATCCTTTGATTATCCATTAGAGAATAATCCTATATATTTTGGTCTTTTATGTTTCCTTTAGTTGTCAATGTTATTTGTTCATTTCTATCACAATTATACCAGAGTGGTAGAGCAGGAAAATGCTGTAGATTTAGTTCCTGTAAACTTTAGCTAAGCCTATGACAAAGACTCTCCTACTATTCTTGTGAAATAAACGGGCACTAGATAACTGCATGGATTTGGAACTAGTTGAATGGCCGGAACCAAAGACAAATGAATGTTTCAATGTTAACTTGAAAGTAAGTTTCTAGTAGAGTGCCCTCAGAATCTGTCCTGAGCCTTGTACTGTTTAATGTTACTTATTAACGTAAAAGAGGACTGGATTTAGTCAGTTAGAACCCAGTCCTTAAGAGTGTGTGCAGCTTTCTCTCTGCCTGATGTATTCCCCACATGGTTTTTGGAGCATGTTCAAGTATTGCTTTTTAGTCAGTTTACCAAGTAAAGAACAGCCTTTTGATTAACTACTGAGCTAGAACAGGAATTGCTTATAAAAGGCAGTAGTCAGAAAAATAGGTTTCTCCCTTTCCTACTTACTGAGTTTGAGTGAGAAGGCAAGGCACTCCATAAGCCTCCAGTGATGAAGAGAGGACTGGGGTCCTTACCTCCCCATGTGAGCAGTCATCATATGGAACCAGGAACACATGGGCTATTGCTTTTTTCGCTATCAGGTGTATTCTTTCCTGCTCAAGGGCCACCTCCTTCATTACACCTCTCCTGATCCCTTTGGTTGCTACCGCCTCCCAAAATTAGTTTGTATTTACTTTGCATATACTTAGCATTATATTATGTATCTGAAGCCAGCAAGAAACATAATTGCATAGAATATTTGATTATCTCCCATTGCATTACTCCTAAGTATTTCCAAGAGGAACATCACAGACATATTGGAGCCTGTTCACCAACATCTTTTGTGGAAGATGAAGAAGTAGACACTTTTTACAAATAACTTTATAAAACCTGAAGATTGAATCATTATAGACAGATATTAATACTAGGGAACTTTGATGCAAAGATCACAATCATTAAGGACAGCAAAAATGATAAGGAAAATATGACCAGAAATAAAGAATGAGAAGGATCAAGCACTTGTAGATTACGCATGCGTATATATCAAGAATACTTGATGAAAAGGATCATTAGGTCCTGGACATGGCTAGCATAGAATAATACCACCAAAATGAAATTGTTTATATTTTAAAAACTTGAAAATGTTTCACTAGGAATGTGGGAGTCATTCTTGAATCAGCTTTCAGGAGCAGGTAGTGATGACACACAGTTACTAAGTTTCTGAGGTAGGATTCCAACTCCATAATGACACCTAGTTGCCTTTACTGACTTTATGGAAGGATGTAAGCAATAGTTATAGAAGATGGTCAGGTATAGATGGATTGAGATTGCTATCTTTAGAAAGGACTAGACTTGTTAGAATAAAGATTAAAATTCATAGAAAACTATAAAAATAAAGACCTGTGCATGTGCACATTTAATTTTACCTTGGTAAAATATTAACTTCAGATGAAGAATACCTGAAGGTTAAGAACAAAATAAATGCTGGGTGTCCCAAAAGTATTATTGTAATTTTAAGCAATCAAAGCTTTATATATATATATACATACATGTATGCATATATAACACGCATATATGTATATATGTGTATGTATGCATGTATGTATGTGTATTTGCATATACACATACATGTACACATGTATTATGTATATATTATAAAGAATATGGATAATATACATAAATTATCAAAGCTTAAAATTGTACTAAGAATGTTGGGACATTTTGTGTAATATAGTGACTTTCAAACTTCTTGAGACTTTAGTTGCCTCATGTAATCCCATGATATCTTCAAAAAGTGAACAAAGAATATGCCTAGAAAAATCTTCAATAAGCCACAACACTGATGAGCCTGTTTCCTCATCATCTATAAATGTAGGACTGGATTATTTCTCAGCTCCTTTAGTTCCAAGATTCTATGAATCTATAAATGAATCTATTGAAATGTGCCCCAAGGTCATTATTCTGAACATCAGTGATCAGTCATATAGTCCTATAGATTACAAACATGTAATTTGAATGAATGTTTACTGACTTTAGGAAATACCCTGAAAGTTAAGTTTCTTGCTGAAATCCTAATGACAAGCTGGTTTTCTTACCCATTCCAGCCATATTTATTTCCAATCATATTCAATTTGCCAACTCTTGGGCTAGCCCAATTTACTTTTCTCCTAAAAAAAGCATGAATTTCCTATTTTGAAACATTTCTGTCAACTGAGGATTCTGATTGATCCTACATAGAGTGCCCCAAAAGTCACGTTAAACTTCACTAAGACTTTTGGGACACCTCACATTCATTCTTTAAAGTGAAAAACTTCCTCCTTGTTTGAAACTGTTATCAAAACCATGTTTAAAAATTTTAAATTGCCATGAAAATATCTGAATTCTCTGAGTCTTTTTATTGTATTTGTGTCAGGCACATATCACAGCAAATTCCTTATTGCCTTTATTAAACCCATGTGATTTAGCAAAAGTTCGTTCTTAACCTAAATTTCTCCTGCCAAATCTCACTTGCTAGATAAAACCTCCCCTGACAAACTCTGGACTTGAACACATGGTTTTAACTTTGACAAGGAATGGAAGTTTGACCAGACCAAACCATTATCATCTTGAACTGTGTGGGGGTTTCCCTTGGCTAACATTTCTGAACAAGGTAGTTCTTTTTGTTACACTTGTTGATCAGATCTGTGCATGCATTACCCAGGAACACTCCCAAGATGAAAACTTCATCCACTGATGCACATAAGTAATTTATTTGCAACTTAGAGGGTTTTTATGGGACACTGAGAAGTTAAATGAATCATCCATGATCATCCATGGTTATACAACTTGCATGAGTCAGAGGACAGAAGGAAACTCAGCCTTCCTTATCCTGTCTACCACACCAGTGGTGTCAAACAATTCTGGCTGTGTGTTAACAGAAAACCACAAATTAACAATATCTTTGTTGTATTGTATTTTAATTTATTTTATTAAACATTTCCCAATTACATTTTAATCTGATTCTGGGGGCACTCAAGGAGTTTTACAGGCAGAAGCTATAAATTGGATACCTCTGTACTAGAATACTGCTGCCTCTCTAGACAGTCTTTACTAAAGCCCTACCTGTACAACTTGATAATAAGTAGGGGCCAAAATTAAAACAGGCTAAACTTCTTGGGGCTACAGATAGGCTAGATTAGAGACAGACTCATGATGTTTGGTGGCTGCAGGTCACATGACAAACAGGGGAGTGAACAGTGGCAACCCTACATTTTTATCTGCCTCCCCCAAAATTCCTTGGCAGGCTGCAAGCATCTCACTGGCCATGTGTTGTGCAGGCCTGACTTAAACAATTAACTTAATTGCTGAAGGAGCAACAGAATTACTAAATTCATCCTCTGTTATTTCTGTGGAGAAATTACAACATATAACACATAACCCTCGAATATGCATATTCATATAATATATATGGGGAGGAAGACTTAAGGTAAAATAAAAACCATTCAATTCATTACTACGTTGTTGTTCAGTCGTTTCAGTTGCATCGGACTGTCTGCATTTGGGGTTTTCTTGGCAAAGATACAGGAGTGGTTTTTCATTTTCTTCTCTAGCTCATTTACAGATGAGGAAACTGAGCCCAACAGGGTTAAGTGACTTGCCCAGGGTCACCCAGCTAGTAAGTGCCTGAAGCCAGATTTGAACTTAGGAAGCTGAGTCTTGCTAACTCCAAGCCCAGCACTCTAGTTGCCCCTCATGAATATTTAGGATTCATTTAGTCATCAAGCAAGTGTTTATTAGCACTTATTTTATGCCAGGCACTGGAAATACAAAATACAAAGAAAAAAGTGAAAGTTACTTCCCTCAAGAAGCTTTGGTTCTATTAGATGTTATGTTTTATGGATGAAGACAGCAGGATCTGAAGCCTCTGAGCTGCTTCATGTGCATTATATTCTCTCACTTCAACAGCACTACCAAGCCAAGAGCAAAAGCAATCTTTCCCTTTGAATTGATCAAGGCAGCACAGTTCAGAGAAAGGACTTGATGTCATGAAACGAGCTCTATTCTTGACTTTGCTCCAATTCACCTTGGATAAATCACTTGCTCTTTCTGATGCAGTAGACTCCTTGTTTATAAAATGTGGGGACTGGAATAGGTGATCTCTGGCTTCCTTTGCAACTCACTATATGATTCTCTGAAATTGTCAACATTCTTGCTAACATGTAGAATTTTCCTTTCAGTAATAAAAAGGATGAAGGAGAAAAGAAGAAGCATGGAGAAAAGAAGCATTGAGACAAGTTGAAACTCCCGGGAGTTGTAAATAACGAACCTCCTGACTGAGTGGGACTGAATTTCACCTGGTCCACATAACTTTATTTTTTTTCCTCAGATAAAGCCTGAAATAATGAGATTGTGCGGCAAAGTAAGGGTTACAGTAATTTTAAGATCTTAAGAAATGAATCAAGAAACTGAGAAGTTCTTATCAAGATAATGAGCTTTCGCAATTCTTTACCCACAAAGAGGAACAATTCATGGAGATGAAACCCCCCACACAGCTCAAGACGATAACACTTTCTTCTGGCCAAACATCCATTCTCTTAAAAAGCTGAAACTGTGTGTTCAAGTCCAGAATCTGTCAGGGGAAGCTTTATATAGCAAATGAGATTTGGCAGAAGAAACTTAGGTTAGAAAAACTAACTTTTGCTAAATCACATGGGTTTAATAAAGGCGATAAAGAATTTAGTGAAGATGTGATTCTGGTGAAATATCACCTCTGGAACTATAAATCTGAAAAACATGAACAAAAAAAAATCTGCCCCCAACCTCCAAGAATCTATGGTACTTAACCAGATTGATCTCATTTTTCTCTGTGTCCTTCACTGTCTTCTCTTTTTCCTCCTACCCTCTATGACTTAAAGAATGCTCCCGCCTCCATCAACATTCTGCCTTGGATCACTGCTCTTCTCTATTTACTGTAATAGAAATGACCCTCTCTAGAATATTCTTTCCAGTCCCAATCTCTCACCCAAACTCAAATCTCGTTTTTTAAGCTTGTTCCACTTGAGTGTTCCACTTCCCCTTCAAACTCCAAATATCCAAAGCCAAAGTCACTTCAATTTAATTCAATAAACACACATTCTTATAGGATCCCAGACTTGACAGCTAGAAAGGATCATAGAGATCACAGAATTTCATCCTTTTCACGAAGAAACTGGAGAAAGGGAAAAATTACTTACCTGAAGTCATTTAGCCAAATAGCAGAGGTGGGATTTGAATCTAGGTCCTCCAATTAAAAAGCCAATCCAAAACATCTGCTGTCCTTCCAAGATGACTCCCTCTCCAAACTTCCTTATCTATCAGTGACATACTGGAAAGAATGTTGGGCTCAAAGCCAGGTGACCTGACCTCAAATCATGGCCCCAATATTTCCAAATAATGTGAACAGGGATAAATCCCTGAATCTCAGTTTCTTCATCTATAAAATGGCAGTGTGAAAACTCAAATTATTAAATTCATAGGGTTGCTGTGCTTTGTAAACTTAAAATGCTACATTGGAATGTCAATATTGTAGGTACCACAACTCATCCCCCTGGACTCCGTCAGTTATCAAGTCCTGTTGCTTCTCATGAAATATCTCTTCTTTCCTGCATTCATACTAGTATCACTCAGTTAAAGGTCTATATCACCTAAAACATGGATTATGGCAAATGACTTCTTGAGTGGTTATTCTGACATGTTTTTCCAATCTGTCCTATATTCTACTGACATATTCACCTCTAAATATTGTTCTCACTGTGTCATTCTAGGGCTCAAAAAACTTTAATGGTTTCCTACTTATAAATTCATGAAATGTAAAGTCTTTTACTTCTGTCCAGCTTCAAGCCACTTCTTAACTATCAAGTCACACCTTATCAATCTGACTTTATTCTCCACTAGTCTCCAACATGCACCTGCTACTGGGTTAGTTACATCTCTTTTCCATCCCATGAACACACTCTACTCTATGCCTTCTCTCATATTATTCCTCCCACCCAAAAAAACTTTCCCTTGCCCTTCTTAACAGCCACAACTGAACTAATTCAGCAATTCTGGAGAGCAATTTGGAACTATGCCCAAAGGGCTATAAAATCATGAATACCCTTTGACCCAGTAATACCACTACTAAGTCCATATCCCAAAGAGATAAAAAAAGAAACAAAAAGGAAAAAGACCTCTATGTACAAAAATATTTATAGCAGGTCTTTTTGTGGTGACAAAGAATTGGAAATTGAGGTGCTACCCATCAACTGAGGAACAGCTAAGCAAGTTGTAGTACCTGATTGTAATGGGAAAATATTGTGCTATAAGAAATGACAAGCAGGATGCTCTCAGAAAAAACTTGGAAAGATTTAAGTGAACTGATGCAAAGTGAAATAAGCAGAACCAGAAAAACATTATACACAGTAAGGGTAATATTTTACAGTGATCAGCTGTGAATGACTTAGCTATTCTCAGTAATATCTAAGATAATTCCAGAGGGCTTAAGATGAAAAATGCTATCCATCTCCAGAGAAAGAACTGATGGAGTCTGAATGCAGATTGAAATATGCTTTCTTTACTTTATTTTTCTTGGAGATTTATTTGGTCAGTGTTTTCTTTTACAACATGACTAATATGGAAATATGTTTTGCATGACTGCACATGTATAACCTATACTCAGTGATGGAGGAGGGGAGGGAGGGAAAGATGGAGAGGATTTGGAACTTGAATTTTTAAAAAATGGATGTTAAAGATTGTTTTTACATGTAATTGGGGAAAATATTACATGCTTTAAAAAATTTTTAAATAGCCATGACTGTCAATTTCGTACACACTGTCCCACCTCCCCCTCTCCCAGACTCACTTCATAAAAGTAACCAAGGCAAACAGAATGAAAATTGGCTAATATGGAAAGTAATTTACCAGGCATAAACAATCTATCTGAGCAGTGAAAGAAGGTAGCCCAAATGTATGCTGGATGTTCAAGGTTAGCTTAAAACAAAACCATTTTCCCAGGATGCCCTACAACATGGATTAATAGTACACAATGAGATAAATTCAAGTGGAGTAGGGATCAAGAGATCAGGGTTATAGAAGTGATTCTGTCATAATCCTTCATCTCTTTGGGCCTCAGTTTCTTCTTCTGTAAAATAGGTAATCTGAACTACATAATCTCTAAGATGCTTTTCAGCTCTAGTCCTAAAATTGAATGATTCAAATGTTCTGAAAAAGTGCTATGCCTTTAAAAATGATATATATAAACCCTGCCTCCAGGGCAAATGGATATAAGTGCATACATGAATATTTCTGTGAAGTGAATAATTTATCTAAGCTATATGCAGAGGCAGTTTATTTATATAAACTAGATACCATTAGCCTTTGACCATGCTGTAAAGCAGGCAAAGTTTATTTTTTGCAGACTTCTTTCTCCTCTTTCTGGGCCCCATTCCAGTCTATTGCTCTGAGCTCTAACCCATCTTCCACTCCACTGTCAAAATGATCTTCCTAGAGCACTGATCTAACCATGTCACTCATCCTACTAAGAAAATTCCACTGGCTCCCTATGTCCCCAAGGATTAAAATATAAAATCCTGTTTAGCTTTCAAAGCCCTTCATAACTTGGCTCCTCCCACCACTTTTCCAGTCTTCTTATGCCTTATACCTCCAGCCTCCTATATACTCTGAGAGCCAGTGACACTGGCTTCATTGCTGTTATTTGAACAAGCCATTCTAGCTCCAGATTCCATGCATTTTCTTTTTAAAAAATATTATTTATCTATTTTTAGCACTTTTTTAAAATTTTGAGTCCCAAATTCTCCTCCTCCATTCAGCCTTTCCCTGACCCATTGAGAAGGCAAGAAATGTATCAATCACACATATGAAGTCATGGAAAACATATTTCCATATTAGCCATGTTGCAAAAAATAAAAAAGCAAGAAAAATGAAGTGAAAAAGTATGCTTCAATCTGTACTCTGAGTTCATCAGTTTCTCTCTCTGGAGATGGATATTATTTTTCATCATGAGTCCTTAGGAATTGTCTTGATCAGAGTAGCTAAGTTATTCACAGTTGATCATCATACAACATTGCTGTTACTGTGTACAGTGTTCTCCTGGTTCTGCTCACTTCACTTTGTATCAGTTCATATAGCTCTTCCTAGATTTTTCTGAAACCAACCTGCTCATCATTTATTATAGCACAACAGTATTCCATCACATTCATATGCCATAACTTGTTCAGCCATTCCCCACTTGATGGGCATTCACTCAATTTCCAATTCTTTGCCACCACAAAAATAATTACTGTAAATGTTTTTGTACAGATGGGTCCTTTTCCTTTGACTTCTTTAATTCCATGCATTTTCACTGGCTGTCCCTCATTCTCTTTCTCTTCATCTCTGCCTCCTGGCTTACATAGCTTCTTTTAAAACCCAGCTAAAATTCGACCTTTTATAAGAGACCTTTCCTAATTTCCCTGAATTCTAGTGTCAGCTCTCAATGGATTATTAACTTATGTTAATATATTAATATTATTATTACATTATATTAATCATATTATATTAATATAGAAATATATAATATGTTAATTTATACTGCCTACAGCTTGTTTGTAAATAGTTGTTTTCATGTTGTCTCTTCTATTTGACTGAGCTCTTTGAGACTGGGACTGTCTTTGGGCTTTCTTTCTATCCCCAGTGCTTAGCACAGAATCTGACACATAGTAGACACTTCATAGATACTTATTAAGTTACTGACTTACTGCCCATTCCCTCCTGATGTGCAATGTCATTCCCTCTGGATCTTTCTCCTTCTAACTTCCTCCCCTCAATGGCAGATCATCAGATAGACAGAACCTGGGCTCTACATTTCAGTCTCTATGCTTGTTACTTCTCAAAACTCACTTCCATTCTTGGAGGCAGGGGAGGAAAACGGGGAGGACATAGCTCTAGCTGTCACCAGGAAAGGACTGGTTAAACTATTGGTCAAAATATTCAAGGTTCAATATCTGAATCAGAAGGAATAATTCCATAATTGTGGGATTATAAACTGGATTGGGCAAAAGAACTTTTACCTGCCCCTAAAATCTTCCTTCAATGTGCCAAAGTTCTGTGATTTCAGTGGATACTCCTACCAAGGCACATCACAGCTCCCCTACGCATAGCAAGTAGGTTGTTATTCCAGGCTTTAATTGGCCAAATAATGCTTGACTTGGAGACAGACCTGTTGACAAGCCTTTGGCCCAGATTAATTGTGCAGAACTTCCAGTAATCAACATCCTTCCTATCACAAAGTTTCTCCAGGTTGCTAGTACCTGTCAGAGTCTGTATCCCATAGTCATGACCCTTGAGAATCCAGAGTCACCTCTGCACAATGATGAGACATCAAAGGTACAAGAACGCTTCTATACATCACCCCATCCCATGAAGCAAAGTATATCTTTGTCATGCTCTCATCTCTTCTTTCTGTGCTCTATTTCTTTGCAGATAATAAATGTCCTTCCCTCATGGTACCCCTGACTACTGGTAGCTCCACTGCAAAAGGCTATCCATACAATCTTGGGCAGTAAGTACCCTGGGCTCTGTGTTTCCCTCTGTCCTTGCTACTTCTTAAAACTCCTGTGGATTATATGAGGGGTAAAGAAGAGGAAGGCATTTCTGGCCTGCCAGCACCAAAGCCAAATGCCCTTGGTAGATCAAGATTTAAAAAAGAAAAAAAAAACACCACAGAAATAGCACCTGGAAGCAAATCCATGATCAGCATGTCTTGTATCCCTTGTGAGAAGCTACAAGGTAAGGTCTGATCATAATTCTTTGGGGCTCCCCACTCTATAAATTTTCAGACTTAATTTGAAAGCCATGTGGAATGGTGACTCACATTTCTCTGTAAAAACACACAAAACAAAACAAAGCAAAATCATATGCTATCTCCTCTACGCCAATACACGAAAAGAAACATCCGATTCTTCACGACGTAGAGTTTTCCTCAAACATTGCCAGGCCAGGTTTGATCAGATCAGTTCTTGAGATCTATCGTCTGCTTTTCCATCTACTTTCTTCTTCCTATGGAAGATGCTTTAGCTTAGCACTGCCTGGGCCTAAGAATAAAGCAGGAGTGAACTTCTGTCATCCCACCTTATCCCAATACCAAACTTGGGATCATTTCATCAACTCTTGAGTTCAAACCTTTCAGTTCTCTCCTTTTAGAGAATCTGATCACCATGATAGGCACCTCTTAACACAACTAGCTGTCCCTGGGGCACTATTTATAGTCAATAAAAGGAATAGACAGTGGAAATTTGATTTGTCCAAACATATGAACATGAAAGGGCAGCTAGGTAGCACAGCGTATAGAACACCAGGTTTAGAGTCAGGAAGACTCATATTCCTGAGTTTGAATCTGGCCTCAGACACTGGCTCTGTGACCCTGGGCAAGTGACTTAATCCTACCTGCCTCAGTTTCCTACTTTGTAAAATGAGCTGAAGAAGGAAATGGCAGGTATCTTTACCAAGGAAACCCCAAATGGGGTCACAAAGAGTCAGACTTGACTGAAACGATTAAACAGTGATGAAATAAACATGAGAAGACACTCGAATAAGAACTTGGATAAGAAGTCCTTTGGATTCAAATGAATTAGAACAATTTGAACTACAAACAGTTTGCATTGATTGATAACACAGGTCTAAAGTTATCTGTCTTAAACCCTTGTTCATTTATACAAAGAAGTGAGCTGCAGGTATTTTAAGTAAATTCTCTTACCTTTGCTTTGAACATAGAAAGTGCAAATCTTTTCACTGGTGAAAGTGGTGAAGCAATGAGATTTTGGAAGAGTTACCATTTAACACATGTTGACCTCAGAATACCAAACAAGAGAAGCCAAATTCAGAGTCAGGGCGTTATTATTTAAAGTGATACAAATGAAAAGCAGAAATGATTTCACATCAATCAATCAGTAAGCATTCATTAAGCACTTGCTGGATGCCAGGGACTGTGAAAAAATAAGTCTTGCCCCCAAGGAGCTACATTCTACTGGGGGAGATAATACATACATTGATACATAAGATACCAAAAATACAGATTAGATGGAAGGCAGAAGCAGTTTGAGGGACTGGGAAAAGACTCCTGCAAGTCAGGGATTCTATAAAGTAAAATTTAGGAGGGAAAACATTCCAGGCATGGGGACAGCCAGTGTAAAGGCATATGGGCACCTTAATCATGCAGATACAGATGTTTCCTTCATTCTCAAAAGTTTTTTTTGATATAACTGATTTTTAATGTCTTTATTAATGAACTTTATGAAAAATGCATAATTGCTTAAATGACAACATGTTTTCAAAGCAAAAAAAAATGGAGGTTGATCAAGGAAAAGAAAAAAAGCAAAATATTTCCTATGCAATAAAATAAGCTTATGCCAATATCATTATGGTAGGATCTTGAGATGCCAGAGGCAGAGAACCAGATGAAAAATCTTTTACATGGAACATTAGCTTGAGCCACAGCAATTCAGGGCATGTGAATGATACAAAGGAAGCCATCACCACTACATGTTCAAACCTTTCTGATAGCGGAAAATCTGATATAAGCTGTAGTACCATCAATAGCATTTTCTTTGAAAATGAGTCAGTCATATCTCAGGATAATAGAGACTTTCAACAAAAAATCCTAGCCAACAATTGTACTAGGGAAAGTGATATTTTCTTCTGGGTAAGAAGCAAAGAATGCTGAGTCCTTTTAACATATTTAACTTTCTTTGTCTTCTGGGGTAGGGTAGGGCAATTTGTGGCTGTTATTTGGCTTTAATTAGAATGATATACACATAAATACACACATACATATGTATAGATAAATGTGATAGATCACATTGTCTAGTATGATGAATGTAGAACTTCTGGTCCCTGAATATTCACGTCAGGATTAAGGAAGTCGTGTGGACGATTGCTGGATCAGATGTGGAAGACCATAAGGACTGAGGATAACACAGTTTGGTGAGCCAGTAAGAAAGAAGTATCATTTCCGGTGTTCAAGAAACACACGTCCCTCTGAGTATCACTAATCAATAGTAAGACCTTCAGAAATCTTACCTTCTATATCCTCTACTTGCCATGAGAGATTCAAGTATGTATAGTGCTGGTGCTCAAAGAGCATTTACTTTTCCATTAAAGTATAAAATGATGTATGCTGAAAAAGAGGCTTGAATTCATGAGCAGAGGTGATAAGGTAGGCAGATAGAAGGGTGGGGAGCTGGAGAATGGAGAAACTGATGATCAAATAAGAGATAGAGAACACTATGAAATGCAAAATGAATAATTTCGATTACAATAAATTGAAAAGTTTTTGTACAAACAAACCCCATGCAATAAATTGAAAAGTTTTTGTACAAACAAGCCCCATGCAACCAAGATTAGGATGGAAGCAGCAAACTGGGAAAGAACTTTTACAACGAGTGTCTGTGATAAAGGCCTCATTTCTAAAATATATAGAGAACTGAGTCAAACTTACAAGAATTTAAGTCATTCCCCAGTTGATAAATGGTCAAAGGATATGAACAGGAAGTTTTCAGAGGAAGAAATTAAAGCTATCTATAGTCACATAAAAAAATGCTCTAAATCACTATTGATTAGAGAGATGCAAATCAAAACAACTCTGAGGTACCACATCATACCTGTCAGATTGGCTAACATGACAAAACAGGAAGATGATAAGTGTTGGAGAAGATGTAGGAGAGTTGGAACACTAATTCATTGTTGGTGAAGCTGTGAGCTGATCCAACCATCCTGGAGAGCAATTTGGAACTATGCCCAAAAGGTTATAAAATGTGCATACTCTTTGACCCAGCAATATCACTTCTAGGGCTGTATCCCAAAGAGATCATAAAAATGGGAAAAGGTCCCACATGTACAAAAATATTTATAGCAGCTCTTTTTGTGGTGGCCAAGAACTGGAAATTGAGGGGATGCCCATCAATTGGAGAATGGTTGAACAAGTTGTGGTATATGAATGTAATGGAATATTGTTGTGCTATAAGAAATGACAGGCAGGCAGACTTAGGAAAAACCTGGAAAGACTTACATGAACTGATGCTGAATGAAATTAGTTGAACCAGAACATTATGCACAGTAACAGCCACTATGTGTGAGGACTGTTTCTGACAGACTTAGCTCTTCACAGCAATGCAAGGACCTAAAACATTCCATGCAAAATGCATTCACATTCAGAGAAAGAACTATGAAATCAGAATGCAAAATGAAGCAGACTATTTACTCTTGTCTTATGTTTTGTTCTGTTTTTTCTCTTGGTTTCTCCCATTCATTTTAATTCTTCTATGCAACATGACTAATGTGAAAATGTGTTTAATAAGAATGTATGTATAGAACCCATGCAAGATTGTATGCTGTCTCGGGGAGGGAGGAGGAGAAAATTTAAAACTTATGGAAGTGTTGTTGAAAACTGAAAACAAACAAATTAATTTTAAAAATATGTGATTGACCTCTGAACTGGTTACTTATCCAGTCTAAGACTTGGTTTCCTCAACTAGAAAACTGGGATAATAATAATGCCCTTTTCATAGGGTTGTAGGGAAGTCAGCTTAAAGTGCTTTATAAATGTGCATAATTATTATCTCTCAGGGTACTGGGCACACAAGTTTTTAAAGGCATCTTTGCATTGATTTGCTATTAGGGAGTTCCCCCAATATGACCTCTCCCTCTCACAAGTATCTTTGCAATGAGTAACTTTGAAAGCTGAGGCCACTCTGTTTTCATCTGGGGCTTTGTTTTTCAGAACAGTTTAGTTTTCTGAGCAGCCAAGTCCAATGACCTTACAGGGTCTGTGTGGCTTGGATAGCTATGGGCAAGAGTTCCATCTGGATTCATCTGAATTTGCAGAGCCTTGCATGTCAGGGGCAGCTCTGGCCAGAGATCTGTTTTCTACAGAGCACTTAACTCACTTTGCCTTAAGAAGAGTGACTTGACTTTCTTCTGCTTCCTTCTGGGGGAATAACAAAAGGCCACAGGGACTAATCAGAAGGGGCATCTGCTAGCTATAGAGATGGAGCGAGCACTGGGCCTTCCCATCTTGAGCCCAGAGACTCCATTCTCAATAATGGAATATCTGACTGTTTCAATTATTTAAATACTTCTCAAGATCTCGGAGGATACATTATAAGTTGCAATGTCAACTTTTTGGTGGCAGTCAATAAATCTTTCCTGTTTCAACCTGGGATAGCTCCTGATCACAGTGTATCTGGATTTATAGAAGGCCTCTGAATTGGTAGTAACTGCCTGAGTCCAGGCTCTGCTACAGATGGTTTTGTGCTTATGGTTGCAGAAACAAAGGCATCTCCTAGCACTGCCTGCTCTCTGATGTGTGGGCAACTCTGCTTTACCCCTGGCAAGCTTCTTGGATAGGTGTAACAAGGGCATAAAGCCAAACAACTAAATCCAGAAGACAAATATTTACTGATCACCTACTATACACAACCTGCGGTGCTTTAAGAGGTTCTGGAAGCATTTAGTTCTGTAGACAGAATTAACCTTTTTTGGGCTATGGACACCTTTGGCTGTCTGGTGAAGAAAAACATTTTTAAATGCATAAAGTACATAGTATCACACAGGAAACCAATTATATTGGCTTTCTATATGTATGATGTATACAAGTTATACACCTATAGATTGTATATATATATTATATTTTATATATATGCAAATATATAAAATAGAATATATATTATATATATCTATAATATGCTATTTTTTCCCATCCAAGTACCTGGATCTCCTGAAACCTAAGGTTAAGACATCTGTGCTACAGGGTTTGATCTTTCAGTTTTTGTCTGGGGCCATGTTTTTCTTTCATAGATCTCCTTCTGTGTTTCCTTGTCCCCTTCCCTCCCATGTCCCCTGTGTCGGTCCAGAAGGATTTTCCCCATCGTTGCGTTTTCCTGCCTAGTGTGAGGATGTGAAGGAGGGAGGTTGTTTCTCTGGCTGGATGCACTCATCCATAGGGACAGGGCTTCTTTTCATTCCGTTTCAAAGCTTTGTTTTCCTCTGGAGGGCTGGTGGGGCTCTGTCTGTGGGAGGGAGGGCTGGGAGCCAGGTCTGAGGCACTTTCCCTGAGGGGAGGTTGCTTAGGGATGCTTACTGGTCTGCCACGTGTCTGTTTACTGAGATGTCAGTACCTCTTTTTAGAACATTTGAGGATGGGGTTTCAGCCATCCATTGTCCATGGCTCATTTCAGGGACATGCTTTTTGTTTTCCTGTTTTGATGCTTTTTTGGCCAGCTAAAAAAATGCCTAAATTCCCCAAGGGAAATCTCTGCTCAGGCTCTATCCTCTTGCTTACATGTGGTGTTACTTCTCATTAAGGGCTGCCCATGCCCTTTTAAGATAAATGTTATTGTTTGTTCTGTTGTTAAGGCCAACAGACTAGGAAGCCCTCATTGACAAAGTTCTCCATGTCCTCTTCAAGGCAGTTTTCAAGGACTGTTCATTCTCTTGAGACTTGGGATTCAATCTGATTTTTTTTAGGACAATCACTAGTCTACAGCTTTTTTTTCTAAACAGGCCAGTGATTTGATTGGTGTAGATAAGTCTAGGTGAAAAAATTTCCTTCTATAAATACAGTTTGGCAACTGTACCATAACATAGTCTTAGAAAGTCAACTGGGGCAGCTAGATGGATCAGTGGATAGAGGGCTGGGCCTGAAGTCAGGAGGGCCTGAGTTCAAATGTGACCTCAGATACTTACTAGCTATATGACCTTGGGCAAGTCACTTAATACTGTTTGCCTCAGTTTCCTCATTTGTAAAATGAGCTGGAGAAGGAAATGGCACACTAGCAGTATCTCTGCCAAGAAAACCTCAAATGGGGTCACAAAGTGTTGGACACATCTGAAATGACTGAGTGACAACAAACATTTCTGGAAGTACATCAGCAGTGGCATGAATACAGGTGGGTAGGACTAGGACCCAAAACTGCTGCCATCCCTATTGTTGTCCCATGGATGCTTAATAAACTCTAGAAATAATACCTTTTGATTGATGATTCTTTTTGCAGTTATATTTTCTTTTCTCCTAGGCCTCACTGGCCAGCAATCATACATTCGATCCAATAGTAGTTACAGTAGCAGGCCTGAAGTCAGTCCTGAGTTCAAATCCGACCTCAGACACTTACTAGCTATGTACTCCTGGGCAAGTCACCTAACCCTGTTTGCCTCAGATTCCTTATTTGTCAAATGACTTGGAGAAGAAAATGGCCAACCATGCCAGTATCTTTGCCAAGAAAACCCCAAATGGGGTCATGCAGAGTTGGATACAACTAATCCATTAAAAAAGTCAACTGGTATACTGAGAAGTTAGTGATTTGCCTAGGGTCATATACCAGTATGTGTGAGAGGTAAGATTTGGCCAGTAGACTTCCTGACTCCAAGGCCAGCCCTCTATCTACAATACCTCTTCTGTCTCTAAAATTTTATGTCCAAGGATGTTGAATTATGAGCCTGCCTCTACAGTACAGTAGTTCCCAGTCTTTCTATCAGGCAAGCCTCTTCTTTCGTCATCTCCAGTTTAGGGGGAAGTTCATGTTGACAGTGTTTGCCATCCATTAAAGGACAGAGGGTAGAGCTAGACTCAGAGGTAGATCTGGGTGCAAAGTTCACCTCTGACATTTAGTAGCTCTGCGATCATAGACAAGTCACTTAACTTGTTTGAGCCTCATTCTTCTCATTTAGAAAATAAGATATTGCATATTAAAGTGCACCTTTAAAAATTCATCTCATTCTGCTGCAAATGCACCAGCGAGTGAGATAATTCCTCCTTCTGGAGCTATACTGGTCTTTTTTACTGTACCAGATCAACCACTAATTACTGTATCTCTTTGAAAATCAGCTTTCCCTTCCCCTGAGAGCCATTCCCTATCCTGACCCCCGTATTACTCTACAGGGACAAGAGGGTTTTTCCCACTTGGAAAAATCTTCTTCCTCCTATCTCCCTTCCTCCAGGCACACAAACACTTATGGTTTCTCATTATAGCTGGAATAGAAAAACACCCACAGCAAATTCCAAAGGCAGCAAGTTTTCAGGGAACAAGGAGTTGCTCTTTCTGTACCTAGAGGATGGATGGGGCTCATTAACATTCCACTGATAAGGTGTAAAATGATCTGTGTTGAAAATGAGGCTTCAGGGGGTCAGAGAGGTTTATCTGTGTTTATCCTCCTGTTATGATTCATCTTTGGGTTGTTTCTCTCTCAGAGAATGTTTTGGCTCATCACCTCAAATCTCCTGGCCTGGTTAGCAAATTTCCATTTCATTGGTTCTAGGGACTCTGGCTCCTCCCCAACACAGGGACTCCAGGGATTCCCAAATCATTCCTCACCTGCTCTTGGGGAAGGTCTCCAAGTAGGGCTGAGGAAAAGTATGATAAGATGGTTGGCAGGGTGGCCAATATTTCCAGGCCCTGCTTGGTCCATCAGTCCTATCTTAGTGTATACCTACCCTGGTAAGTCCCAAGATGCTTTCCCCAGGCTTCTTTCTCCTTGACACAGAGCCAGCGGATCTGGATTAAAGTCCTAGATCCACCACCTACAAGCTGTGTGATCTTGGAATAGTTGCTTACCCTCTCGGGTTTCTCATTTGCAAAATAGAGATGACAGCTTTATTACCTACTTTACAGGCTTGTTGTAGGAGAGCACTTTGTGAATCTAAAACTCTCCAGAATCTGGGGCTGTGAAATAAGATTTATGAAGTGCTCTGTAACTATAACTATAAAACACTATAGAAATCCAAGTTTGGTATTTATATTACTTCTTTACCTTTGCCTAATAATTTTCACTTCACTCAAAAAAAATATTCTGATTTCATTTCTTGCTCCTCTCTCCCTTCTCCCCCAACTGTGTAAGATCTACACACTCCTGGCATATCATTATCACAAACTAAAAACTTAGTCACTCAATAGAAGTGCCTAACCTAAGAAAGGCAAGGATATTTTTATAATTCCAGGCTATGGAACTGGCTGTTTAGAGGCAGGGTCTCAAAAGGGCTAATTCTATAATAGTAACTTGAAATCTCCTTGATCGAAGATGCTTCCCTGACGCTTCCCTGATGGCATTCATTATCCTAAAGAATAACTCTGGCTGTTTTCCCCTCACCCCCCAATTCCCACTCTACTCGTTCTACCTTCTCGCTGGTGCTGGTTCTGGTGCTGCTACTACTAATTGCTTCTTTGCAGGCAGACTTGGTGGAAATCATTCTAGATTTCCAAGAAAATAATGGAATTTAATGAGTATTTATTAATTAATTGATGGGTATTAATTTAAATCAAGTAATTTAATGGGTATTAATTAATGAAAATTAATGGGTATAGGAAAGGGAGGATCAAGAAGGGCTAATGAACTTTCTACCTCCATTCACTACATGATTTGAAATGAAATCATCCTTTGAAAATAATCATCTTAAGAATCTTTTTAAAATGCTGCCAACTAACAACTCTCTACAAGTATTAATTTTTTTATCTTGTTAGAGATAGGGGCTGGACCTATAAGAAACTGGATTTGAGTCCTACCCCATCATTTAACCTTTCAACTCATTTTCATATAGCTTCTTAAATGTGAAACATGAATATAATTCCTTCTCTTCCCCCCATATACATGCCTTGACTTTTATGTACATATGTCATAGACTTGCAACATATAGACTCAAATAACAAATTATTCATAAGGATTTCAGAATTTTTCTTTTTTGGTGTGAGATGATTCTCAAAGGGTAATTTAAAGTCTCTGAGGCAATGGAAATACTGTGGGAACAAAATAAATTTAGGGCCTCCCAAAAGGCACTTTTTTGAAGGAAAATGGCCACGTGAAGGTATATGTTTTTTGGAAGAAAGGGTTAATGAGGGGAGGAATAAAATACTAGTCTTATTTTGCATATATATATATATCATCTTCACTCCTTTCATAGTTTGATGAATTTGTGATCTGCATCAATTGGGTATTCTCTCTCTCTATATTGGTATAAATCATCATTCACCCACATCTACTCATCCAGTGAGATTTTCATCATGTCTTCCCATAAATCTTGAAAAAGGATCTGTTTAATACACTTAAGGCATTCCTCCAGTTACTTAGCATTTCACAAGCACCAATGAAACATTCAGTTGGTCAGTTTGCTATTTCTCACTCTCAATATATGGCCAGTTCATTTTCTTTTCTGGACATTGATGTCCTTGAATATTTCTCTTAAGGAACTTCTCACATACAAACTATTGTTGGTAATAAGTTACAACCTGCTTTCTCCCATCATATGTCTTTCCATTACCTTTTGGGTCACCTGAAATGTTCATTCTTTGGGGATCATGATGTTCCATATAGTGTCACCAGGAGCATGCTGGCTTAGAAAGATGAGCTTCTGCAAAAATAAGCAGCTTGGGACCATTGAAAAAATGGTGGAATTTCTCAGATGCAATCCAGACTTGGGTTACAGTCTCTCCTTTCTCATCAATTAATGTGGTACAATATTAAGAGCATTTATTCTGGAGTCAGATTTGGGTTCAAATCCTATCTTTAATGCTTACTCTCTGTGTGATGTTTGGCAAAACTCTCAATCTCACTAGTCTAGATGAGTTTCCCCATCTTTAAAATTCAGAGTTTAGACTAGATGGTCATTGAGATCTCTTCTAGATCTAGATAAATACATATTTGCATACATACACACACGTGTGTGTTCATCCTTCTTTGCCAAAGAAGACCATGCCATCAGAGAAATAATGATATGACTTGCACTTGATTTTGTTTTGAGTGAGGGAGAGTTGTGCAGGTCACCAGCCTCACTTCTCCTCCAGAGCCATCTGAATCCAGTGACCAGATATTCATCAGGATGACTGGAGACAACTCAGTATAAAGTAACTGGGGTTAAGTGATTTGCCCGAGGTCACACAGCTAGTGAGTGTCAAGTGTCTGAGGTGAGATTTGAACTCAGGTCCTCCTGACTCCTGCATTGGTGTTCTATCCACTGCACCACCTAGCTTCCCCTACACACACACACACACACACACACACACACACACACACACACACGATCCCATGATCCTGCTCAAATCTAGGCCCAATTTGCTATGTATCCGTCCTTAAAACCACTGATTAAAAGAAATAGTAGCATTCTTGTGATAGCTGTCATGCGCTATTATAGGGTAACATGTAGAACTTAGTTGGCTCTTGGTGTTTGTGTTGAACTTATATATTAAATATGCTATCCTGTCTCTGGGAGACATAAATTAGGCGTTGGTCCTCAGTCATAAAGTAGCATCATTTTTTTTGGAGGTACATACAACTCCCTCATCACTTGTCTGTGAAAAACAGAGGAGAAAACTCCAAATCTTGGAATGGTCCCATCAAGTCTGTCTGAAGAAGACCCTAGGTCATTCATATCCCAAAAGGAATCTCTACTACAACACATCCAATATGGGTCTGTCTAAACTTTGCTTAAAGAATTTTAGTAAAGGGGAATATGTCATCTCTCAAGGCATCATATTCTACTTAGAATTGGTCTAGCGTTAGGAAGTTTCCTCCTATATCAAGCCCAAATGCCAGACCCTCCCTGCCAGCTTCCACTTATTGCAATGCTCCTGGTTCTTTCTGGGGACAAACAGAACAAAATCTCTCTTCCTCATGAAAACTGCCTTCCAATACTTGAACGCAGCTGTCATACATCGTTTTCTACTACCTTTTCCCCTCTTTAGGGTAAGCATTGCCAGTTTCTTCACCAAACCCTCATAAAACACAAACTCAAGATCCTTCTTCATTCTGGCAGCTCTCCTCCGGACACTCTGCATCTTTTCAATGTCATTGAACTACACACAATACTCTGTATGTAGCCTGACCAGGACAGAAGGAGAGGGAGTAACATCTTCTTCTTGCAAGTTACACTGCTTAATAAAGCTCAGTGTTGCATTAGCTTTATTTGTTTGTCAGATCATATTATGATTTATGTTGGGTTTGCAGTCTTCCAACGTCCCCCTCCCCTTTGCTCCAGCTTTTTCACACAAATTGCTACATATAAACATTCCTCCTCCATCTTGAACTTACAAAATGAATTTTTTAAACTCATGTAAGATTTCACATTTAGCCCTTTATGTTACATTTTCTCATAGTCAGCTCAGTGATCTAATCTATTAAAAACATTTCTGAATCTCCACTCTACCAATTGTAGTGTATTAGCTATGCCTCCAGTCTTTGTGTCACTTTCAATTCCACTAAACAAGGTGTTTTATATTTAGCAAATTTAGATTTCTAACCCAATAAAAAAATCCTATTTTTCCAGCTTTGTTATGCTTTATCTTGAAAAGAATCAGGAAACGAACTTGTGTTACTTTGAGTAATTATGGTCATTTCTCTCTTAATTAGTTTTCTAACCTGCAAAATGATGATATTAGTTCAGATTTTCTCTGAGGTCCTTGGTAAGTTCTATAATTCTAGAATTTTGTGAAAAAATATGATTTTGTATGTCTGATTTCCATATTGCCATGTTTCATTAGTGTATATATAATTTAAAGAATATACAATTTATAGTATATAGGTAAATAAGTTTTAATTTATTAAAAATTCCATATCCTGTTACAGCAGCAAGCATGTTGACGTATCCAGGATGACCTGCTAGCATGGGTTCTTAGATCTGCTTTTCTAAAAGGAAAGCAACTTTTGAGGGGTCAACAATCTTCTTTAATCACATATACCAACAGAGAAAACACAAGCAGAGAAATAAAGACCAACAGATAGGGCTTCTGTCCAACCATAAGCAATACATACATCACAGATCAACAGACAGATCCAACTGTCTGACCATTACATATATACATAGTTACCAGAGAGAGAAGCACCAACACCTGGGTTTTCAAAGCTGGGGGGGGGGGGGGGGGGCGCTCCTTAACATCTACTTAGAGTCTCATCTAGCATAGGAACCTTCTTCCAAAGAGCAAGCCCCAAAGTAAACTCTCACCTCAGAATATATAGACACTTTTCAGAGCCAGAGGACAAGATTCTCATGACCTAGTGCCTCATTAGAAATTAACAAAAGCTGTGGACCTCCCTACAAAACTAGTCTCCCTTAATCAAACTGTCCCTTAATGGCTCACCTGAGGCCTATTAACTCTCATTACACCTGTGGTTATTGCTGTTAAAAGCTGGGCATCAGGCTTTTGGTCAGGAATGCAATGCCAATGTCCCACTGAAAAAACAGATTTGACTTGGCAATACCTTCTTAAAGAATATAATCCAGTCCCATGAAGTGTGAGTAGTGCTCATATAAAGATGGATGAAAGAACAGAGAGGCAATTGTGTAAAAACAATTTTTGTGCTCCTATTTAAAATTCAATTAATTTTGTCACTTTTCAAGTAGAAGGCAATAGCCTTTACTGAAAAAGGGGATGGAGGGAATAGGCTTTAGCAGGACAAATCTTGGCTTTTTCCAAGATTTTTCATCTATTTGCAAAAGAGAAAGCAAGGTCATATTCGTAGATCACTTACACCATCTTGCTTCAGCAAGGCAATTTAGTACCTGCCAAATAGGATCTCTAGTCCATCCACAGAGATGATTTTTTTTGGAATGAGTTAAATCTAACATAGGCTACACGCTGGGTGTACCTGCTTTCTTTGGAAAGGAAATTTAGACAGATTTTTAAGTGACAACATCTGCTCCAACTTTCTCTAAGGGTTTTAGGAAATTGTGCAGGTATTTAAAAATTCAACCTCATGATATTACCATGCAATAGATAGGGGGTATGCATTCCAGTGTTACTCATGAGGAAACAAACAAATGGAGGTTAAATACCACTTCTAAGGTCTCAGACAAAGACAGGGTGGCAAAATCAAAAGCTATCATCTATTGCTATTTTTTCCAAATATGCTTAAGAGACTGACTGATTTGAACTGACTGCCAAAAATGAGCTAGTACTCTTGCTACAATAACTAACTGCCTTAGGGCAGATAATCCTGAGAAGCAACAATCCATATTTATTTTAAGTGCTTATGTGTGCATTATGGAAAATATAATGTTTAGATAAGATCTAATCTCAACCCACAAGGAACTTATAGTCTAGTGGGAGGAAAGGGGCTCTTCAGCTTAATGACCCCAATGAAAACATCCTTAACATGGAAGAAAATTGCACAGATGCAAACCCAGAAAAAGATCACATTTATGGCATAATGTTACTTAAATATAATGGTGTGGACATTCTCAAGTACTCTCATGGTGTAATGTGATTTTTAAAAGTTAATAGATTTTTATTGGCTTTTTATCAGCCATGCACACTCTGCAAAACTCTTTTTTTGGAGAGATATTATCAAAATGCAAAACTTCTCCATTTCCTCAATCATTCTCTCATTATCCCTCTGTATGCAGTAGAGATTTTTATAGTCCAAAGCAGAATCATAAAACACTCTTCACCAACAAACATTTAATCTTTCATATTACACTCATACACAAAAAATCGTTACGCAATAGTGAAGATGACTATTTTAAGTAAGCAAAAGCTTTGCAGAGTTGAAAATTAAGAGCCAAGTTCTCAAAAGCTTAATATAATCTTCCTCCCCTCCCAATTATGACTTTGATCTGTATAAGTAATGTGAATTGGGGTTTATTTCATTATTTCAACATCACTATTTTTCAATGCAGAATTCTACTGCTCTTGAGAGAAGTGATGAGATGATAAAGTGCCACAGTGAGTTACTTGGAAAGCAAATGAACCTAGAGGGACCTTAACCTACAAGCTACCCTTGGGTCTGCCTTTGCCAAACTGGGAATCACCATGGGGCTCCAAGAGGATTCTGGGGACTAGAATAATGTAATGACAGTAGCACCAAGGGAGCATCCTAATAAAAGTCTGTCTTGAGATAATGAACATTGTGTTTTGTTCACCATCTCAAGGTAGATTAACACCACCTTATCAAACAGGAAGAAGAATACCTCTAGTTATTCTCACACTACATAATAAGTGAGTTAAAAGCTTGCCTAAATTCTTGGGAACAGTATCACTTCACTGATGATAGCCATACACCTCTGGATTTGTAGAATGTAACAGAATGCATTTCCTCCAGGTGGAGCCTAAGAAACGGCGAAGATCTCAGAGTGGAACAAAAGATCTAAGAGTGGACCTCCCCGGGCATGTCAGAGTCCCCATAAGTTCACCCAACAAGAACAAGTCAACAAGGAAACATCAGACAGATGACTGAGTCATCAGGAATCGTTTATGAAAATGAAATAGATATAAGAGACCAGCCCATTGCTACCAGAAGTTATAAAGAGTTCATCCTTAAGAATCTGGACTTACTCATCCATATTTACATTGCAAAGAAATGGTGGAAACTATATCATTACAGGCTGTAAAAATATCACATTAACTCAATACCTAGAAAGGCTTGATCAGGTGGCCAGATTTATATACCAGAAACAAATGGATAACAAATGTCAATATGGCAAATATAAATACCAAAATATCCTTAAGAATTTAAGAAATAAATTATATTAGATGTATCCAAGCACTGTTGCTCACAATTATCTGAATATAATATTGATCCATAAAAATTTAGAAACAATATTTTCAGTTTTTTCCATTTGAGGAAGAGCCCAAGGCAGTCATACTTTCTGCTTTACTCTTCCCCTGGCCTTGACTCTAAGGACTTTATCTTGCCCTTATATAAGTATTTTCTCCTATCCCTCTTCCCAATTCCCTTGTAAGTGTTGTCTTCTCCCCTATTAGAATGTGAGGGCCTCAAGGCAAGAACTGTTTTTGGCTTGTATTTGTATTTCCAGTAACTTTAGTACAGTGCCTCACTATCATCTCTCTCTCTCTCTCTCTCTCTCTCTCTCTCTCTCTCTCTCTCTCTCTCTCTCTCTCTCTCTCTCTCTCTCTCCCCCTCTCTCTCCTCTCATTCTCACAGTCTCTCTCTGTTGCTCTATCTCTGTCTCAGTCTCTTTCTCTCTCTATAATAGATGTTGTTATACTAAATTCTCATAACCTCCAGACTATCAATGAAGAGCTTTAAAAATAGACACCCAGCAGAAGAAATAAAAGTCATGTGGGAACAAGGGAAGGTACATATTATCTCTATCATCCTATCTGCTACTAGAAATGTTACAAAGAAAACTTCTGTGAGCCTATGAAAATTGAATTTACATCCCAATATTTTTATTCAATTACAAAAGGGGACATTTTTCCTACCTGCACAATAGCTTGCTAAATACAAACCATAAAGGAATAATATTGTTAATGACTTGCCTTCGGACCATTTCTATATTAATATCATTATGACAATAATAATATCTTCTCAGCCCAATCCATAAGCCATGCAATTAGGAAAGGGTCAGAAGGGAAGGAGACAATCATAAAATAGGAGGTTGTCAGCCAATGTGATACACAATAACGAATTTATGTGCACTGAGACTATTGCAGCATCTGTGAAGACCTGGCAAGAATCTTGATAAATGTGTGTTGGTGACTGAATGATTACCCTTCTCAGAACCATCATGACAATTAACTTGACCCCAGGAACAGTGGAACAAGTGATATTACATGAAATAAAATAAAACAATCACAATCATTATTTTCTTCTCAGAAATATAGACATTATACCACCTTTTCTGTTTAAGTCTCAGAGGCTCCTGTAGAGAGAACATGGGAAGGCAGGAAGAAAAACCCTAGAAAATCGCTATTGTCAGGACTGAAAATCAATGATCCTCAATGCAACACTTTTTTTTCCCTTTTGGCAAGTAACACCCTAAGAAAATGAGTAAACCTTGCACACTCAGTGCCATAAGTATTTTCCAGCAGCACTAAAGGACATCCCATGTTCTCCCTTGGTACTCTCTGAATATCAAGAGTGAGGACCATCAGCATACTGGATGGACCCTTTGTCAATGAACTTATGGAATGATGAGAATAAGAGATGCACACAATGGCCAGGCATGGATGGGTTGCTACCATATTTTTGGAGGGAATACATAGTTCACTGAGATTACAGATCCAGTCGAATATTTTACTTTCTAAATTGAATCACTATTAAACAAAGCTGAAAGACCATTAATCTTTTCATTTAGATAAATCTCAGATTATTTGTCCCTTCGCTCCCATAGGTTTCAGTTTCCTCCTCTATAAGGCTAGAGGCTTGGATTAGTTGAGTTCAATAGTCCTTTCCAGTTCTGAATACATGACCCTGTGGCAAGGGCTAATGGAATTATCAGCAAGTACTTCTGTGAGTAACCAACATTCTCTTTCCAACCACAAGATAACCCTCCACCAAAATCATATTTTTTACAAGAACTGCGGGAGTCACTGTATTACACGCTTACAGAGTCGTGCCTTTAAATTTCTCAGCTACAAATACACAAGAAAGCAGAGCAGAGAGGTAACTCTGGAGTAATAAACCATCAGGCAGAACTGAAATACCAATTACTTTAGTTTATGCCAACAGTTCAAGGAGCAGAATCCCTGGCAACCCAA
Organism: Notamacropus eugenii; assembly: GCF_028372415.1. Lineage (NCBI taxonomy): Eukaryota > Metazoa > Chordata > Mammalia > Diprotodontia > Macropodidae > Notamacropus > Notamacropus eugenii. The sequence continues at coordinate 430,269,589 of NC_092875.1, read as the reverse complement.
TGGCAAAAACTGGTCCAAAATGTGTTTGAATCCTCAATGGTCAGTACCTTTTGTTTGCCCCAACTCTGAGATTGAATCCACCACACTACCAGGGCCAATGTTTGCTCAGGATGGTAGAGCATCTTATTAGGAGGGAAGAAGCTGTCTGTCTGAGTGGAACTTCCTTATCTAGCTAGGATGTTTAGAAAAAGAAGCCCTTTGTTTGTTTGAGAGGTACTTAAAGGTCAGTGCTAGTCTCCCAAGGTTCCCAGCTGTACCTAGTGGGAGGTAAAAACTATTCATCTGTGAACCTCGGGCTCAGAGAGCTCCTCTTAGTGGCTTTAGGCTTCTTTCTGCAGTGTATTGAGACACAGGAAATGAAAATATCTTTCTCCTCCTTCTGTCGATACAAACCCCAATTATATAGCTGAAGTGGTTTTTAACTCTTGTTAAAAGATTTGAAAGCAGGTCTTTTTGGCTCTAAGCTCAGCACTATGCACTGCTATTTAGCCTCTATTGATAAAACATATACACAGGTAAATATAGAACAATTTACACAGTTCACATATTGTGTTTCGAGATTTTGTTGCTGTTCAGCTATTTTTAGTCACGTCTGACTTTAGTGACCAAACCTATTTGTGGTTTTCATAGCAAAGATTCTAGAGTGGTTTGCCATTTCCTTCTCCGGGTCATTTTACAAATGAGGAAACTGAGGCAAACAGAGTTAAGTGATTCACCCACGGTCACATAGCCAGTAAGTGTCTGAGGCTAGATTTGAACTCAGAAAGATGAGTCTTCCTGACGCTAGGTCCTGCACTCTATCCACTGAACCACCCAGGTGAGGGCAGAATAACTTTGAGTTGTGAGTGAGGTGGGAGTGAAGAACTATCCCAGAGAAACTGGCATTTGAACTAGGTCTTAAAGGCTAAGTAGAAATGTTAAGGTGGAGATAGGGGCTAGGAAGAGAGTATTCCACGTATAAGACAGCAGAAAAAAAAAAGAGATGGGAGATGGGAAAATATGAGCCCCATTTGAGGAAGGTGAATAACCTAATTTGTTTGAAGCACAGAAGTACAGCAGGAATGAAAAAGAATGTTGCAAAAGTAGTCTTCAGCCTCATTGTGGAGGACCTTGAATGCCAAGTCTAAAACTTCTCCCCAGGGTTTTTTTTAAAAGAATATTCATTTTCAAGCATGAATTTTTAATATGTTAATGCACTTATAGGACATAACATTTAGCCAAGAAGCCAAAAAAAAAAATCTCTTTTTTTGTTCCCATTTGACATAATCTTGGTTTGATTTACATTACTGGGAATTTTTTATTTAAAACAAGTTTAGCATTAAAATTGATTTATGAAACAATGGTTTCTAGGGTCTTCTGGGATATCTAGCATCTGCTTTGGTATGGGACACAAAGCACAGGGAAAATCAGTAAGAGAACGAGAGAGAAAAAGAAACTATAGGAAACAAGAAATTGTGAATTCCTTAAAACTCCATGCATCCCATTGTTTTACAAACATTTTCTGCTAAAACTAATTGCTTTGTTTATCCCTATTACTGTAAAGTACTGGGCGTTATAGTATGGGAAGTGTAAGGGGTAGGGGAAAGATAAAGGCAGTTTTTCTGTAGTATTTCTTTTCCTAAACCTTGGATTTCAACCATATTCTTGACAAATAATCCAAATAATCCAAAACAATTTTGCATATCTTAGGACATTGCTGTTTTTTTGAAAGAAGTAACAGTGAGTAAAATTTGTCACTTCAGCTCTCACAGTTATCACAAAGGTTCCTCCCAAGTCAATTTGGACATAAATCAAAGTATTTCCTATCTACAAACCTAAACAAAGCTTGTTAACTCCTCAGGAAGTTCAATTGTATCAACCACCTGAACTAAGTGAAAAATGTTGCACCTCTCTCCTGGTGTTCAGGGTCCAGGCAAAATAGCTGCACATCAGACAGTGATTTGGGTGATCAGCATCCCTACCATAAAATTGTTTGCTTTTCAGCTACTGGGGGGAAAACCTCCAGTCCAACAGCAAGAAACCTTAGGATATTTTTTTAAGGGGAATATCTTATACCAGTGAAAAAATGCTTCTTCCTCATGACAATCACAATCTAAAAGATTAAGAGAAAAGAGGCACTTAAAGTAAAAAAAAAGCAAAACCAGATTCTGTTAAAATCGTGTGACTTACTACCACTCCCATATGTTTGGAAAAGAAACACAGCAGGCAAAAGGGCCCAGAAAGGGGAAGCTACTTGCTGATTTCCTAACACAACATACCATGTTTCATGTAGGAATATTAGTCTGCTTTTTCTCACCAGGTTATGTGCTTTAAAATCATTTCTATAAGTGACCAAGTTAAAATTGCTAACAATTAGAGCTGACCAGCAAGAAATTGGGCTTCTTAGATGAATAAAAAAGATTCACGTCATTGTACGTATCAGAGTAGAAGTGGCCTCTTTGCCTTCCCTTATAGTAGCTCTAAATCTATGTTTCTACAAGGTTATTTTGTATAGGAGATTTGTGCTTCAGATAAGGGTTGAACTAGAAGTCCCTTCCAACTCTAGCACTCTGGGATTCTATAACTCCTTAAGACATGGAGCTAGAAGGAAATTAGTCAAGCCTGTTAGTAAGCAGAGTATCCAGGTCAAAAGGCCCAAGTCCAAGGACTTCTTATTTTAACATGTTGAAGTGTCTTTCCCCAAACTTTCCCATTCCCCCAAGTTCACAGAATTGCAGATCAAGCATCAAAAAGGAAACTACACTTAACCATCAAGAAAACTAAGCATTCAAAACAGATAAAAACACAAAATGGTTGTGCGTGAAACTATGAACTCAAATTTGTTTTAAAAATATGTATTAACAAGATAGTATCACAAGATTTCTGTTTACTTCCATATCTCCTCAATTCTTTTTCTCCTGTGTATTTTTCTGGATTTTGAAGCAATCAGGTGATTATATGTCTGAGGGATCAACAGGACGAGAGGGGATTGAGAATTTGATGTTGGGGAGGAGAGAAAATAATTTAACAAATATATTTCCTGAGCACCCATGAAGGGCAATGTACTGCTTTCTTTTGAGAGATACCAAAAGAATCTAAGCAGATGGCCACTACCTTTAAGGAGCTGACTATTAGCTGGGGAAAGCAGAAGGACACTGGATAACTACCAGTACCAGGCCAGCCCCATATCCAGTGAGGGTCATAGACAATACGTGTTCTAGGATTTCACAGAGCTGGGTCATTACTAAGCAAGTTCAGGGTCAGAGAGCAGATTAATATAGTTACAGCTTAACATACATATAGGTTAGTTGCTGGGGAGAGTTCCTGAAAGGTAAATTGAGATCAGATTGTAGAGTGCTTTGAATGAGGGCTAAGAATCTCAGATTATACTATTACTATCTACAGACAGATGTATTTTTCCTCATCATCTAAATTATGAAAGGTCCTAAGACAAGGTTCCACAGGATAGGTGAAGGTTCTAGACCATTACTGTCTAGGCTGTACTCTCCTGACTCTCCCAGACTTTCTCTCCAATGGCCCAGAAATCTCTTGGCTCAAGAAGCTCACACTAACCCTGGAATATTTATATCGGAAGTATCCTCCACCCACAAAGTCTCTTCCTTTGATTGGCTGGTTCTTCCCAGGATCTCCATTTTAAAAGAGGCGTAGGCCAGCCTAGTCTTCAGTCCTCTCCAGGCTGCGCTCCTGACTCTCTGGGACTTTCTCTGTGATAATAAGCATTTAATAAATATTTGTCTTTGTAGGTATCTTTATATGTTTTTAAAAAGTGTTGGATATGAAGTAAGAACACTTCGGTTGAAGTCCTGGCTTTGCCACCTCCTAACTCTGTAGCCTGAGATTAACCACTTGACTACTTTGAACCTCCGTTTGCTCACTTATAAAATGAGGGAGTTGAATTGGTCAGCTTGGTAGTACAGTGGGTAGAGCATCAGACTTGAAGTCAAAAAGACTAAGTCTTACTGAGTTCAAATCTAGCCTCAGACACTTACTGTGTGACCTTTGGCAAGTCACCGAACCCTGTTTGCCTCAGTTTCCTCATCTATAAAATGAGCTGGAGAAGGAAATGGCAAATCACTCCAGTATCCTTGCCAAGGAAAAACTCTAATGAGGTCTCAAAGAGTTGGACATGATGGAAAATTGACTGAACAAGCACAACAACAAAATGAGGGGCTTTAATTAGATGACCTTTAGGTCCCTTTCAGCTCTTCAATCCTATGACTATATAACATAGCACAGAAAGGCTTTTGTATATTTGTTCTTCTTGGAACCTGTCCAAGGGAGCTTAGCAACTGCCAGTATCAGAAGGAGCTCATGAGAAGATGATCTCACCTGTAATGCAAGAAAACACCAGCTCTACCGTACTACATTTTATCTGTCCCAAAGTTACAATCTTGTTCCTGCTTCCTGAAGGAATGCCACAAAGGGTACCCCTTCTCTCACATTGCTTTGTATTAGTTTTCAAGTCATCCTTTTCTGAGAGGAGGTACAGATGCCTTGTTTTCCCAAAGGGATCACAAATTTCTCAAAAGCTTAAAGAGGCTTGGCAAGGATTCTGGAGACTTTTTTCTTTTACTTCATTCAGTCATGGGCATCTTCTGAAGTCCCTTACGCTACTGCATTATCTGCTGAAGACAAAACCCTTTATAACATACTAAAAATGGCATAAGCCCAAAGGATCCCCCTTTGTAGTCAGACCCATGCTATTTGGTTTTATATCCTCTTTTATAGGCCATCAAATGAATTGTAGGAAGACACAGAGGAGAGAAGGGAGAGCATCTATTGAGCATCTACTATGTGCCAGGCAGGAAGGTGGCGCCATAGTGAACAGAGTGCTGGGCCTGAAGTCAGGAAGACCTGAGTTTCAATCCATCCTCAGGCACTTACTATCTGTGTGACCCTGGGCAAGTCACTTCACCCTGTTTGCCTCAGTTTCCTCATCTGTAAAATAAATTGAGAAAGAAATGGCAAACTACTCCAGTATCTTTGCCAAGAAAACCTCAAGGGTGATCACAAAGAGTTGGACATGACTGAACAACCATGTGCCAGGCACTCTGCTAAGTACTTTAGAGATATTCTCTCATTTTATTCCTAGAGAGTCAGAAGTATAACTGTCTGCTGTGAAAACCTTAAAGTTAGGAATGTATCTTAGGATATTTGAAGAAATTTTATACAAGGGCCATAGAAATAATTATGGGACACATAATCACGTGCCTGCATTTAAATCACTGGTTCCAGGGTAGGAGTGAAAATGGAATAAAGGTGTGTCTATCTAGTGCTATCTACCCTAGGTGAAATCTCTCATCATCCAAGTTCTCCTTATAAAACCAATATGGATCTAACATTTTAAAGTGGATCACTTCATGGCATGAAAACACACACATACACACACACACAGAGCCGCTTCCAATATCTTCTCTTATTCCAAAATGCAATTTCCTCTCTTCTGAGTATGATAAAAATGCACAAATACTCAGAGGACTACAATGTCATCAATGTGGAGAATGGCCCTCTGCTCAGATTACCTAGCCTGCAATCCAGTAGACAAATCTTTGGGAGCTACATAAGGCATATCTCTAGAGGTAGCTTGTAAGTGTCAGAGCAAAGATTTGAACCTAGTTATTTTAGACTCCAGACAGGTAGGTGGTGGAGTAGATCAAGTGCAGGGCTTAGAGTCAGGAAGACTCATCTTCCTGAGTTCAAATCTAGCCTCAGACATTTAAAAACTGTGTGACCCTCAGTAAGTCACTTCATCCTGTTTGCCTCAGTTTCCTCATCTGTAAAATGAGCTGGAGGAGGAAATGGCAGACCACTTCAGTGTCCCTGCCAAGAACATCACAAAAGCTGTCACAAAAAGACACAAATGCAAAATGACTGAACAACAAGCAGAAGTTATGCTCATGAAGTTCCCCCAAAGTAACCCCTCTAACAAGAATCTTATTTTAGTAAAACAAACCCCAAAATGGCCCTTTATTTATGTATACTTGGTGCAAGGCACTATAGAGGGGCTTTTTTTAAGTTACTAGAATATTTTTTCAAGCCAGCCTGCCCTTGGAATGGACCTGGACAAGCTGAGCCATCTCCCATCAAGGAAAGGCTTTCTGTGGTTTCTCTAAGATTGCTTATTCATACATTTACTCAACAAACATGAAGTACCTACCATGAAAATTAGTTCAGAGATATTTCCTGCAGTGAAACAGCTTCCATTAGTATGTATTTCCTTCTCCCCAGGGAAGTGCAGGAAAAATTGATATAGAATCATTCCCAGCAAAGTAGCGGATATCTATCTCTATGTTGGATGTTATCCTTGTGCCTGATTGTTTGGTCATTTTTGATTTGTGTCCAACTCTTTGTGACTCAATTTGGTATTTTCTTGGCAAAGATTCTGGAGTGGTTTACCATTCCTTCTCCAGCTTATTTTATAGTTGAGGAAACTGGGGCAAACGGGGTTAGGTGACTTGCACAGGGTCACACAGCTAATAACTAAGGCCAAACTGGAACTCAGGAAGATGACTTCCTGATTCCAGGCCCTGCACTCTAACCACTGTGCCACCTAGTTGCCCTTGTGACAGTGAAACCTTCTATCACTCCCACAAGAATACAAAAGCAGAAATACACCATTTAGAATAAATGGTCATGCTAGATTCCAGTGGGCTATGTATGAAGAATTTTGAGTCCTAAAAGTCAGCTGAGGAAACCTTCCTGAACTTGTTTGCCCCTCCCCGCAATTTTTTAAAAAAAATAGAGATGGGTGGAGCACAGCAGATCTGAAATGTTGCATGCAATTCACTATGATTAGTTTTACTTAACTGTTTTACCTTATAACAAGATACCTCTCACGAAGGTGTAGCAATCTGTGTATTTTTGTCATCTGAAAACACACCACAGCAATATGACTTCAAAAACATACATTGAACAGCGCAACGCTGAATGAGGGTACCCTACTGGAGGTGACTCCTTCCACATTAACATTATATGTAGTTTACATATAATGCTCTTGAGTATGACCATCCAACCTGTCCTGAAATCATCTATTATTATCATCCTCTAATACATATCTCTCCATCTTCTCCTCAAGGATAGGATGAAATACTTTACCAAAAGCTAATTTTAAATCTTGAGAAACTATATCCACAGCATTCCCTTCATCTACTAGTTTCATAATAGTGTAAAAAAAGGGAATGAGGTTATTTTGGTATAACATGCTCTTTATGAAGTCATTCTCACTCTCTGTAATTACTACTTCTCTTCCTAAATGTAAATGAAACATCTCTTTAATGATCCATTCACAGAATTTTCCAAGGAATCAAAGTCAAACTCCCTGGCTTTTAGTGCACTTCAGTTTTCTGAGACTCATTTCCCAGCATGATACAGTGCCTTGGTTGCACATGAGCTATATTCAAATTTTGGTTTAAAGAGCTATTTGATACAGCAGCTACACCCCCAAAAGTTGATGATCCCACTGAACAAAACTGTCAGATCTGTCTGAGCAGATTTTTCTAGTAACAGAAGGATTGCTCCAGTACATAATATTCAAATACATGAGAGTGCTTTTTAAAACTGAGTAATAAATTTCAGCCACAGCTTAATCTTCAAAGAAATGTTTATTGTCCATTGCCAAAATCCACAAGCAGACTGATATTTTCTCTTCTTAATTTTCATTCCTAACTATCTCTGACAAACCCATCACTCCTCAGGACATCTCTGTTCTAGTAAACAGATTTACAGAGAGTTTTCAGTATATATTATCACAACTCTGCTGAGAAGAACAAAGTAAATTGCTAAATAATGTAAGTATTTCAGTGTCAGAAAGGCACTGAAATTTCTGTCCATTAACAGAAAAATTTCTATCATCTATCTTTCCTTCTTATCTAGGTAAGAAAGATCTCTGGCCAGTTCTCTGATGCAAAGCATGCTATTGGGTGTACCATGAAAGACAAAGCTTTCATAAAGGTGAACTTAAGTCACACAACATCTGCCCTCCATCATAAGCACTGCCAGTGAAAGCATGTTCTACGTGGTGCGCAACTTATGTCTGGCTGTTGGGAGAACACTTTGATAAAAGCAATGACCAGGAGTGAACAACAAAAGGCAGGTGGTGTGTGGAGGGTGAGCTCTGGTCTGACATCTATGAAATGAGGCAGAGTAGACAGAGCAGTCAAGTAGAAGTCCAAGGAAAGCCTGGCCTTTCAGTATTGGTTCTGGTTATAATCATGATCTTGGGGAAACCACTCTGTGCCTCTGAGACTCAGTTTCTCTATCTGTAAGATGGAGGGGATGGGTGACCTAGATGACTGCTACCAGTCTTTCTTGCTGTAACATTTTATGGTTCTCTGACCACTCAGGAGCTCCAGGATTGGACAGTTTTGATGTGATGACTAATTTTGTCATGAATGTCACAGAACAGAAATTGTGAGAAAGTCATTCAGTTCACAATGAGCATTTCCCCACTGATATACAACACTGTTTTCCCATAGGGTCAGAGGGCCTGTCTCTGTCTTCCTATCAGGCAAACAGCTAGAATGAAAATATAACTATATATGTATTGAATCAAAAAGTACCATGTAGAGCATTATCATAGCACCTGAAATGCACTCCATCTTCACCTATCCCTAATCTTCAAGGCTTATCTCAAGTACCACCTTCCTTCTCTTCTCTCCCTCCCCCCGCACCCTCCGCAGCTGCACAGTTATTTTCCCATAAATATCCACTGCTATGGATTAGACTTGTTCCCTTCCTCCCTCCCCCCAGCAAAAACAAAACAAAACAAAACCCAGAACTAGGAACAAAGGATGGAAGCTGTAAAGAGACAAATTAAGGCTTAATGAAGGAGTGGATTCCCAATGATTAACACAGAACTATCATCAGAAGGGACCTTATATGGCTTCTAGTCTATTCCCATATTTTCAAGATGATGAAACTGAAATTACCCTGTATATTTGCATACATATATGTATGTATATGTGTATTTACATGTACAATATGTGTACAAGTTGTGTAGTTATTTACATGTCATTCCTCTCATCAGTTTGTGAGGTCCTCAAGGGTTCCTTTGCCTTTTTTGTATCCCCAAAGCTTGGCACCATGCATAGAACATAGGGAGCCCTTAAGAAAAGCTTGTTGACCTGAGTCCGGAATAGATAAGTAACTTGTTCAAGGTCACATAGGTGGCAAAGTGGCCAAACTATAATTAAAATTCAGGCCACCTGACTTCTAATCCAGTACTGCCTCCCCAAAAAAAAGCACCTCAAAGGGGAATGGGCTGTCTTGGCTTGACCTTCACAAAAAGTCATCAGGGAAAGATTGGCTGACCACTCGCCGTCTAGAGGTATCCTGTGGAGGGCTCTTCTAACTTTGAGATTCTCTGATTCTTGCTTTGGTGATTAGGGGCTCTATAATTTAGACCCTAAAGGTTGATCACCAAGGCAAACTGAGATCCCATGAACATCGCTATTTATCCGGTTTCTCAGAAGTCTGCTAGCTTTCCAGCAACAAAGCTGGGAATCACAGACTAATAAGTCTCCAGCTCTCTCTAAGCACTTCTCAGTATATCTTCCTTAGAGAAATTACTCTTCCTAATAAGTGCGTCAAAATTGGGACTGTGCTTTTTGTTCTGGCAGTCCTCATACTGGAGAAAGTCCAATGGAACTGTTAGCTCAATGCTTAACCACCATCTGCAAAAGAAATATATAGGATGGTGGGGGAGGCAAAATTTCGGCCTCTGGTAAATAGATGAAAATAATTCAGAAGGGACTCAGATTTAATGATGTTGGGAAAGAATTCTTCCCCACATTACAGTAATCTTTAGTCTCTCCTAGGTGAATATCTCACTTAACTATCAGTTTTCTGTTTTATAAAATTCCTGTTATAATTGTACTTGTGTTAGTACAGGCAAAGCAAAGTTTTACAGCTGTTGGAATCAGTTACAATTTTTTATGTGATTTCTCTGCTGGTCATTTGCCTGTGTGCCCCTGTGGTACCTTATCATGGTGATTTCCAAAAGGCGAGGTCAGTGAAAAGCAAGTCATGGCGTGTCTTCCCAAATGGCAAGACTTTGGGTGTAAGCCTAATGATGTGACATGTGACTGCTGTCTGAGCACCATGTCTTAGCTGTTTGGAAAGGCAGCTTGGCTCAGTGGATAGAGCATGAGTTTTGGAATCAACAAGGCCTAGGTTCAAATTCTGCCTCAAAAACATTAACTGTGGGCCCCGGCAAGTCTCAACCTCTCTGCGCTTCACTTTCTTCATTTCTAAAATTAAGGGTTTGAACTAAATGAACTCCAAGGTCCCTTCTCATCTCTAAATGTTTAACCCTATGATCCTAAGCCCATCACTAGGGTTGTTGCAAGGTGAGGGATGTTTTGGAAATAGCATTTCTCACAGGCTATCTATTAAATCACTCATGATCCTCCGAAAAAAAAAAACCAGTGTCTTGAAGAAGTCAAGTCTTCTAATCTGGAAGGGAAAATTGCAGACAGGCATAGACTGTCACTCCGAAAATGAATTTCTGGTAGAGTCTGTGAGACTTATCAAAACTGGAATTGTGGCTGTGTAATGCAGTCAGTAGAGAAAAGGCTTGTTGGTGTTTCTACTTTTTATTCAATGTGGATACTCTAAAGAAATGTGAGAGGTGCAAATTTAGATGTCTCCCTCCCAAATGGCCATATGAACTATTTATGCCCAACGTGTGGTAGAGCCTTCCAAGTTCATTTGGGTCCAATCAATTGGACATAGACCTCAATATCATGATGTCATTTTGGTCCTCTTTGAGCATGAAGGACATAAGAGCAACATTGCTCATCATTGAAACCCAGAATCCTCATTTTGGAAGGGCTCTTGGGAGAGGACATGTGGTCCGACATGTGATGAATCTCCTCTTCACTGTCTCTGCTGAATGAACTTAGATTGAAATCTTCTAGAAGGCAAGGTTTCCCATCATTTAATTTGCTTTAGGAAATATCAGCATAATGCACATACAGATGGACCCTTAGACAAGGTTGTGGCTGAGGGTGATGATAACAAGAAAAATAGTAAAGAGAAAGGGAAAGGTCGGAAGATAAGAAAAGAAGGAAGGCCATCGGGCATCATTCAGTGCCTCAGTGACCCCATCTATAAAATTCAAGTTGGAAAAGATGACCTCTAATGTCCCTTTCTAAGCTTTCACATTCTTGTGACTGTGAAAACATAGAATTACATCCTCTCCATTCCAACCTCCTACTTCTCATCCTGTCCAGAACCTCTGGACTTGTGCCATAAAGTAAGTTCATCTAGGAGGGCCTTGTAAACTCTGAGGCATTCCATCCAGTACAACATTTGTAAAGTGATTCTTTTCGTCCAAGTAGATGCTGCTGACCCTGCCTGGTCTTGGCAAATGAATACGCTGTTCATATATCCTTTTGAACTGAATATATTGACAATGAAAAGTGTTCTCAGAGCAGCTAATCTTCATATTGTCCAGTTCATGTAAGAAGTTGTTCCCCACCTCCGCCCTTGGCAAAGCATTTCTCACATGGGGAAAATCCAGCTTAAATTCTCGAGTCAAGAGAAAGATTCATTTATTCTCAGCATTTTTTTTCATTCCACCCCCAAAATATGCTATGATCTTTCAAACTCTAGGGTAAAAAGGGTACTTTAGATGATTCTGGAGAACCAAAGGGTTAGTATTATCTGTGGCAATCACATCATGCTGGATACTATAATTCAAAACCCACAGAACTCAAGAATTATAAGGGCCCCGTCTAGTCTAACCCATAACTCTACAGAAATCTCCTTGATAACAAGTGGGCATCCAGCCTCTACTTAAAGACCTACGGTTAAGAAGAACCCATTGCCTGTTCCCCAGGCAACTTCCTACACTTTTGGATGGTTCTATTTGTTGGGAAGTTTTCTCATAGATCAAGCTGAAATCTGACTCTGTACCTTTCACTTATTGCTTTTAGTTCTGTCAAGGGTGTCGCCATCTTTCCAATCACCCAGGTTTGAAACACCAGTGTCAACCTCAGCTGTTCACTCTCCCTCATCCCATAGAGCCAATCAAGATGACAAATCTTGTCATTATATCACCACAATACCTCCTGAATCTAATCCCCTTCTCTCCACTCACATGGCCACCTCCTTATTTCAGGTTCCCATGACCTCCTGCCTGAGCTATTGAAACAGATTTCTAATTGGTCTCCCTGACACCAGTCTAGTGCACTTGGGCACAAAGCTACCATACATTCATTTTGTATACATTGCAAATATACTTATAAATGTTCAGATAGGCTCTCATGTTAGAGGGGGACCTTAAAGGCAGAGATGGTCACTTTTATGTTTGCATCTCCAGTGCTTAGCAGTGTTTGACACAATAAATTGTGTCATCAACACAATGTTGATGGATTGAAGTCTTTCTCCTCTATTCCACCCTTCACACATCAATCAAAATTACATCTCTAAAATGCAAGCTTGACTATAGCACCCTCCTACTCAATAAATCCCCAGAGTTGCCAGTTACCTGGAAGGTCAAATATAGACTCTTCTTTTAAAAAATTTTTTTTTGGAGGATGGAAGGCAAGGCAATCAGGGTTAAATAACTTGCTCAAGGTCATACTGATAGTAAGTGTGTCAAGCGTCTGTTGCAAGATTTGAACTCAGGTCCTCCTGACTCCAGGGCTGGTGCTCTACTTATTGCACCACCTAACTGCCCTTATAAACTCTTCTTTTAGAGTTCTTTGCACACTCAGTCTATTTTGTTTCCAATCTTATCACTCACTGTTCTTTTGGGATGCAGCCAAATGGCCTTCTCCCTCTTTCTAAAACATAACACTGTATCATTACACTGGGTGATCGCCACGCCTGGGATGCACTCCCTTTTCCCTTCTATCTCTCAGGATCCCTGTTTTCCTTCAAGACTCCGTTCAAGTGCCAATCTTCTGCATGAAGCTTACTCTGGTTCTCCTCCTTCCCTCCTGCCCCTAACACTTGTCTCATCCTCCCAAAGGTTACTTTGTATCTGTTTTATAAGTGATGCACGCATGTGTGCGTGTATGTGTGTGTGTGTGTGTGTGTGTGTGTGTGTGTTATCTTTCACTCCCTCCCAAGGGTTACTTTAAACCTGTATGAACTATTTTATGTGTGTGCGCGTGCATACGTGTGTGTATGTGTGTATGTATGTACATGTTATGTGTATGTATATATGTGTATATATACATATATATATAGGTTACCCATTACAAAAGTTACCTTGTGTCTGTAGGTTCTGTTTTGTGATATATATACATATACACATGTGTGTATATACATACACATAAACATATATGTAAATGTGTGTATTTGCATGTACATGTTGGCCCCTCTATTAGTGGAGTAACAAGACCCTAGCTCTATTAGATTGTGTGTATAGAATATAGAGAATACAATGTACATATTATATAATAAAGAATCCAGATACATATCTGTGTGTATGTATGTATGTATACATAATGAATATACATATGATATATAATAAATACATTATATTTACATAATAAATTTATATATTTTATATAATAAAATAGACAATATAATATATAATTCAACATATAATATAATGCAAATATATAATAAATAAATATATGATATATAGTCATACATTCATGTTCGCTCTTCCATTAGAATACGTACATACTTTCTTATTGATTGAGGCTGAATACAAGGTTTTTTATTTTTTCTACAGGATAACCCTTGAATATCATGTTTCTCTGAAATCTTTTCTTCTTCAAGTATCCCCAGTTCCTTAAAAAATTAATGTGTCTTTTATTTATTTAAATGTGTCTTATTTACTAGATTGTAGCCTCCAAAGATCGTGGTTTATTGTAATTTCATGTCATCTACCCTTCCCCCCTCCCCCCAAAAAAGGCCTTTAATACATCTACAAATAAGACCTTTAATGAATGTTAATTGGTTGAAATTTAAAGTAGTCAAAAGTGAAAGTAATTAACTTTAGCAGTCTGGGATTCAACCAGTTGCTGACGCTACATCTAGCTCTTCTATAGAGGTAGAGGAAAGTACTAAAGCAAAGTGTAGAGTTATTGGGTCAGTTTGAGCCATTGGTTAAGTCAGAGGAGTCGGCTAAATTTCCGCTTTTTTCAATTACTTTTCCATCTCCACTGAAGATTTAACTTTTAAACTGAGTCCAAATACCAACCCCCCCTCCCCCATCTCCATATCCCATACTTATCACGAGGTCTGCAAGGAGAAATTATCAAGCGTCACATAAAATAATATTTCTTCTTACCTTGGGGCACATTACATGACCAAATCTGCCAGCTGTTTTAATCAATTCTCTGTAACGCACCTGTGAGCCATCTTTCTAATTAGTTATATTTTCTTTCTGGTTTCTGGTATCATCCATACCAAAAATGTCAACACCAGTATCATTAAATAGTATATCAATGCTTGGATGTTGACCAGAAATCTTTCATTTAAAGTACCAACAGTTATTAATATTTCTAGAGGGTATAAAGCCTCAAATTGTCAGTGCTCCCTTGTTCCATTTTCATCTAATTCTGGCACCAGAGAATTTTGACTGATTAAAAGTCATCTTTCTAATGATTTACACAGGAAAAAATTTGTGCCTATTGCTCGGGTGGGCATCTAGGTGGTACAGTGGATATGGTGTGGGGCCTGAAGTAAGGAAAACTCAACCTCCTATTTTCAAATCTGGGCTCAGACACTGGCTGTGTGACCCTAGGCACGTCACTTAACCCTGTTTGCTTCGGTTTCTTCATCTGTAAAATGAACTGGACAAGGAAATGACAAACTAGTCCTTTTAGATCTTTGCCAAGAAAACCCCAAATGGGATCATAATGATCAGACACAACTGAAGCAACTGAACAACAAAATTTCTTGGGTGTCTGTTGAATATTTCTGGCACTACATTGGAGAAGCAGCCTGTAGAGTTCACCCAACAATGCCCCCCCATGTGTGTGTATTATGTATGTGTGTGTATATGTACACATGTAAATGTATATACGGGTGTGCACACATGTATATGTACACACATGTATGTATGTGTACATACATGTAAGTGTATATATGGATGTGTATGTTTACATGTAAATATGTGCACATGTATATGTATATGCATATGTATATGTCTGTGTCTAAGTCTATGTCTATATCTATGTCTATGTCTATGTCTACATCTATGTCTATGTCTATCTTGGACATGCATTGTAGACAAACATGGTTGTGCTAAGTCCCAAGCTGAAGAGTAGGCTGGATTACATTTGGGAAATTATTCCATGCTCTCAATGATCCCAAGATGCCTTTTCACAAAGATTCACCTTCCCCACAGTAATATTCATCCTGTGACACTATATGAATGGAAATCATAGAATACCTGATCTCCAAAGAATCAAATCTGTGGATGATCCAAAAGACAATAAAAGATACATATTAGAGGCAAGTAACCTTTCGCATAGTATCAACAAGGTCCAGAATGCAAAAAGTGGCAGAAAAGATATTATCACAAAGTATACAGTCAATCAACTAGCAACATGCCAAGCACCATGCTACCCACTAAGGATACAAAGAGGGGTTTAAAACAATGACAACATAGCCTTTGCCCTTGAGGGGCTCACAGTCCTATAGAGGAGACAACACGCAAAAAGCTATGTACAAACAAGTTGTTATTGTCACCGTTCAGTCATGTCTGACTCTTCGTGACCCCAAGGACCACAGCACACCAGACCCTTCTGTCCTCTACTATCTCTTGAAGTCTGTCCCAGCTTGCGTTTGTGGCTTCCATGACACTATCTATACACATCTCATCTTCTGCCATTCTTTTTCCTTTTGCCTCCAATCTTTCCCAACATCAGGGTTTTTTCCAATAAGCCCCATCTTCTATAGACAGAATAAAGTGGGGATCATCTCAGAGGAGAGACATTATGATTAGAGAGGATTGGGAAAGACTTCTTACAATAGATGGGACATTAGCTGAGAGTTGAAAGCAGTCAAGCAAGTGAGGAGGTGGAGAAGAGGACAGCATTCCATTCCAGGGAATATTGTGGAGGGGGGGAGAGGGGGCAGCCAGGGGAACGCTTAGCGTGGTTAGGAAAGGAGAAAAGTCAGTCATGTTTTAAGAATGAGTGATAACAAATGGATAGCCCACATACTGCACTGGTACCTATAGAATGTTTTAAGACATAGAAGAAGGCTTCTACCACATTGGATAGGGGAAATTTATGGGAGGTCATAGGCAAGAATTATACAGGATAAGAAAGTATGGATGGATTGCAATCTGCATTGGTAAAAGAAATATCCACATAGATGAGATGGGGGATCTACAGAACATCAAAGTACCATTTATTCATTCAACGAGTATTCATTAAACACCCATGTGTCACTGCACTTTGCTAGGGACTAAGGAATTTAAAACAGTTAATAAACTACATGAAAATTTAATTTTGAAGGCATTTTGTACAGGTCACTGAGGCACAGAGATTTTAAATGAACAGCCAGCTCCATTTACATAGTAAGGCCATTAAAAACAGTAAACTCAAGATTTAGTATGGTAGTCTATCACTCTCTAGCTATCTCATATTCACTATTATACTTCTGACTTTTATCACTGTATATTCTTTATCTAGAACTAGCTACTAATGAAAAAAATGAAAAGCTAGAAAGACAATACTTTAAACATAGGGTTATCATTTTCATTTCCACTGAGATAGTGGCAGACTTATAAGATATATTAATGGGCCTCTCTAAGACCGGATTTTGAATTTCCAAAGCAAACTTAGATTTCCACCAAGATAAGGGACTAGATCAAAGCAAGATACCATCAAGATAAGCAAGCAAACAGAAAAGCTCAGGATTATATCTTTTAGAAAAAAAGTCTTAAAAGACAAGTCAAAAGCATGGGCAAATTATGATCTCACTTTAATAAGACTAAAAATATAGGTATGGATATATAATCTACACACACATACATATATATCAGTTTAATGTTTTTTATGTCCGTTCTGGTCTCATAAATGGAATTTATTAGAAAAGACAAGCAACCTTTAAAAGAATTTATGTAATATGGCTAGGAAACCTCTTATATTACTGATCTGTGGTTAACTGTGAGGCCAAGAAAGTTCTGTATTAGAGACAGCTTCTAAAATATGCGTTGAACTCTATCATACATACAAATCCTTTTTTTGTTTTTAATGCTTTGCTACAGAACTAAAATTTTATTTTATTTTCTCTCTGGGCTGCTGTGTCACTATGGAAGCATCTAGGGAAACAGAGTTTCTTGTTTCCTTCCCTTTCAGCTGTTTGACCCTCCGTGGTGATCTGTTACAATCCCACTGCAGACAGTTGACCCCAATCAGCTTTTACTGAAGCTCAGACACTCAGTTTTGATGGACAGACTGAACCAGATTTCTCTTTGGAAGGTGAATTCTTTGACAGAAAGCGCTGTTTTTTCATCTGGATTCTACAAGACTATCCATCTCTAGACTAGTCAGCCTTGTCATTTCTCGCAAAGGCCACCAACCAGCACTATTTGGAGAAACACTTAAGGTGTTCAAATATTTACTGGGTACCTACTATGGGGAAAGCATTAATATTTCTTCCCTCCCCAAAGAAAAACAATATATATCAGAAGAAGAAATCAATGAACTCTAAATGTTAGCCTTCCACTGTCTGTAGCTGCACTAAGTTCATATGTGATTTTCAATCATGCTGACAGATTCTCCTAAGAAAATAAGATGGTGGCTGCATTTTTTAATACTAGAAATCACAAATGTTGTATTTGTAAAATAACTGGAAAACTTCCAGAGTGATCAAGTTCCTTTTATTAATCTTTAACTGTGTTCTTAGTGATGAGGATTGTGGTTATTGTGGTCAACTCTTATCTGACTCTATGTCACTCCATGGACACTGTTCACAGGGCTTTCTTGGCAAATATACCAGAGTGGCTTGTTATTTCTTTCTCCAGTATGTCCCCATTTTACAGAAGAGGAACTGAGGCAAATAGGAACCAAGTGACTTGCCCAAGCTGTCACAGCTAGTAAGTGTCTGAGGTCACCTTTGAACTTTGATCTTCCTGACTCCAGGTCTGATGCTCTAGCCACTGTATGACCTAGCTGCCCCAGCAAGTTCCTTTTAGAAGCAAGCCATTTCCTGACCTCTCGGTGGATCTGCTCATCAGTGGCCTTCTTCAGGTTTTTGTCTGTAATTTCTCTAATACTGTGTATCAAACTGGCATGTCCAATGGTATATAATTCCAGAAGCATGGTACATACCCTGCTTTATACAATAAATCTACTGCATGCTGTATTGCAATGATATTTTTCTCATAATCTATAGCAAGAAGATGGATGATATTTTATCCCTCTAAGGAAGGGGTGTGCTGGTAGAAGCTTAACAACAGGCTCTGTGGATAAAACACCATACCCATGATGCACTTTTAGCTTTAATCTATATTATTAACAATCCTCCATCACTTTCTTAAGTGTAAACAATGAAAAAAAGAAAAAAATCCAGTACTGTTTTGTAGCATCTGCCCATTTCTGAGGTGCAAATGCTCACACTAACCATTTAACACTCAGTTCTCATGCTCTGGTCAAAGCTGCTCCCAGCACACTCCTGCTTTAAGGTTCCTTCCCATTTTAAGTCTATGTATCTATTCAATATGGTCAGATGAATGACATAGATGGCTCAATAAAGGGCTAGATTTTGGAATTTGGAAGATGAACTCAAGGCCTGCCCCCATGTGATCAGGGGCAAGGCACTTAGCCTCTAATTATCTCCAGATAACTGGGGTAAGACTATAACTTACAGATCAGCAGCTGATTCATGGTGGCTCCGTAGTTCAACAGTTAGAGCACCAGGGGTTGCAGGTTCATTGCTTGATAGGTTTGGGGGCCACTAGGTGGTACAGTGGATAAAGTGCCAGGCCTGGAGTCAAGAAGACTCATCTTCATGAATTCAGATCTGACCTCAGACACTTGTTAGCTATGTGACCCTGGCCAAGTTACTTAACCCTGTTTGCCTCAGTTTCCTCATCTGTAAAATGAGCTGAAGAAGGAAATAACAAACCACTCCAGCATCTTTGCCAAAAAAACTCCAAATGGGATCATGAAAAGTTAGACTGAAAAGTTTACCTCCACCAATGGAGTGGATTTCCACAATGGAAGTTTCTCTCCTGATGAATTTATGGATCAGAGCCCCCACTTTACCCTTCCCGTACAAAAATAAAATGGGAACGATAACAACAATGCCTACTTAGAGTACTGTTCCTGCAACTTGTTTCAGAACATCTTAGGAATTAATTAATTTTGATAAAAATATATAGTTGTCTATTAAAAGGATGAAATAGTTAATTTCATTTCATTTAAGTGTATTAAGTGGAAATCCTCATCAAAAAGAAGCTTATTGGTATAACTCCTCTCCTGTTTGCTTTTGCTAATGAATCAGCAATCATTTTGCAGATGGACTGAAGGCTAAATTATCCTCCCAAACTAAATGCAGATTATTTTTGCATTCTTTCAACAGGCCTGACCTTGAACGTGCACTGGAGTTCAAGGAATGAAAAAATTCTTTCTACCTGGCACTGTTCTACGTTCCTGGTGTGGCCTAGAAAAGCCTCAAAGAACAACAGTGGAAGATTACACAACAGCCTCAACTCTTCTCTGACAGAACATGTGAAGTAATAACATGAGGGAGGGAGAAGGAGGAGAGTAAAGGAAGTATATTGGCATCAGTTAAAAAAATTGTATGAAATACGTGTAGATTTTATTTCTAATCTAGATTTGTATGGACAGATACACCAAAGTACGCAGAGATGATGGGGTTCAAGCACTGATTTTTTTTATTTTAAATTTTATTTTTCTAAAACAAATACACAATAAGAAAAGAAAAAACATATTATAAACTAAAATATTAAAACATACAAAATAAGAAAAGGAAAAATGTCATTTGCACAGTAGAATGTGAGAGAGGATTGAAAACATATAACAATAAATTCCCATTTCAAGAAAGTTCATGTAATGAATACTAATAAGCCTTGATTTTTTACCATTAAAACTTTCTGAAAAGCAAACAAAAGCTTATCTGCTTAGTTTTATAAATAATTCTATTAACATATTAAATAAACGCTCAAAATAACTTAGTCTAAAGAAAAAATAGCATTCCATTGAAAGTAGATACATTGTGAATTATAGTTTAGAAAACTATACTAAAAAACAACTTTTCATCCATAAGATGTAATTTGCGTTGTACCTCAGCAAAACAATTTAGAGGCTTCCCAAAATTTTTA
This sequence comes from Notamacropus eugenii, assembly GCF_028372415.1. Taxonomy (NCBI): domain Eukaryota; kingdom Metazoa; phylum Chordata; class Mammalia; order Diprotodontia; family Macropodidae; genus Notamacropus; species Notamacropus eugenii. Next base: position 430,249,323 of record NC_092875.1, on the reverse strand, counting down.
CATTAAACAATATGACTCAATACAGGCTAAAAAAAAATTAAAAGAACTGACCTGGTAAATGTACATTTTCTAAAGTACTTGAGATGCACCCGGGTTTATATCTTAGATATGAGGAAGAGAAACCAAGATAAGAGGCTAGAAGCCAGAAACTAGTCTCTGAATGACTATTTCCTAAAGTACTGACAGGACTTTCTTCTCTGTCCCCTTAGAGCCTTTTAAAAGAAACGATCAACTTTACTATGACAGGTAACAAATAACCTGATTAAACAGAGCCCGGAGATGACTTTGCACTTTTCATTTCAACTGTTCCAATTTCATCTCTCCCTCCCTTCTCCCCAGTATTTTGCCAAGAAAGTAAAGGGGCTCCTGGGTTTCACGTTATACTTGGTGGGAGTCACAAAGTATGAAGAACCCATCTTTTGGAGATCTGCCAGAAGGACTCAACCTTAGGAGTAGAGAGTGAGGTTGGGGCTGCTTGCTAACTGCCTTCCAGCTCTTAAAATGTCAAGATTTCATACTTTACTTGAGGGCAAACTAACCTTGACAGGGGCTTGTGTTAAATGTAAAATATCACAGGCTGTGGCTCTACCTCTACAACTTTATTTTTAATTCTAGGGTTTGGACAGTTAAGTTGTTATATATTATCTTGTAGGCATCTTTAGATGTTCAAGGAAGATAGAAGAATCTATAAAATGTATTGAAAATATTTCCTATGGTAAGCCCAGACCTAAGGCATGTATTTTATAGTGTCTTTGTGTGTATGTGTGGATTCACGGAGGAATAAAATATTATGATCAATGTGACCTTGAACCTCAGTTTTCTATTGTTTTGTTTTCTAAGTAGCTAGACAGGGCTGTGATAAAGTAAAGTATTTGGAATCAAGTAGATCTAAGTTCAAATCTAACTTCAGATATTTACTAGCTGTGTAACCCTGAGCAAGTTGACCGCTATCAACTTCAGTTTCCTCCTGTCTGCTTCAGTTTCCCCAGCTGTAAAATGGGGATGATTATAACAATAAAAAATAAAATGGGGTTGTTGGGTGGTATTTTAATCTCATTATCAAATAAGAAAATACTTGTAAAGCACACAGCACAGTATCTGGCACATAATAGGCACTTGATAAATGCTTTATTTCCTTACTTGCTAGCTTTCTTCTTTCCTTTCTCCTTTCTTTTCTTCTTTCCTCCCTATCATCTATAAAATGAGATTAGACTACATGATAAGATTCCTTCCAGCTTTTAATCCTGTGATGAAGTTAGGATAAACAATTCCTTAATTTGTTTAAAATTAAGGCTTTGTACTCACTGGAAAAGGAAACTTAGATCCTAGGGTTTGTGATCATTTTAAAAAATCATATGCATAGTATACATAATAAGACTCAAATGTTGGAAATAAAGCAGTTTGGATTCCAAACCTTGACAATACTACCCCCCTGCCTCCAAAAGAGCTATTTCAAACTGTCCAAAAACTATGGAGCTAAAATATTGTCTTGGGTAGTCATTTATTTATATATTTGGGCTGTTCAGAGATATTTTCCACTTGGAAGGCATTTTTCTTCTTCTTTGAAGTAATTGAAATGATCTACAGAGTCAGTAAGAGTAATATTGGCAATAGGTAGGTAGAGAGAGAAGGCACTCTGTAAAATGGTTTCATTATTAAGGAGAGCTAGTATGAATTTAGGCAAAAGAAGGTCTATGTGAAACTCACAAAGTATAATTCTTTTGAAACGATTTGCAGAATAAAATAGGCCTTGCTGGGATCTTCCTTTCTCCTCCCACAACCTGAGCATCATTACACATACTATGTTATCACAAGGCCTCATGGTTTTGTAAAGAGAGTGATAGACTGCGAAGGAGATGACTTTTGTGGCTCTGTTGGTTATTCTGTGGGTACATAGTCTTGGACAATCATTTCACGGCTCTGAATCTGTTTCTTCCTCTCTAAAATGAGGAGATTGAGCTAGAGTGTCATGTCCCAGGTCTCTTTCCACTTTAAATTCTAGGATCCCAAGGAGGCCTTGGACAGCTTCTCTGTTTTACTATCCTAAGTGAGACCAAGCTCATGGAATGATTCATTGGCTGTCCAGCAGCTTCACTGGCTCCTTTGGGAATTTTTTTTTTTTGGTGTCCAACCTACATTTTTGGTAATCAATTTGGATCTGCTCTAATAGCAGCCCTGCCTTTTGTGAAATTCTCAAATGAAAGAGGCTCACCTGGGAGCCAGGGGAGAGCAGCAGCCAGCCTGACAGAAATGTAACTGCTGCCCTGGGCAGTAAACAATGCCCTTGTGAGGTGATGCTCGCATACCTGCAGAACTGGTGGAGTCCAGTCAGACCACGTACTTGGGCAGCACTTAGCCAGGCATATATGACCTCCTCCTGTTTCCTCAGGACAAGAGGAACTCATTTAATTGAATTCCCTGTCCTCTTGTATTTTGAAATTTCTTCA